>NW_028143072.1:0-343596 GCF_977018435.1 Lepisma saccharinum
ATTGTTAAAAAATTCGTCCAAAATCTTGATGTCTCCAATCTCTTGTTTTGTACGTTTTTCCCACGTGTCTTGAGATACAATGTATCCCTGCAAAGTTTGGTGAAGACCTGAGTATGTAGTTTTTGACCTTATCTGGAACCTCATTTCTGAAAATTCGAAAATTCTTCAAAAATTCGTCCAAAATCTTGATGTCTCCAATCTCTTGTTTTGTACGTTTTTTCCACGTGTCTTGACATCCAATGTATGCCTGCAAAGTTTGGTGAAGATCTGAGTATGTCGTTTTTGACCTTATCTGGAACCTCCTTTCTGAAAATTTGAAAATTCTTAAAAAATTCGTCCAAAATCTTGATGTCCCCAATCCTATGTTTTGTATGTTTTTTCCACGTGTCTTGACATCCAATGTATCCCTGCAAAGTTTGGTGAAGATCTGAGTATGTAGTTTTTGACCTTTTCTGGAACCTCCTATCTGAAAATTTGAAAATTCTTAAAAAATTCGTCCAAAATCTTGATGTCTCCAATCTCTTGTTTTGTACGTTTTTCCACGTGTCTTGACATCCAATGTATCCCTGCAATGTTTGGTGAAGATCTGAGTATGTAGTTTTTGACTTTATCTGGAACCTCATTTCTGAAAATTTGAAAATTCCTCAAAAATTCGTCCAAAATCTTGATGTCTCCAATCTCTTGTTTTGTACGTTTTTTCCACGTGTCTTGACATCCAATGTATCCCTGCAAAGTTTGGTGAAGATCTGAGTATGTAGTTTTTGACCTTATCTGGAACCTCCTATCTGAAAATTTGAAAATTCTTAAAAAATTCGTCCAAAATCTTGATGTCTCCAATCTCTTGTTTTGTACGTTTTTTCCACATGTCTTGACATCCAATGTATCCCTGCAAAGTTTGGTGAAGATCTTAGTATGTCGTTTTTGACCTTATCTGGAACCTCCTTTCCGAAAATTTGAAAATTCTTAAAAAATTCGTCCAAAATCTTGATGTCCCCAATCCTATGTTTTGTATGTTTTTTCCACGTGTCTTGACATCCAATGTATCCATGCAATGTTTGGTGAAGATCTGAGTATGTCGTTTTTGACCTCATCTGGAACCTCTGATCTGAAAATTTGAAAATTCTTAAAAAATTCGTCGAAAATCTTGATGTCTCCAATCTCTTGTTTTGTACGTTTTTTCCACGTGTCTTGACATGCAAAGTATCAATGCGACGTTTGGTGAAGATCTGAGTATGTAGTTTTTGACCTTATCTGGAACCTCCTATCTGAAAATTTGAAAATTCTTAAAAAATTCGTCCAAAATCTTGATGTCTCCAATCTCTTGTTTTGTACGTTTTTTCCACGTGTCTTGACATCCAATGTATCGCTGCAATGTTTGGTGAAATTCTGAGTATGTAGTTTTTGACCTTATATGGAACCTCCTATCTGAAAATTTGAAAATTCTTAAAAAATTTGACCAAAATCTTGATGTCCCCAATCCTATGTTTTGTATGTTTTTTCCACGTGTCTTGACATCCAATGTATCCCTGCAGAGTTTGGTGAAGATCTGAGTATGTCGTTTTTGACCTTATTTGGAACATCCTTTCTGAAAATTTGAAAATTCTTAAAAAATTCGTCCAAAATCTTGTTGTCTCCAATCTCTTGTTTTGTACGTTTTTTTCCACGTGTCTTGACATCCAATGTATCCCTGCAAAGTTTGGTGAAGATCTGAGTATGTAGTTTTTGACCTTATCTGGAACCTCCTATCTGAAATTTGAAAATTCTTCAAAAATTCGTCCAAAATCTTGATGTCTCCAATCTCTTGTTTTGTACGTTTTTTCCACGTGTCTTGACATCCAATGTATCCCTGCAATGTTTGGTGAAGTTCTGAGTATGTAGTTTTTGACCTTATCTGGAACCTCCTATCTGAAAATTTGAAAATTCTTAAAAAATTTGACCAAAATCTTGATGTCTCCAATCCTATGTTTTGTATGTTTTTTCCACGTGTCTTGACATCCAATGTATCCCTGCAGAGTTTGGTGAAGATCTGAGTATGTCGTTTTTGACCTTATCTGGAACATCCTTTCTGAAAATTTGAAAATTCTTAAAAAATTCGTCCAAAATCTTGATGTCTCCAATCTCTTGTTTTGTACGTTTTTTCCACGTGTCTTGACATCCAATGTATCCCTGCAAAGTTTGGTGAAGATCTGAGTATGTAGTTTTTGACCTTATCTGGAACCTCCCATCTGAAAATTTGAAAATTCTTAAAAATTCGTCCAAAATCTTGATGTCTCCAATCTCTTGTTTTGTACGTTTTTTCCACGTGTCTTGACATTTAATGTATCCCTGCAAAGTTTGGTGAAGATCTGAGTATGTAGTTTTTGACGTTATATGGAACCTCCTATCTGAAAATTTGAAAATTCTTAAAAAATTCGTCCAAATTCTTGATGTCTCCAATCTCTTGTTTTGTACGTTTTTTCCACGTGTCTTGACATCCAATGTATCCCTGCAATGTTTGGTGAAGATCTGAGTATGTAGTTTTTGACCTCATATGGAACCTCCTATCTGAAAATTTGAAAATTCTTAAAAAATTCGTCCAAAATCTTGATGTCTCCAATCTCTTGTTTTGTACGTTTTTTCCACGTGTCTTGACATCCAATGTATCCCTGCAATGTTTGGTGAAGATCTGAGTATGTCGTTTTTGACCTTATCTGGAACATCCTTTCTGAAATTTGAAAATTCTTAAAAAATTCGTCCAAAATCTTGATGTCTCCAATCTCTTGTTTTGTACGTTTTTTCCACGTGTCTTGATATCCAATGTATCCCTGCAAAGTTTGGTGAAGATCTGAGTATGTCGTTTTTGACCTTATCTGGAACATCCTTTCTGAAAATTTGAAAATTGTTAAAAAATTCGTCCAAAATCTTGATGACCCCAATCTCTTGTTTTGTACTTTTTTTCCACGTGTCTCGACCTCCAATGTATCCCTGCAAAGTTTGGTGAAGATCTGAGTATGTAGTTTTTGACCTTATATGGAACCTCCTATCTGAAAATTGAAAATTCTTAAAAAATTCGTCCAAAATCTTGATGTCACCAATCCTATGTTTTGTATGTTTTTTTCCACGTGTCTTGACATCCAATGTATCCATGCAAAGTTTGGTGAAGATCTGAGTATGTCGTTTTTGACCTTATCTGGAACCTCCCATCTGAAAATTTGAAAATTCTTAAAAAATTCGTCGAAAATCTTGATGTCTCCGATCTCTTGTTTTGTACGTTTTTTCCACGTGTCTTGACATGCAAAGTATTCCTGCAAAGTTTGGTGAAGATCTGAGTAGGTAGTTTTTGAAGTCATCTGGAACCTCCTATCTGAAAATTTGAAAATTCTTAAAAAATTCGTCCAAAATTTTGATGTCTCCAATCTCTTGTTTTGTACGTTTTTTCCACGTGTCTTGACATCCAATGTATTCCTGCAATGTTTGGTGGAGATCTGAGTCTGTAGTTTTAGACCTTATCTGGAACCTCCTATCTGAAAATTTGAAAATTCTTCAAAAATTCGTCCAAAATCTTGATGTCTCCAATCTCTTGTTTTGTACGTTTTTTCCACGTGTCTCGACCTCCAATGGATCCCTGCAAAGTTTGGTGAAGATCTGAGTATGTCGTTTTTGACCTTATCTGGAACATCCTTTCTGAAAATTTGAAAATTCTTAAAAAATTCGTCCAAAATCTTGATGTCTCCAATCTCTTGTTTTGTACGTTTTTTCCACGTGTCTTGATATCCAATGTATCCCTGCAAAGTTTGGTGAAGATCTGAGTATGTCGTTTTTGACCTTATCTGGAACATCCTTTCTGAAAATTTGAAAATTGTTAAAAAATTCGTCCAAAATCTTGATGTCTCCAATCTCTTTTTTGTACGTTTTTTCCACGTGTCTTGACATCCAATGTATCCCTGCAAAGTTTGGTGAAGATCTGAGTATGTAGTTTTTGACCTTATCTGGAACCTCCCATCTGAAAATTTGAAAATTCTTAAAAAATTCGACCAAAATCTTGATGTCTCCAATCTTTTGTTTTGTACGTTTTTTCCACGTGTCTTGACACATAATGTATCCATGCAAAGTTTGGTGAAGATCTGAGTATGTAGTTTTTGACCTTATATGGAACCTCCTATCTGAAAATTTGAAAATTCTTAAAAAATTCGTCCAAAATCTTGATGTCTCCAATCTCTTGTTTTGTACGTTTTTTCCACGTGTCTTGACATCCAATGTATCCCTGCAAAGTTTGGTGAAGATCTGAGTATGTAGTTTTTGACCTTATCTGGAACCTCCCATCTGAAAATTTGAAAATTCTTAAAAAATTCGACCAAAATCTTGATGTCTCCAATCTTTTGTTTTGTACGTTTTTTCCACGTGTCTTGACACATAATGTATCCATGCAAAGTTTGGTGAAGATCTGAGTATGTAGTTTTTGACCTTATATGGAACCTCCTATCTGAAAATTTGAAAATTCTTAAAAAATTCGTCCAAAATCTTGATGTCTCCAATCTCTTGTTTTGTACGTTTTTTCCACGTGTCTTGACATCCAATGTATCCCTGCAAAGTTTGGTGAAGATCTGAGTATGTAGTTTTTGACCTTATCTGGAACCTCCCATCTGAAAATTTGAAAATTCCTAAAAAATCCGTGCAAAATCTTGATGACCCCAATCTCTTGTTTTGTACGTTTTTTCCACGTGTCTTGACATCCAATGTATTCCTGCAATGTTTGGTGAAGATCTGAGTATGTAGTTTTTGACCTTATATGGAACCTCCTATCTGAAAATTTGAAAATTCTTAAAAAATTCGACCAAAATCTTGATGTTCCGAATCCTATGTTTTGTATGTTTTTTCCACGTGTCTTGACATCCCATGTATCCATGCAAAGTTTGGTGAAGATCTGAGTATGTAGTTTTTGACCTTATATTGAACCTCCCATCTGAAAATTTGAAAATTCTTAAAAAATTCGTCCAAAATCTTGATGACCCCAATCTCTTGTTTTGTACGTTTTTTCCACGTGTCTTGACATCCAAAGTATCCCTGCAAAGTTTGGTGAAGATCTGAGTATGTAGTTTTTGACCTTATATGGAACCTCCTTTCTGAAAATTTGAGAATTCTTAAAAAATTCGTCCAAAATCTTGATGTCTCCAATCTCTTGTTTTGTACGTTTTTTCCACGTGTCTTGACATCCAATGTATCCATGCAAAGTTTGGTGAAGATCTGAGTATGTCGTTTTTGACCTTATCTGGAACCTCCCTTCTGAAAATTTGAAAATTCTTAAAAAATTCGTCGAAAATCTTGATGTTTCCAATCTTTTGTTTTGTACGTTTTTTCCACGTGTCTTGACATGCAAAGTATCCCTGCAACGTTTGGTGAAGATCTGAGTATGTAGTTTTTGACCTTATCTGGAACCTCCTATCTGAAAATTTGAAAATTCTTAAAAAATTCGTCGAAAATCTTGATGTCTCCAATCTCTTGTTTTGTACGTTTTTTCCACGTGTCTTGATATCCAATGTATCCCTGCAAAGTTTGGTGAAGATCTGAGTATGTCGTTTTTGACCTTATCTGGAACATCCTTTCTGAAAATTTGAAAATTGTTAAAAAATTCGTCCAAAATCTTGATGTCTCCAATCTCTTTTTTGTACGTTTTTTCCACGTGTCTTGACATCCAATGTATCCCTGCAAAGTTTGGTGAAGATCTGAGTATGTAGTTTTTGACCTTATCTGGAACCTCCCATCTGAAAATTTGAAAATTCTTAAAAAATTCGACCAAAATCTTGATGTCTCCAATCTTTTGTTTTGTACGTTTTTTCCACGTGTCTTGACACATAATGTATCCATGCAAAGTTTGGTGAAGATCTGAGTATGTAGTTTTTGACCTTATATGGAACCTCCTATCTGAAAATTTGAAAATTCTTAAAAAATTCGTCCAAAATCTTGATGTCTCCAATCTCTTGTTTTGTACGTTTTTTCCACGTGTCTTGACATCCAATGTATCCCTGCAAAGTTTGGTGAAGATCTGAGTATGTAGTTTTTGACCTTATCTGGAACCTCCCATCTGAAAATTTGAAAATTCCTAAAAAATCCGTGCAAAATCTTGATGACCCCAATCTCTTGTTTTGTACGTTTTTTCCACGTGTCTTGACATCCAATGTATTCCTGCAATGTTTGGTGAAGATCTGAGTATGTAGTTTTTGACCTTATATGGAACCTCCTATCTGAAAATTTGAAAATTCTTAAAAAATTCGACCAAAATCTTGATGCTCCGAATCCTATGTTTTGTATGTTTTTTCCACGTGTCTTGACATCCAATGTATCCATGCAAAGTTTGGTGAAGATCTGAGTATGTCGTTTTTGACCTTATCTGGAACCTCCCATCTGAAAATTTGAAAATTCTTAAAAAATTCGTCGAAAATCTTGATGTCTCCGATCTCTTGTTTTGTACGTTTTTTCCACGTGTCTTGACATGCAAAGTATTCCTGCAAAGTTTGGTGAAGATCTGAGTATGTCGTTTTTGACCTCATCTGGAACCTCCCATCTGAAAATTTGAAAATTCTTAAAAAATTCGTCGAAAATCTTGATGTCTCCAATCTTTTGTTTTGTACGTTTTTTCCACGTGTCTTGACATCCAATGTATCCCTGCAAAGTTTGGTGAAGATCTGAGTATGTAGTTTTTGACCTTATATGGAACCTCCTATCTGAAAATTTGAAAATTCTTAAAAAATTCGTCCAAAATCTTGATGTCTCCAATCTCTTGTTTTGTACGTTTTTTCCACGTGTCTCGACCTCCAATGGATCCCTGCAAAGTTTGGTGAAGATCTGAGTATGTCGTTTTTGACCTTATCTGGAACCTCCCATCTGAAAATTTGAAAATTCTTAAAAAATTCGTCGAAAATCTTGATGTCTCCGATCTCTTGTTTTGTACGTTTTTTCCACGTGTCTTGACATGCAAAGTATTCCTGCAAAGTTTGGTGAAGATCTGAGTATGTAGTTTTTGACCTCATCTGGAACCTCCTATCTGAAAATTTGAAAATTCTTAAAAAATTCGTCCAAAATCTTGATGTCTCCAATCTCTTGTTTTGTACGTTTTTTCCACGTGTCTTGACATCCAATGTATCCCTGCAATGTTTGGTGAAGATCTGAGTATGTAGTTTTTGACCTTATCTGGAACCTCCCATCTGAAAATTTGAAAATTCCTAAAAAATCCGTCCAAAATCTTGATGACCCCAATCTCTTGTTTTGTACTTTTTTTCCACGTGTCTCGACCTCCAATGTATCCCTGCAAAGTTTGGTGAAGATCTGAGTATGTAGTTTTTGACCTTATATGGAACCTCCTATCTGAAAATTTGAAAATTCTTAAAAAATTCGTCCAAAATCTTGATGTCACCAATCCTATGTTTTGTATGTTTTTTCCACGTGTCTTGACATCCAATGTATCCATGCAAAGTTTGGTGAAGATCTGAGTATGTCGTTTTTGACCTCATCTGGAACCTCCCATCCGAAAATTTGAAAATTCTTAAAAAATTCGTCGAAAATCTTGATGTCTCCGATCTCTTGTTTTGTACGTTTTTTCCACGTGTCTTGACATGCAAAGTATTCCTGCAAAGTTTGGTGAAGATCTGAGTATGTAGTTTTTGACCTCATCTGGAACCTCCTATCTGAAAATTTGAAAATTCTTAAAAAATTCGTCCAAAATTTTGATGTCTCCAATCTCTTGTTTTGTACGTTTTTTCCACGTGTCTTGACATCCAATGTATTCCTGCAATGTTTGGTGGAGATCTGAGTATGTAGTTTTAGACCTTATCTGGAACCTATTATCTGAAAATTTGAAAATTCTTCAAAAATTCGTCCAAAATCTTGATGTCTCCCATCTCTTGTTTTGTACGTTTTTTCCACGTGTCTCGACCTCCAATGGATCCCTGCAAAGTTTGGTGAAGATCTGAGTATGTCGTTTTTGACCTTATCTGGAACATCCTTTCTGAAAATTTGAAAATTCTTAAAAAATTCGTCCAAAATCTTGATGTCTCCAATCTCTTGTTTTGTACGTTTTTTCCACGTGTCTTGATATCCAATGTATCCCTGCAAAGTTTGGTGAAGATCTGAGTATGTCGTTTTTGACCTTATCTGGAACATCCTTTCTGAAAATTTGAAAATTGTTTAAAAATTCGTCCAAAATCTTGATGTCTCCAATCTCTTTTTTGTACGTTTTTTCCACGTGTCTTGACATCCAATGTATCCCTGCAAAGTTTGGTGAAGATCTGAGTATGTAGTTTTTGACCTTATCTGGAACCTCCCATCTGAAAATTTGAAAATTCTTAAAAAATTCGACCAAAATCTTGATGTCTCCAATCTTTTGTTTTGTACGTTTTTTCCACGTGTCTTGACACATAATGTATCCATGCAAAGTTTGGTGAAGATCTGAGTATGTAGTTTTTGACCTTATATGGAACCTCCTATCTGAAAATTTGAAAATTCTTAAAAAATTCGTCCAATATCTTGATGTCTCCAATCTCTTGTTTTGTACGTTTTTTCCACGTGTCTTGACATCCAATGTATCCCTGCAAAGTTTGGTGAAGATCTGAGTATGTAGTTTTTGACCTTATCTGGAACCTCCCATCTGAAAATTTGAAAATTCTTAAAAAATTCGACCAAAATCTTGATGTCTCCAATCTTTTGTTTTGTACGTTTTTCCACGTGTCTTGACACATAATGTATCCATGCAAAGTTTGGTGAAGATCTGAGTATGTAGTTTTTGACCTTATATGGAACCTCCTATCTGAAAATTTGAAAATTCTTAAAAAATTCGTCCAAAATCTTGATGTCTCCAATCTCTTGTTTTGTACGTTTTTTCCACGTGTCTTGACATCCAATGTATCCCTGCAAAGTTTGGTGAAGATCTGAGTATGTAGTTTTTGACCTTATCTGGAACCTCCCATCTGAAAATTTGAAAATTCCTAAAAAATCCGTGCAAAATCTTGATGACCCCAATCTCTTGTTTTGTACGTTTTTTCCACGTGTCTTGACATCCAATGTATCCATGCAAAGTTTGGTGAAGATCTGAGTATGTCGTTTTTGACCTTATCTGGAACCTCCCATCTGAAAATTTGAAAATTCTTAAAAAATTCGTCGAAAATCTTGATGTCTCCAATCTCTTGTTTTGTACGTTTTTTCCACGTGTCTTGACATGCAAAGTATCCCTGCAACGTTTGGTGAAGATCTGAGTATGTAGTTTTTGACCTTATCTGGAACCTCCTATCTGAAAATTTGAAAATTCTTCAAAAATTCGTCGAAAATCTTGATGTCTCCAATCTCTTGTTTTGTACGTTTTTTCCACGTGTCTTGACATCCAATGTATCCCTGCAATGTTTGGTGGAGATCTGAGTATGTAGTTTTTGACCTTATCTGGGACCTCCTATCAGAAAATTTGAAAATTCTTCAAAAATTCGTCCAAAATCTTGATGTCTCCAATCTCTTGTTTTGTACGTTTTTTCCACGTGTCTCGACCTCCAATGTATCCCTGCAAAGTTTGGTGAAGATCTGAGTATGTCGTTTTTGACCTTATCTGGAACATCCTTTCTGAAAATTTGAAAATTCTTCAAAAATTCGTCCAAAATCTTGATGTCTCCAATCTCTTGTTTTGTACGTTTTTTCCACGTGTCTCGACCTCCAATGTATCCCTGCAAAGTTAGTGAAGATCTGAGTATGTCGTTTTTGACCTTATCTGGAACATCCTTTCTGAAAATTTGAAAATTCTTAAAAAATTCGTCGAAAATCTTGATGTCTCCAATCTCTTGTTTTGTACGTTTTTTCCACGTTTCTTGACATCCAATGTATCCCTGCAAAGTTTGGTGAAGATCTGAGTATGTAGTTTTTGACCTTATATGGAACCTCCTATCTGAAAATTTGAAAATTCTTAAAAAATTCGTCCAAAATCTTGATGTCTCCAATCTCTTGTTTTGTACGTTTTTTCCACGTGTCTCGACCTCCAATGGATCCCTGCAAAGTTTGGTGAAGATCTGAGTATGTCGTTTTTGACCTTATCTGGAACCTCCCATCTGAAAATTTGAAAATTCTTAAAAAATTCGTCGAAAATCTTGATGTCTCCGATCTCTTGTTTTGTACGTTTTTTCCACGTGTCTTGACATGCAAAGTATTCCTGCAAAGTTTGGTGAAGATCTGAGTATGTAGTTTTTGACCTCATCTGGAACCTCCTATCTGAAAATTTGAAAATTCTTAAAAAATTCGTCCAAAATCTTGATGTCTCCAATCTCTTGTTTTGTACGTTTTTTCCACGTGTCTTGACATCCAATGTATCCCTGCAATGTTTGGTGAAGATCTGAGTATGTAGTTTTTGACCTTATCTGGAACCTCCCATCTGAAAATTTGAAAATTCCTAAAAAATCCGTCCAAAATCTTGATGACCCCAATCTCTTGTTTTGTACTTTTTTTCCACGTGTCTCGACCTCCAATGTATCCCTGCAAAGTTTGGTGAAGATCTGAGTATGTAGTTTTTGACCTTATATGGAACCTCCTATCTGAAAATTTGAAAATTCTTAAAAAATTCGTCCAAAATCTTGATGTCACCAATCCTATGTTTTGTATGTTTTTTCCACGTGTCTTGACATCCAATGTATCCATGCAAAGTTTGGTGAAGATCTGAGTATGTCGTTTTTGACCTTATCTGGAACCTCCCATCTCAAAATTTGAAAATTCTTAAAAAATTCGTCGAAAATCTTGATGTCTCCGATCTCTTGTTTTGTACGTTTTTTCCACGTGTCTTGACATGCAAAGTATTCCTGCAAAGTTTGGTGAAGATCTGAGTATGTAGTTTTTGACCTCATCTGGAACCTCCTATCTGAAAATTTGAAAATTCTTAAAAAATTCGTCCAAAATTTTGATGTCTCCAATCTCTTGTTTTGTACGTTTTTTCCACGTGTCTTGACATCCAATGTATCCCTGCAATGTTTGGTGAAGATCTGAGTATGTAGTTTTTGACCTTATCTGGAACCTCCCATCTGAAAATTTGAAAATTCCTAAAAAATCCGTCCAAAATCTTGATGACCCCAATCTCTTGTTTTGTACGTTTTTTCCACGTGTCTTGACATCCAATGTATCCCTGCAAAGTTTGGTGAAGATCTGAGTATGTAGTTTTTGACCTTATCTGGAACCTCCTATCTGAAAATTTGAAAATTCTTAAAAAATTCGTCCAAAATCTTGATGTCTCCAATCTCTTGTTTTGTACGTTTTTTCCACGTGTCTTGATATCCAATGTATCCCTGCAAAGTTTGGTGAAGATCTGAGTATGTCGTTTTTGACCTTATATGGAACCTCCTTTCTGAAAATTTGAGAATTCTTAAAAAATTCGTCCAAAATCTTGATGTCTCCAATCTCTTGTTTTGTACGTTTTTTCCACGTGTCTTGACATCCAATGTATCCATGCAAAGTTTGGTGAAGATCTGAGTATGTCGTTTATGACCTTATCTGGAACCTCCCATCTGAAAATTTGAAAATTCTTAAAAAATCCGTGCAAAATCTTGATGACCCCAATCTCTTGTTTTGTACGTTTTTTCCACGTGTCTTGACATCCAATGTATCCATGCAAAGTTTGGTGAAGATCTGAGTATGTCGTTTTTGACCTTATCTGGAACCTCCCATCTGAAAATTTGAAAATTCTTAAAAAATTCGTCGAAAATCTTGATGTCTCCAATCTCTTGTTTTGTACGTTTTTTCCACGTGTCTTGACATGCAAAGTATCCCTGCAACGTTTGGTGAAGATCTGAGTATGTAGTTTTTGACCTTATATGGAACCTCCTATCTGAAAATTTGAAAATTCTTCAAAAATTCGTCGAAAATCTTGATGTCTCCAATCTCTTGTTTTGTACGTTTTTTCCACGTGTCTTGACATCCAATGTATCCCTGCAATGTTTGGTGGAGATCTGAGTATGTAGTTTTTGACCTTATCTGGGACCTAATATCAGAAAATTTGAAAATTCTTCAAAAATTCGTCCAAAATCTTGATGTCTCCAATCTCTTGTTTTGTACGTTTTTTCCACGTGTCTCGACCTCCAATGTATCCCTGCAAAGTTTGGTGAAGATCTGAGTATGTCGTTTTTGACCTTATCTGGAACATCCTTTCTGAAAATTTGAAAATTCTTAAAAAATTCGTCGAAAATCTTGATGTCTCCAATCTCTTGTTTTGTACGTTTTTTCCACGTGTCTTGACATCCAATGTATCCCTGCAAAGTTTGGTGAAGATCTGAGTATGTAGTTTTTGACCTTATATGGAACCTCCTATCTGAAAATTTGAAAATTCTTAAAAAATTCGACCAAAATCTTGATGTTCCGAATCCTATGTTTTGTATGTTTTTTCCACGTGTCTTGACATCCAATGTATCCATGCAAAGTTTGGTGAAGATCTGAGTATGTAGTTTTTGACCTTATATTGAACCTCCCATCTGAAAATTTGAAAATTCTTAAAAAATTCGTCCAAAATCTTGATGACCCCAATCTCTTGTTTTGTACGTTTTTTCCACGTGTCTTGACATCCAAAGTATCCCTGCAAAGTTTGGTGAAGATCTGAGTATGTAGTTTTTGACCTTATATGGAACCTCCTTTCTGAAAATTTGAGAATTCTTAAAAAATTCGTCCAAAATATTGATTTCTCCAATCTCTTGTTTTGTACGTTTTTTCCACGTGTCTTGACATCCAATGTATCCATGCAAAGTTTGGTGAAGATCTGAGTATGTCGTTTTTGACCTTATCTGGAACCTCCCATCTGAAAATTTGAAAATTCTTAAAAAATCCGTGCAAAATCTTGATGACCCCAATCTCTTGTTTTGTACGTTTTTTCCACGTGTCTTGACATCCAATGTATCCATGCAAAGTTTGGTGAAGATCTGAGTATGTCGTTTTTGACCTTATCTGGAACCTCCCATCTGAAAATTTGAAAATTCTTAAAAAATTCGTCGAAAATCTTGATGTCTCCAATCTCTTGTTTTGTACGTTTTTTCCACGTGTCTTGACATCCAATGTATTCCTGCAATGTTTGGTGGAGATCTGAGTATGTAGTTTTAGACCTTATATGGAGCCTCCTATCTGAAAATTTGAAAATTCTTAAAAAATTCGTCCAAAATCTTGATGTCTCCAATCTCTTGTTTTGTACGTTCTTTCCACGTGTCTTGACATCCAATGTATCCCTGCAATGTTTGGTGAAGATCTGAGTATGTAGTTTTTGACCTTATCTGGAACCTCCTATCTGAAAATTTGAAAATTCTTAAAAGAATTTAACAAAATCTTGATGTCCCCAATCCTATGTTTTGTATGTTTTTTCCACGTGTCTTGACATACAATGTATCCCTGCAGAGTTTGGTGAAGATCTGAGTAAGTAGTTTTTGACCTTATCTGGAACCTCCCATCTGAAAATTTGAAAATTCTTAAAAAATTCGTCGAAAATCTTGATGTCTCCAATCTCTTGTTTTGTACGTTTTTTCCACGTGTCTTGACATGCAAAGTATCCCTGCAACGTTTGGTGAAGATCTGAGTATGTAGTTTTTGACCTTATCTGGAACCTCCTATCTGAAAATTTGAAAATTCTTCAAAAATTCGTCGAAAATCTTGATGTCTCCAATCTCTTGTTTTGTACGTTTTTTCCACGTGTCTTGACATCCAATGTATCCCTGCAATGTTTGGTGGAGATCTGAGTATGTAGTTTTTGACCTTATCTGGGACCTCCTATCAGAAAATTTGAAAATTCTTCAAAAATTCGTCCAAAATCTTGATGTCTCCAATCTCTTGTTTTGTACGTTTTTTCCACGTGTCTCGACCTCCAATGTATCCCTGCAAAGTTTGGTGAAGATCTGAGTATGTCGTTTTTGACCTTATCTGGAACATCCTTTCTGAAAATTTGAAAATTCTTCAAAAATTCGTCCAAAATCTTGATGTCTCCAATCTCTTGTTTTGTACGTTTTTTCCACGTGTCTCGACCTCCAATGTATCCCTGCAAAGTTAGTGAAGATCTGAGTATGTCGTTTTTGACCTTATCTGGAACATCCTTTCTGAAAATTTGAAAATTCTTAAAAAATTCGTCGAAAATCTTGATGTCTCCAATCTCTTGTTTTGTACGTTTTTTCCACGTTTCTTGACATCCAATGTATCCCTGCAAAGTTTGGTGAAGATCTGAGTATGTAGTTTTTGACCTTATATGGAACCTCCTATCTGAAAATTTGAAAATTCTTAAAAAATTCGTCCAAAATCTTGATGTCTCCAATCTCTTGTTTTGTACGTTTTTTCCACGTGTCTCGACCTCCAATGGATCCCTGCAAAGTTTGGTGAAGATCTGAGTATGTCGTTTTTGACCTTATCTGGAACCTCCCATCTGAAAATTTGAAAATTCTTAAAAAATTCGTCGAAAATCTTGATGTCTCCGATCTCTTGTTTTGTACGTTTTTTCCACGTGTCTTGACATGCAAAGTATTCCTGCAAAGTTTGGTGAAGATCTGAGTATGTAGTTTTTGACCTCATCTGGAACCTCCTATCTGAAAATTTGAAAATTCTTAAAAAATTCGTCCAAAATCTTGATGTCTCCAATCTCTTGTTTTGTACGTTTTTTCCACGTGTCTTGACATCCAATGTATCCCTGCAATGTTTGGTGAAGATCTGAGTATGTAGTTTTTGACCTTATCTGGAACCTCCCATCTGAAAATTTGAAAATTCCTAAAAAATCCGTCCAAAATCTTGATGACCCCAATCTCTTGTTTTGTACTTTTTTTCCACGTGTCTCGACCTCCAATGTATCCCTGCAAAGTTTGGTGAAGATCTGAGTATGTAGTTTTTGACCTTATATGGAACCTCCTATCTGAAAATTTGAAAATTCTTAAAAAATTCGTCCAAAATCTTGATGTCACCAATCCTATGTTTTGTATGTTTTTTCCACGTGTCTTGACATCCAATGTATCCATGCAAAGTTTGGTGAAGATCTGAGTATGTCGTTTTTGACCTTATCTGGAACCTCCCATCTGAAAATTTGAAAATTCTTAAAAAATTCGTCGAAAATCTTGATGTCTCCGATCTCTTGTTTTGTACGTTTTTTCCACGTGTCTTGACATGCAAAGTATTCCTGCAAAGTTTGGTGAAGATCTGAGTATGTAGTTTTTGACCTCATCTGGAACCTCCTATCTGAAAATTTGAAAATTCTTAAAAAATTCGTCCAAAATTTTGATGTCTCCAATCTCTTGTTTTGTACGTTTTTTCCACGTGTCTTGACATCCAATGTATCCCTGCAATGTTTGGTGAAGATCTGAGTATGTAGTTTTTGACCTTATCTGGAACCTCCCATCTGAAAATTTGAAAATTCCTAAAAAATCCGTCCAAAATCTTGATGACCCCAATCTCTTGTTTTGTACGTTTTTTCCACGTGTCTTGACATCCAATGTATCCCTGCAAAGTTTGGTGAAGATCTGAGTATGTAGTTTTTGACCTTATCTGGAACCTCCTATCTGAAAATTTGAAAATTCTTAAAAAATTCGTCCAAAATCTTGATGTCTCCAATCTCTTGTTTTGTACGTTTTTTCCACGTGTCTTGATATCCAATGTATCCCTGCAAAGTTTGGTGAAGATCTGAGTATGTCGTTTTTGACCTTATATGGAACCTCCTTTCTGAAAATTTGAGAATTCTTAAAAAATTCGTCCAAAATCTTGATGTCTCCAATCTCTTGTTTTGTATGTTTTTTCCACGTGTCTTGACATCCAATGTATCCATGCAAAGTTTGGTGAAGATCTGAGTATGTAGTTTTTGACCTTATATTGAACCTCCCATCTGAAAATTTGAAAATTCTTAAAAAATTCGTCCAAAATCTTGATGACCCCAATCTCTTGTTTTGTACGTTTTTTCCACGTGTCTTGACATCCAAAGTATCCCTGCAAAGTTTGGTGAAGATCTGAGTATGTAGTTTTTGACCTTATATGGAACCTCCTTTCTGAAAATTTGAGAATTCTTAAAAAATTCGTCCAAAATCTTGATGTCTCCAATCTCTTGTTTTGTACGTTTTTTCCACGTGTCTTGACATCCAATGTATCCATGCAAAGTTTGGTGAAGATCTGAGTATGTCGTTTTTGACCTTATCTGGAACCTCCCATCTGAAAATTTGAAAATTCTTAAAAAATCCGTGCAAAATCTTGATGACCCCAATCTCTTGTTTTGTACGTTTTTTCCACGTGTCTTGACATCCAATGTATCCATGCAAAGTTTGGTGAAGATCTGAGTATGTCGTTTTTGACCTTATCTGGAACCTCCCATCTGAAAATTTGAAAATTCTTAAAAAATTCGTCGAAAATCTTGATGTCTCCAATCTCTTGTTTTGTACGTTTTTTCCACGTGTCTTGACATGCAAAGTATCCCTGCAACGTTTTGTGAAGATCTGAGTATGTAGTTTTTGACCTTATCTGGAACCTCCTATCTGAAAATTTGAAAATTCTTAAAAAATTCGTCCAAAATCTTGATGTCTCCAATCTCTTGTTTTGTACGTTTTTTCCACGTGTCTTGACATCCAATGTATCCCTGCAATGTTTGGTGAAGATCTGAGTATGTAGTTTTTGACCTTATATGGAGCCTCCTATCTGAAAATTTGAAAATTCTTAAAAAATTCGTCCAAAATCTTGATGTCTCCAATCTCTTGTTTTGTACGTTCTTTCCACGTGTCTTGACATCCAATGTATCCCTGCAATGTTTGGTGAAGATCTGAGTATGTAGTTTTTGACCTTATCTGGAACCTCCTATCTGAAAATTTGAAAATTCCTAAAAAATCCGTCCAAAATCTTGATGACCCCAATCTCTTGTTTTGTACGTTTTTTCCACGTGTCTTGACATCCAATGTATCCCTGCAAAGTTTGGTGAAGATCTGAGTATGTAGTTTTTGACCTTATCTGGAACCTCCTATCTGAAAATTTGAAAATTCTTAAAAAATTCGTCCAAAATCTTGATGTCTCCAATCTCTTGTTTTGTACGTTTTTTCCACGTGTCTTGACATCCAATGTATCCCTGCAATGTTTGGTGAAGATCTGAGTATGTAGTTTTTGACCTTATCTGGAACCTCCCATCTGAAAATTTGAAAATTCCTAAAAAATCCGTCCAAAATCTTGATGACCCCAATCTCTTGTTTTGTACGTTTTTTCCACGTGTCTTGACATCCAATGTATCCCTGCAAAGTTTGGTGAAGATCTGAGTATGTAGTTTTTGACCTTATCTGGAACCTCCTATCTGAAAATTTGAAAATTCTTAAAAAATTCGTCCAAAATCTTGATGTCTCCAATCTCTTGTTTTGTACGTTTTTTCCACGTGTCTTGATATCCAATGTATCCCTGCAAAGTTTGGTGAAGATCTGAGTATGTCGTTTTTGACCTTATATGGAACCTCCTTTCTGAAAATTTGAGAATTCTTAAAAAATTCGTCCAAAATCTTGATGTCTCCAATCTCTTGTTTTGTATGTTTTTTCCACGTGTCTTGACATCCAATGTATCCATGCAAAGTTTGGTGAAGATCTGAGTATGTAGTTTTTGACCTTATATTGAACCTCCCATCTGAAAATTTGAAAATTCTTAAAAAATTCGTCCAAAATCTTGATGACCCCAATCTCTTGTTTTGTACGTTTTTTCCACGTGTCTTGACATCCAAAGTATCCCTGCAAAGTTTGGTGAAGATCTGAGTATGTAGTTTTTGACCTTATATGGAACCTCCTTTCTGAAAATTTGAGAATTCTTAAAAAATTCGTCCAAAATCTTGATGTCTCCAATCTCTTGTTTTGTACGTTTTTTCCACGTGTCTTGACATCCAATGTATCCATGCAAAGTTTGGTGAAGATCTGAGTATGTCGTTTTTGACCTTATCTGGAACCTCCCATCTGAAAATTTGAAAATTCTTAAAAAATCCGTGCAAAATCTTGATGACCCCAATCTCTTGTTTTGTACGTTTTTTCCACGTGTCTTGACATCCAATGTATCCATGCAAAGTTTGGTGAAGATCTGAGTATGTCGTTTTTGACCTTATCTGGAACCTCCCATCTGAAAATTTGAAAATTCTTAAAAAATTCGTCGAAAATCTTGATGTCTCCAATCTCTTGTTTTGTACGTTTTTTCCACGTGTCTTGACATGCAAAGTATCCCTGCAACGTTTTGTGAAGATCTGAGTATGTAGTTTTTGACCTTATCTGGAACCTCCTATCTGAAAATTTGAAAATTCTTAAAAAATTCGTCCAAAATCTTGATGTCTCCAATCTCTTGTTTTGTACGTTTTTTCCACGTGTCTTGACATCCAATGTATCCCTGCAATGTTTGGTGAAGATCTGAGTATGTAGTTTTTGACCTTATATGGAGCCTCCTATCTGAAAATTTGAAAATTCTTAAAAAATTCGTCCAAAATCTTGATGTCTCCAATCTCTTGTTTTGTACGTTCTTTCCACGTGTCTTGACATCCAATGTATCCCTGCAATGTTTGGTGAAGATCTGAGTATGTAGTTTTTGACCTTATCTGGAACCTCCTATCTGAAAATTTGAAAATTCTTAAAAGAATTTAACAAAATCTTGATGTCCCCAATCCTATGTTTTGTATGTTTTTTCCACGTGTCTTGACATACAATGTATCCCTGCAGAGTTTGGTGAAGATCTGAGTATGTAGTTTTTGACCTTATCTGGAACCTCCCATCTGAAAATTTGAAAATTCCTAAAAAATCCGTCCAAAATCTTGTTGACCCGAATCTCTTGTTTTGTACGTTTTTTCCACGTGTCTTGACATCCAATGTATCCCTGCAAAGTTTGGTGAAGATCTGAGTATGTAGTTTTTGACCTTATCTGGAACCTCCCATCTGAAAATTTGAAAATTCTTAAAAAATTCGACCAAAATCTTGATGTCTCCAATCTTTTGTTTTGTACGTTTTTTCCACGTGTCTTGACACATAATGTATCCATGCAAAGTTTGGTGAAGATCTGAGTATGTAGTTTTTGACCTTATATGGAACCTCCTATCTGAAAATTTGAAAATTCTTAAAAAATTCGTCCAAAATCTTGATGTCTCCAATCTCTTGTTTTGTACGTTTTTTCCACGTGTCTTGACATCCAATGTATCCCTGCAAAGTTTGGTGAAGATCTGAGTATGTAGTTTTTGACCTTATCTGGAACCTCCCATCTGAAAATTTGAAAATTCTTAAAAAATTCGACCAAAATCTTGATGTCTCCAATCTTTTGTTTTGTACGTTTTTCCACATGTCTTGACACATAATGTATCCATGCAAAGTTTGGTGAAGATCTGAGTATGTAGTTTTTGACCTTATATGGAACCTCCTATCTGAAAATTTGAAAATTCTTAAAAAATTCGTCCAAAATCTTGATGTCTCCAATCTCTTGTTTTGTACGTTTTTTCCACGTGTCTTGACATCCAATGTATCCCTGCAAAGTTTGGTGAAGATCTGAGTATGTAGTTTTTGACCTTATCTGGAACCTCCCATCTGAAAATTTGAAAATTCCTAAAAAATCCGTGCAAAATCTTGATGACCCCAATCTCTTGTTTTGTACGTTTTTTCCACGTGTCTTGACATCCAATGTATCCATGCAAAGTTTGGTGAAGATCTGAGTATGTCGTTTTTGACCTTATCTGGAACCTCCCATCTGAAAATTTGAAAATTCTTAAAAAATTCGTCGAAAATCTTGATGTCTCCAATCTCTTGTTTTGTACGTTTTTTCCACGTGTCTTGACATGCAAAGTATCCCTGCAACGTTTGGTGAAGATCTGAGTATGTAGTTTTTGACCTTATCTGGAACCTCCTATCTGAAAATTTGAAAATTCTTCAAAAATTCGTCGAAAATCTTGATGTCTCCAATCTCTTGTTTTGTACGTTTTTTCCACGTGTCTTGACATCCAATGTATCCCTGCAATGTTTGGTGGAGATCTGAGTACGTAGTTTTTGACCTTATCTGGGACCTCCTATCAGAAAATTTGAAAATTCTTCAAAAATTCGTCCAAAATCTTGATGTCTCCAATCTCTTGTTTTGTACGTTTTTTCCACGTGTCTCGACCTCCAATGTATCCCTGCAAAGTTTGGTGAAGATCTGAGTATGTCGTTTTTGACCTTATCTGGAACATCCTTTCTGAAAATTTGAAAATTCTTCAAAAATTCGTCCAAAATCTTGATGTCTCCAATCTCTTGTTTTGTACGTTTTTTCCACGTGTCTCGACCTCCAATGTATCCCTGCAAAGTTAGTGAAGATCTGAGTATGTCGTTTTTGACCTTATCTGGAACATCCTTTCTGAAAATTTGAAAATTCTTAAAAAATTCGTCGAAAATCTTGATGTCTCCAATCTCTTGTTTTGTACGTTTTTTCCACGTTTCTTGACATCCAATGTATCCCTGCAAAGTTTGGTGAAGATCTGAGTATGTAGTTTTTGACCTTATATGGAACCTCCTATCTGAAAATTTGAAAATTCTTAAAAAATTCGTCCAAAATCTTGATGTCTCCAATCTCTTGTTTTGTACGTTTTTTCCACGTGTCTCGACCTCCAATGGATCCCTGCAAAGTTTGGTGAAGATCTGAGTATGTCGTTTTTGACCTTATCTGGAACCTCCCATCTGAAAATTTGAAAATTCTTAAAAAATTCGTCGAAAATCTTGATGTCTCCGATCTCTTGTTATGTACGTTTTTTCCACGTGTCTTGACATGCAAAGTATTCCTGCAAAGTTTGGTGAAGATCTGAGTATGTAGTTTTTGACCTCATCTGGAACCTCCTATCTGAAAATTTGAAAATTCTTAAAAAATTCGTCCAAAATCTTGATGTCTCCAATCTCTTGTTTTGTACGTTTTTTCCACGTGTCTTGACATCCAATGTATCCCTGCAATGTTTGGTGAAGATCTGAGTATGTAGTTTTTGACCTTATCTGGAACCTCCCATCTGAAAATTTGAAAATTCCTAAAAAATCCGTCCAAAATCTTGATGACCCCAATCTCTTGTTTTGTACTTTTTTTCCACGTGTCTCGACCTCCAATGTATCCCTGCAAAGTTTGGTGAAGATCTGAGTATGTAGTTTTTGACCTTATATGGAACCTCCTATCTGAAAATTTGAAAATTCTTAAAAAATTCGTCCAAAATCTTGATGTCACCAATCCTATGTTTTGTATGTTTTTTCCACGTGTCTTGACATCCAATGTATCCATGCAAAGTTTGGTGAAGATCTGAGTATGTCGTTTTTGACCTTATCTGGAACCTCCCATCTGAAAATTTGAAAATTCTTAAAAAATTCGTCGAAAATCTTGATGTCTCCGATCTCTTGTTTTGTACGTTTTTTTCCACGTGTCTTGACATGCAAAGTATTCCTGCAAAGTTTGGTGAAGATCTGAGTATGTAGTTTTTGACCTCATCTGGAACCTCCTATCTGAAAATTTGAAAATTCTTAAAAAATTCGTCCAAAATTTTGATGTCTCCAATCTCTTGTTTTGTACGTTTTTTCCACGTGTCTTGACATCCAATGTATCCCTGCAATGTTTGGTGAAGATCTGAGTATGTAGTTTTTGACCTTATCTGGAACCTCCCATCTGAAAATTTGAAAATTCTTAAAAAATCCGTCCAAAATCTTGATGACCCCAATCTCTTGTTTTGTACGTTTTTTCCACGCGTCTTGACATCCAATGTATCCCTGCAAAGTTTGGTGAAGATCTGAGTATGTAGTTTTTGACCTTATCTGGAACCTCCTATCTGAAAATTTGAAAATTCTTAAAAAATTCGTCCAAAATCTTGATGTCTCCAATCTCTTGTTTTGTACGTTTTTTCCACGTGTCTTGATATCCAATGTATCCCTGCAAAGTTTGGTGAAGATCTGAGTATGTCGTTTTTGACCTTATATGGAACCTCCTTTCTGAAAATTTGAGAATTCTTAAAAAATTCGTCCAAAAACTTGATGTCTCCAATCTCTTGTTTTGTACGTTTTTTCCACGTGTCTTGACATCCAATGTATCCATGCAAAGTTTGGTGAAGATCTGAGTATGTCGTTTTTGACCTTATCTGGAACCTCCCATCTGAAAATTTGAAAATTCTTAAAAAATCCGTGCAAAATCTTGATGACCCCAATCTCTTGTTTTGTACGTTTTTTCCACGTGTCTTGACATCCAATGTATCCATGCAAAGTTTGGTGAAGATCTGAGTATGTCGTTTTTGACCTTATCTGGAACCTCCCATCTGAAAATTTGAAAATTCTTAAAAAATTCGTCGAAAATCTTGATGTCTCCAATCTCTTGTTTTGTACGTTTTTTCCACGTGTCTTGACATGCAAAGTATCCCTGCAACGTTTGGTGAAGATCTGAGTATGTAGTTTTTGACCTTATATGGAACCTCCTATCTGAAAATTTGAAAATTCTTCAAAAATTCGTCGAAAATCTTGATGTCTCCAATCTCTTGTTTTGTACGTTTTTTCCACGTGTCTTGACATCCAATGTATCCCTGCAATGTTTGGTGGAGATCTGAGTATGTAGTTTTTGACCTTATCTGGGACCTCCTATCAGAAAATTTGAAAATTCTTCAAAAATTCGTCCAAAATCTTGATGTCTCCAATCTCTTGTTTTGTACGTTTTTTCCACGTGTCTCGACCTCCAATGTATCCCTGCAAAGTTTGGTGAAGATCTGAGTATGTCGTTTTTGACCTTATCTGGAACATCCTTTCTGAAAATTTGAAAATTCTTAAAAAATTCGTCGAAAATCTTGATGTCTCCAATCTCTTGTTTTGTACGTTTTTTCCACGTGTCTTGACATCCAATGTATCCCTGCAAAGTTTGGTGAAGATCTGAGTATGTAGTTTTTGACCTTATATGGAACCTCCTATCTGAAAATTTGAAAATTCTTAAAAAATTCGACCAAAATCTTGATGTTCCGAATCCTATGTTTTGTATGTTTTTTCCACGTGTCTTGACATCCAATGTATCCATGCAAAGTTTGGTGAAGATCTGAGTATGTAGTTTTTGACCTTATATTGAACCTCCCATCTGAAAATTTGAAAATTCTTAAAAAATTCGTCCAAAATCTTGATGACCCCAATCTCTTGTTTTGTACGTTTTTTCCACGTGTCTTGACATCCAAAGTATCCCTGCAAAGTTTGGTGAAGATCTGAGTATGTAGTTTTTGACCTTATATGGAACCTCCTTTCTGAAAATTTGAGAATTCTAAAAAAATTCGTCCAAAATCTTGATGTCTCCAATCTCTTGTTTTGTACGTTTTTTCCACGTGTCTTGACATCCAATGTATCCATGCAAAGTTTGGTGAAGATCTGAGTATGTCGTTTTTGACCTTATCTGGAACCTCCCATCTGAAAATTTGAAAATTCTTAAAAAATCCGTGCAAAATCTTGATGACCCCAATCTCTTGTTTTGTACGTTTTTTCCACGTGTCTTGACATCCAATGTATCCATGCAAAGTTTGGTGAAGATCTGAGTATGTCGTTTTTGACCTTATCTGGAACCTCCCATCTGAAAATTTGAAAATTCTTAAAAAATTCGTCGAAAATCTTGATGTCTCCAATCTCTTGTTTTGTACGTTTTTTCCACGTGTCTTGACATGCAAAGTATCCCTGCAACGTTTGGTGAAGATCTGAGTATGTAGTTTTTGACCTTATCTGGAACCTCCTATCTGAAAATTTGTAAATTCTTAAAAAATTCGTCCAAAATCTTGATGTCTCCAATCTCTTGTTTTGTACGTTTTTTCCACGTGTCTTGACATCCAATGTATCCCTGCAATGTTTGGTGAAGATCTGAGTATGTAGTTTTTGACCTTATATGGAGCCTCCTATCTGAAAATTTGAAAATTCTTAAAAAATTCGTCCAAAATCTTGATGTCTCCAATCTCTTGTTTTGTACGTTCTTTCCACGTGTCTTGACATCCAATGTATCCCTGCAATTTTTGGTGAAGATCTGAGTATGTAGTTTTTGACCTTATATGGAACCTCCTATCTGAAAATTTGAAAATTCTTAAAAGAATTTAACAAAATCTTGATGTCCCCAATCCTATGTTTTGTATGTTTTTTCCACGTGTCTTGACATACAATGTATCCCTGCAGAGTTTGGTGAAGATCTGAGTATGTAGTTTTTGACCTTATCTGGAACCTCCCATCTGAAAATTTGAAAATTCCTAAAAAATCCGTCCAAAATCTTGTTGACCCGAATCTCTTGTTTTGTACGTTTTTTCCACGTGTCTTGACATCCAATGTATCCCTGCAAAGTTTGGTGAAGATCTGAGTATGTAGTTTTTGACCTTATCTGGAACCGCATTTCTGAAAATTTGAAAATTTTTAAAAAAATCGTCCAAAATCTTGATGTCTCCAATCTCTTGTTTTGTACGTTTTTTCCACGTGTCTTGACATCCAATGTATCCCTGCAAAGTTTGGTGAAGATCTGAGTATGTAGTTTTTGACCTTATATGGAACCTCCTATCTGAAAATTTGAAAATTCTTAAAAAATTCGTCCAAAATCTTGATGTCTCCAATCTCTTGTTTTGTACGTTTTTTCCACGTGTCTCGACCTCCAATGGATCCCTGCAAAGTTTGGTGAAGATCTGAGTATGTCGTTTTTGACCTTATCTGGAACCTCCCATCTGAAAATTTGAAAATTCTTAAAAAATTCGTCGAAAATCTTGATGTCTCCGATCTCTTGTTTTGTACGTTTTTTCCACGTGTCTTGACATGCAAAGTATTCCTGCAAAGTTTGGTGAAGATCTGAGTATGTAGTTTTTGACCTCATCTGGAACCTCCTATCTGAAAATTTGAAAATTCTTCAAAAATTCGTCGAAAATCTTGATGTCTCCAATCTCTTGTTTTGTACGTTTTTTCCACGTGTCTTGACATCCAATGTATCCCTGCAATGTTTGGTGGAGATCTGAGTATGTAGTTTTTGACCTTATCTGGGACCTCCTATCAGAAAATTTGAAAATTCTTCAAAAATTCGTCCAAAATCTTGATGTCTCCAATCTCTTGTTTTGTACGTTTTTTCCACGTGTCTCGACCTCCAATGGATCCCTGCAAAGTTTGGTGAAGATCTGAGTATGTCGTTTTTGACCTTATCTGGAACATCCTTTCTGAAAATTTGAAAATTATTCAAAAATTCGTCCAAAATCTTGATGTCTCCAATCTCTTGTTTTGTACGTTTTTTCCACGTGTCTCGACCTCCAATGGATCCCTGCAAAGTTTGGTGAAGATCTGAGTATGTCGTTTTTGACCTTATCTGGAACATCCTTTCTAAAAATTTGAAAATTCTTCAAAAATTCGTCGAAAATCTTGATGTCTCCAATCTCTTGTTTTGTACGTTTTTTCCACGTGTCTTGACATCCAATGTATTCCTGCAATGTTTGGTGGAGATCTGAGTAGGTAGTTTTAGACCTTATCTGGAACCTCCTATCTGAAAATTTGAAAATTCTTCAAAAATTCGTCGAAAATCTTGATGTCTCCGATCTCTTGTTTTGTACGTTTTTTCTACGTGTCTTGACATCCAAAGTATCCCTGCAAAGTTTGGTGAAGATCTGAGTATGTAGTTTTTGACCTCATCTGGAACATCCTTTCTGAAAATTTGAAAATTCTTCAAAAATTCGTCGAAAATCTTGATGTCTCCAATCTCTTGTTTTGTACGTTTTTTCCACGTGTCTTGACATCCAATGTATTCCTGCAATGTTTGGTGGAGATCTGAGTATGTAGTTTTAGACCTTATCTGGAACCTCCTATCTGAAAATTTGAAAATTCTTCAAAAATTCGTCCAAAATCTTGATGTCTCCAATCTCTTGTTTTGTACGTTTTTTCCACGTGTCTCGACCTCCAATGGATCCCTGCAAAGTTTGGTGAAGATCTGAGTATGTAGTTTTTGACCTTATCTGGAACCTCCTATCTGAAAATTTGAAAATTCTTCAAAAATTCGTCGAAAATCTTGATGTCTCCAATCTCTTGTTTTGTAAGTTTTTTCCACGTGTCTTGACATCCAATGTATTCCTGCAATGTTTGGTGGAGATCTGAGTATGTAGTTTTAGACCTTATCTGGAACCTCCTATCTGAAAATTTGAAAATTCTTCAAAAATTCGTCGAAAATCTTGATGTCTCCGATCTCTTGTTTTGTACGTTTTTTCCACGTGTCTTGACATGCAAAGTATTCCTGCAAAGTTTGGTGAAGATCTGAGTATGTAGTTTTTGACCTCATCTGGTACCTCCTATCTGAAAATTTGAAAATTCTTAAAAAATTCGTCCAAAATCTTGATGTCTCCAATCTCTTGTTTTGTACGTTTTTTCCACGTGTCTTGACATCCAATGTATCCCTGCAATGTTTGGTGAAGATCTGAGTATGTAGTTTTTGACCTTATCTGGAACCTCCCATCTGAAAATTTGAAAATTCCTAAAAAATCCGTCCAAAATCTTGATGACCCCAATCTCTTGTTTTGTACTTTTTTTCCACGTGTCTCGACCTCCAATGTATCCCTGCAAAGTTTGGTGAAGATCTGAGTATGTAGTTTTTGACCTTATATGGAACCTCCTATCTGAAAATTTGAAAATTCTTAAAAAATTCGTCGAAAATCTTGATGTCTCCGATCTCTTGTTTTGTACGTTTTTTCCACGTGTCTTGACATGCAAAGTATCCCTGCAAAGTTTGGTGAAGATCTGAGTATGTCGTTTTTGACCTCATCTGGAACCTCCTTTCTGAAAATTTGAGAATTCTTAAAAAATTCGTCCAAAATCTTGATGTCTCCAATCTCTTGTTTTGTACGTTTTTTCCACGTGTCTTGACATCCAATGTATCCATGCAAAGTTTGGTGAAGATCTGAGTATGTCGTTTTTGACCTTATCTGGAACCTCCCATCTGAAAATTTGAAAATTCTTAAAAAATTCGTCCAAAATCTTGATGTCTCCAATCTCTTGTTTTGTACGTTTTTTCCACGTGTCTCGACCTCCAATGTATCCCTGCAATGTTTGGTGAAGATCTGAGTATGTAGTTTTTGACCTTATCTGGAACCTCCCATCTGAAAATTTGAAAATTCCTAAAAAATCCGTCCAAAATCTTGATGACCCCAATCTCTTGTTTTGTACTTTTTTCCACGTGTCTCGACCTCCAATGTATCCCTGCAAAGTTTGGTGAAGATCTGAGTATGTAGTTTTTGACTTTATATGGAACCTCCTTTCTGAAAATTTGAGAATTCTTAAAAAATTCGTCCAAAATCTTGATGTCTCCAATCTCTTGTTTTGTACGTTTTTTCCACGTGTCTTGACATCCAATGTATCCATGCAAAGTTTGGTGAAGATCTGAGTATGTCGTTTTTGACCTTATCTGGAACCTCCCATCTGAAAATTTGAAAATTCTTAAAAAATTCGTCGAAAATCTTGATGTCTCCAATCTTTTGTTTTGTACGTTTTTTCCACGTGTCTTGACATGCAAAGTATCCCTGCAACGTTTGGTGAAGATCTGAGTATGTAGTTTTTGACCTTATCTGGAACCTCCTATCTGAAAATTTGAAAATTCTTCAAAAATTCGTCGAAAATCTTGATGTCTCCAATCTCTTGTTTTGTACGTTTTTTCCACGTGTCTTGACATCCAATGTATTCCTGCAATGTTTGGTGGAGATCTGAGTATGTAGTTTTAGACCTTATCTGGAACCTCCTATCTGAAAATTTGAAAATTCTTCAAAAATTCGTCCAAAATCTTGATGTCTCCAATCTCTTGTTTTGTACGTTTTTTCCACGTGTCTCGACCTCCAATGGATCCCTGCAAAGTTTGGTGAAGATCTGAGTAGGTCGTTTTTGACCTTATCTGGAACATCCTTTCTGAAAATTTGAAAATTCTTCAAAAATTCGTCGAAAATCTTGATGTCTCCAATCTCTTGTTTTGTACGTTTTTTCCACGTGTCTTGACATCCAATGTATTCCTGCAATGTTTGGTGGAGATCTGAGTATGTAGTTTTAGACCTTATCTGGAACCTCCTATCTGAAAATTTGAAAATTCTTCAAAAATTCGTCGAAAATCTTGATGTCTCCGATCTCTTGTTTTGTACGTTTTTTCCACGTGTCTCGACCTCCAATGGATCCCTGCAAAGTTTGGTGAAGATCTGAGTATGTAGTTTTTGACCTCATCTGGAACATCCTTTCTGAAAATTTGAAAATTCTTCAAAAATTCGTCGAAAATCTTGATGTATCCAATCTCTTGTTTTGTACGTTTTTTCCACGTGTCTTGACATCCAATGTATTCCTGCAATGCTTGGTGGAGATCTGAGTATGTAGTTTTAGACCTTATCTGGAACCTCCTATCTGAAAATTTGAAAATTCTTCAAAAATTCGTCCAAAATCTTGATGTCTCCAATCTCTTGTTTTGTACGTTTTTTCCACGTGTCTCGACCTCCAATGGATCCCTGCAAAGTTTGGTGAAGATCTGAGTATGTAGTTTTTGACCTTATCTGGAACCTCCTATCTGAAAATTTGAAAATTCTTCAAAAATCCGTGCAAAATCTTGATGACCCCAATCTCTTGTTTTGTACGTTTTTTCCACGTGTCTTGACATCCAATGTATCCATGCAAAGTTTGGTGAAGATCTGAGTATGTCGTTTTTGACCTTATCTGGAACCTCCCATCTGAAAATTTGAAAATTCTTAAAAAATTCGTCGAAAATCTTGATGTCTCCAATCTCTTGTTTTGTACGTTTTTTCCACGTGTCTTGACATGCAAAGTATCCCTGCAACGTTTGGTGAAGATCTGAGTATGTAGTTTTTGACCTTATCTGGAACCTCCTATCTGAAAATTTGAAAATTCTTCAAAAATTCGTCGAAAATCTTGATGTCTCCAATCTCTTGTTTTGTACGTTTTTTCCACGTGTCTTGACATCCAATGTATCCCTGCAATGTTTGGTGGAGATCTGAGTATGTAGTTTTTGACCTTATCTGGGACCTCCTATCAGAAAATTTGAAAATTCTTAAAAAATTCGTCCAAAATCTTGATGTCTCCAATCTCTTGTTTTGTACGTTTTTTCCACGTGTCTCGACCTCCAATGTATCCCTGCAAAGTTTGGTGAAGATCTGAGTATGTCGTTTTTGACCTTATCTGGAACATCCTTTCTGAAAATTTGAAAATTATTCAAAAATTCGTCGAAAATCTTGATGTCTCCAATCTCTTGTTTTGTACGTTTTTTCCACGTGTCTTGACATCCAATGTATCCCTGCAAAGTTTGGTGAAGATCTGAGTATGTAGTTTTTGACCTTATATGGAACCTCCTTTCTGAAAATTTGAAAATTCTCAAAAAATTCGTCCATAATCTTGTTGTCTCCAATCTCTTGTTTTGTACGTTTTTTCCACGTGTCTTGACATCCAATGTATCCCTGCAGAGTTTGGTGAAGATCTGAGTATGTAGTTTTTGACCTTATCTGGAACCTCCCATCTGAAAATTTGAAAATTCTTAAAAAATTCGACCAAAATCTTGATGTCTCCAATCTTTTGTTTTGTACGTTTTTTCCACGTGTCTTGACACATAATGTATCCATGCAAAGTTTGGTGAAGATCTGAGTATGTAGTTTTTGACCTTATATGGAACCTCCTATCTGAAAATTTGAAAATTCTTAAAAAATTCGTCGAAAATCTTGATGTCTCCGATCTCTTGTTTTGTACGTTTTTTCCACGTGTCTTGACATGCAAAGTATTCCTGCAAAGTTTGGTGAAGATCTGAGTATGTAGTTTTTGACCTCATCTGGAACCTCCTATCTGAAAATTTGAAAATTCTTAAAAAATTCGTCCAAAATTTTGATGTCTCCAATCTCTTGTTTTGTACGTTTTTTCCACGTGTCTTGACATCCAATGTATCCCTGCAAAGTTTGGTGAAGATCTGAGTATGTAGTTTTTGACCTTATCTGGAACCTCCCATCTGAAAATTTGAAAATTCTTAAAAAATTCGTCGAAAATCTTGATGTCTCCGATCTCTTGTTTTGTACGTTTTTTCCACGTGTCTTGACATCCAATGTATCCCTGCAAAGTTTGGTGAAGATCTGAGTATGTTGTTTTTGACCTTATCTGGAACATCCTTTCTGAAAATTTGAAAATTGTTAAAAAATTCGTCCAAAATCTTGATGTCTCCTATCTCTTGTTTTGTACGTTTTTTCCACGTGTCTTGACATCCAATGTATCCCTGCAAAGTTTGGTGAAGATCTGAGTATGTAGTTTTTGACCTTATCTGGAACCTCCCATCTGAAAATTTGAAAATTCTTAAAAAATTCGACCAATATCTTGATGTCTCCAATCTTTTGTTTTGTACGTTTTTTCCACGTGTCTTGACACATAATGTATCCATGCAAAGTTTGGTGAAGATCTCAGTATGTAGTTTTTGACCTTATATGGAACCTCCTATCTGAAAATTTGAAAATTCTTAAAAAATTCGTCCAAAATCTTGATGTCTCCAATCTCTTGTTTTGTACGTTTTTTCCACGTGTCTTGACATCCAATGTATCCCTGCAAAGTTTGGTGAAGATCTGAGTATGTAGTTTTTGACCTTATCTGGAACCTCCCATCTGAAAATTTGAAAATTCCTAAAAAATCCGTGCAAAATCTTGATGACCCCAATCTCTTGTTTTGTACGTTTTTTCCACGTGTCTTGACATCCAATGTATCCCTGCAAAGTTTGGTGAAGATCTGAGTATGTAGTTTTTGACCTTATCTGGAACCTCCCATCTGAAAATTTGAAAATTCCTAAAAAATCCGTGCAAAATCTTGATGACCCCAATCTCTTGTTTTGTACGTTTTTTCCACGTGTCTTGACATCCAATGTATCCATGCAAAGTTTGGTGAAGATCTGAGTATGTCGTTTTTGACCTTATCTGGAACATCCTTTCTGAAAATTTGAAAATTGTTAAAAAATTCGTCCAAAATCTTGATGTCTCCAATCTCTTTTTTGTACGTTTTTTCCACGTGTCTTGACATCCAATGTATCCATGCAAAGTTTGGTGAAGATCTGAGTATGTCGTTTTTGACCTTATCTGGAACATCCTTTCTGAAAATTTGAAAATTGTTAAAAAATTCGTCCAAAATCTTGATGTCTCCAATCTCTTTTTTGTACGTTTTTTCCACGTGTCTTGACATCCAATGTATCCCTGCAAAGTTTGGTGAAGATCTGAGTATGTAGTTTTTGACCTTATCTGGAACCTCCCATCTGAAAATTTGAAAATTCTTAAAAAATTCGACCAAAATCTTGATGTCTCCAATCTTTTGTTTTGTACGTTTTTTCCACGTGTCTTGACACATAATGTATCCATGCAAAGTTTGGTGAAGATCTGAGTATGTAGTTTTTGACCTTATATGGAACCTCCTATCTGAAAATTTGAAAATTCTTAAAAAATTCGTCCAAAATCTTGATGTCTCCAATCTGTTGTTTTGTACGTTTTTTCCACGTGTCTTGACATCCAATGTATCCCTGCAAAGTTTGGTGAAGATCTGAGTATGTAGTTTTTGACCTTATCTGGAACCTCCCATCTGAAAATTTGAAAATTCCTAAAAAATCCGTGCAAAATCTTGATGACCCCAATCTCTTGTTTTGTACGTTTTTTCCACGTGTCTTGACATCCAATGTATCCATGCAAAGTTTGGTGAAGATCTGAGTATGTCGTTTTTGACCTTATCTGGAACATCCTTTCTGAAAATTTGAAAATTGTTAAAAAATTCGTCCAAAATCTTGATGTCTCCAATCTCTTTTTTGTACGTTTTTTCCACGTGTCTTGACATCCAATGTATCCCTGCAAAGTTTGGTGAAGATCTGAGTATGTAGTTTTTGACCTTATCTGGAACCTCCCATCTGAAAATTTGAAAATTCTTCAAAAATTCTTCCAAAATCTTGATGTCTCCAATCTCTTGTTTTGTACGTTTTTTCCACGTGTCTCGACATCCAATGTATCCCTGCAATGTTTGGTGAAGATCTGAGTATGTAGTTTTTGACCTTATCTGGAACCTCCCATCTGAAAATTTGAAAATTCCTAAAAAATCCGTCCAAAATCTTGATGACCCCAATCTCTTGTTTTGTACGTTTTTTCCACGTGTCTTGACATCCAATGTATTCCTGCAATGTTTGGTGGAGATCTGAGTATGTAGTTTTAGACCTTATCTGGAACCTCCTATCTGAAAATTTGAAAATTCTTCAAAAATTCGTCGAAAATCTTGATGTCTCCGATCTCTTGTTTTGTACGTTTTTTCCACGTGTCTCGACCTCCAATGGATCCCTGCAAAGTTTGGTGAAGATCTGAGTATGTAGTTTTTGACCTCATCTGGAACATCCTTTCTGAAAATTTGAAAATTCTTCAAAAATTCGTCGAAAATCTTGATGTCTCCAATCTCTTGTTTTGTACGTTTTTTCCACGTGTCTTGACATCCAATGTATTCCTGCAATGTTTGGTGGAGATCTGAGTATGTAGTTTTAGACCTTATCTGGAACCTCCTATCTGAAAATTTGAAAATTCTTCAAAAATTCGTCCAAAATCTTGATGTCTCCAATCTCTTGTTTTGTACGTTTTTTCCACGTGTCTCGACCTCCAATGGATCCCTGCAAAGTTTGGTGAAGATCTGAGTATGTAGTTTTTGACCTTATCTGGAACCTCCTATCTGAAAATTTGAAAATTCTTCAAAAATCCGTGCAAAATCTTGATGACCCCAATCTCTTGTTTTGTACGTTTTTTCCACGTGTCTTGACATCCAATGTATCCATGCAAAGTTTGGTGAAGATCTGAGTATGTTGTTTTTGACCTTATCTGGAACCTCCCATCTGAAAATTTGAAAATTCTTAAAAAATTCTTCGAAAATCTTGATGTCTCCAATCTCTTGTTTTGTACGTTTTTTCCACGTGTCTTGACATGCAAAGTATCCCTGCAACGTTTGGTGAAGATCTGAGTATGTAGTTTTTGACCTTATCTGGAACCTCCTATCTGAAAATTTGAAAATTCTTCAAAAATTCGTCGAAAATCTTGATGTCTCCAATCTCTTGTTTTGTACGTTTTTTCCACGTGTCTTGACATCCAATGTATCCCTGCAATGTTTGGTGGAGATCTGAGTATGTAGTTTTTGACCTTATCTGGGACCTCCTATCAGAAAATTTGAAAATTCTTCAAAAATTCGTCCAAAATCTTGATGTCTCCAATCTCTTGTTTTGTACGTTTTTTCCACGTGTCTCGACCTCCAATGTATCCCTGCAAAGTTTGGTGAAGATCTGAGTATGTCGTTTTTGACCTTATCTGGAACATCCTTTCTGAAAATTTGAAAATTCTTAAAAAATTCGTCGAAAATCTTGATGTCTCCAATCTCTTGTTTTGTACGTTTTTTCCACGTGTCTTGACATCCAATGTATCCCTGCAAAGTTTGGTGAAGATCTGAGTATGTAGTTTTTGACCTTATATGGAACCTCCTTTCTGAAAATTTGAAAATTCTCAAAAAATTCGTCCATAATCTTGATGTCTCCAATCTCTTGTTTTGTACGTTTTTTCCACGTGTCTTGACATCCAATGTATCCCTGCAAAGTTTGGTGAAGATCTGAGTATGTAGTTTTTGACCTTATCTGGAACCTCCCATCTGAAAATTTGAAAATTCTTAAAAAATTCGACCAAAATCTTGATGTCTCCAATCTTTTGTTTTGTACGTTTTTTCCACGTGTCTTTACACATAATGTATCCATGCAAAGTTTGGTGAAGATCTGAGTATGTAGTTTTTGACCTTATATGGAACCTCCTATCTGAAAATTTGAAAATTCTTAAAAAATTCGTCGAAAATCTTGATGTCTCCGATCTCTTGTTTTGTACGTTTTTTCCACGTGTCTTGACATGCAAAGTATTCCTGCAAAGTTTGGTGAAGATCTGAGTATGTAGTTTTTGACCTCATCTGGAACCTCCTATCTGAAAATTTGAAAATTCTTAAAAAATTCGTCCAAAATTTTGATGTCTCCAATCTCTTGTTTTGTACGTTTTTTCCACGTGTCTTGACATCCAATGTATCCCTGCAAAGTTTGGTGAAGATCTGAGTATGTAGTTTTTGACCTTATCTGGAACCTCCCATCTGAAAATTTGAAAATTCTTAAAAAATTCGTCGAAAATCTTGATGTCTCCGATCTCTTGTTTTGTACGTTTTTTCCACGTGTCTTGACATCCAATGTATCCCTGCAAAGTTTGGTGAATATCTGAGTATGTTGTTTTTGACCTTATCTGGAACATCCTTTCTGAAAATTTGAAAATTGTTAAAAAATTCGTCCAAAATCTTGATGTCTCCTATCTCTTGTTTTGTACGTTTTTTCCACGTGTCTTGACATCCAATGTATCCCTGCAAAGTTTGGTGAAGATCTGAGTATGTAGTTTTTGACCTTATCTGGAACCTCCCATCTGAAAATTTGAAAATTCTTAAAAAATTCGACCAATATCTTGATGTCTCCAATCTTTTGTTTTGTACGTTTTTTCCACGTGTCTTGACACATAATGTATCCATGCAAAGTTTGGTGAAGATCTGAGTATGTAGTTTTTGACCTTATATGGAACCTCCTATCTGAAAATTTGAAAATTCTTAAAAAATTCGTCCAAAATCTTGATGTCTCCAATCTCTTGTTTTGTACGTTTTTTCCACGTGTCTTGACATCCAATGTATCCCTGCAAAGTTTGGTGAAGATCTGAGTATGTAGTTTTTGACCTTATCTGGAACCTCCCATCTGAAAATTTGAAAATTCCTAAAAAATCCGTGCAAAATCTTGATGACCCCAATCTCTTGTTTTGTACGTTTTTTCCACGTGTCTTGACATCCAATGTATCCCTGCAAAGTTTGGTGAAGATCTGAGTATGTAGTTTTTGACCTTATCTGGAACCTCCCATCTGAAAATTTGAAAATTCCTAAAAAATCCGTGCAAAATCTTGATGACCCCAATCTCTTGTTTTGTACGTTTTTTCCACGTGTCTTGACATCCAATGTATCCATGCAAAGTTTGGTGAAGATCTGAGTATGTCGTTTTTGACCTTATCTGGAACATCCTTTCTGAAAATTTGAAAATTGTTAAAAAATTCGTCCAAAATCTTGATGTCTCCAATCTCTTTTTTGTACGTTTTTTCCACGTGTCTTGACATCCAATGTATCCATGCAAAGTTTGGTGAAGATCTGAGTATGTCGTTTTTGACCTTATCTGGAACATCCTTTCTGAAAATTTGAAAATTGTTAAAAAATTCGTCCAAAATCTTGATGTCTCCAATCTCTTTTTTGTACGTTTTTTCCACGTGTCTTGACATCCAATGTATCCCTGCAAAGTTTGGTGAAGATCTGAGTATGTAGTTTTTGACCTTATCTGGAACCTCCCATCTGAAAATTTGAAAATTCTTAAAAAATTCGACCAAAATCTTGATGTCTCCAATCTTTTGTTTTGTACGTTTTTTCCACGTGTCTTGACACATAATGTATCCATGCAAAGTTTGGTGAAGATCTGAGTATGTAGTTTTTGACCTTATATGGAACCTCCTATCTGAAAATTTGAAAATTCTTAAAAAATTCGTCCAAAATCTTGATGTCTCCAATCTCTTGTTTTGTACGTTTTTTCCACGTGTCTTGACATCCAATGTATCCATGCAAAGTTTGGTGAAGATCTGAGTATGTAGTTTTTGACCTTATCTGGAACCTCCCATCTGAAAATTTGAAAATTCCTAAAAAATCCGTGCAAAATCTTGATGACCCCAATCTCTTGTTTTGTACGTTTTTTCCACGTGTCTTGACATCCAATGTATCCATGCAAAGTTTGGTGAAGATCTGAGTATGTCGTTTTTGACCTTATCTGGAACATCCTTTCTGAAAATTTGAAAATTGTTAAAAAATTCGTCCAAAATCTTGATGTCTCCAATCTCTTTTTTGTACGTTTTTTCCACGTGTCTTGACATCCAATGTATCCCTGCAAAGTTTGGTGAAGATCTGAGTATGTAGTTTTTGACCTTATCTGGAACCTCCCATCTGAAAATTTGAAAATTCTTCAAAAATTCGTCCAAAATCTTGATGTCTCCAATCTCTTGTTTTGTACGTTTTTTCCACGTGTCTCGACCTCCAATGGATCCCTGCAAAGTTTGGTGAAGATCTGAGTATGTCGTTTTTGACCTTATCTGGAACATCCTTTCTGAAAATTTGAAAATTCTTAAAAAATTCGTCGAAAATCTTGATGTCTCCAATCTCTTGTTTTGTACGTTTTTTCCACGTGTCTTGACATCCAATGTATCCCTGCAAAGTTTGGTGAAGATCTGAGTATGTAGTTTTTGACCTCATCTGGAACCTCCTATCTGAAAATTTGAAAATTCTTAAAAAATTCGTCCAAAATCTTGATGTCTCCAATCTCTTGTTTTGTACGTTTTTTCCACGTGTCTTGACATCCAATGTATCCCTGCAATGTTTGGTGAAGATCTGAGTATGTAGTTTTTGACCTTATCTGGAACCTCCCATCTGAAAATTTGAAAATTCCTAAAAAATCCGTCCAAAATCTTGATGACCCCAATCTCTTGTTTTGTACTTTTTTTCCACGTGCCTCGACCTCCAATGTATCCCTGCAAAGTTTGGTGAAGATCTGAGTATGTAGTTTTTGACCTTATATGGAACCTCCTATCTGAAAATTTGAAAATTCTTAAAAAATTCGTCCAAAATCTTGATGTCACCAATCCTATGTTTTGTATGTTTTTTCCACGTGTCTTGACATGCAAAGTATTCCTGCAAAGTTTGGTGAAGATCTGAGTATGTAGTTTTTGACCTTATATGGAACCTCCTATCTGAAAATTTGAAAATTCTTAAAAAATTCGTCCAAAATCTTGATGTCTCCAATCTCTTGTTTTGTACGTTTTTTCCACGTGTCTTGACATCCAATGTATCCCTGCAATGTTTGGTGAAGATCTGAGTATGTAGTTTTTGACCTTATCTGGAACCTCCCATCTGAAAATTTGAAAATTCCTAAAAAATCCGTCCAAAATCTTGATGACCCCAATCTCTTGTTTTGTACGTTTTTTCCACGTGTCTTGACATCCAATGTATCCCTGCAAAGTTTGGTGAAGATCTGAGTATGTAGTTTTTGACCTTATCTGGAACCTCCTATCTGAAAATTTGAAAATTCTTAAAAAATTCGTCCAAAATCTTGATGTCTCCAATCTCTTGTTTTGTACGTTTTTTCCACGTGTCTTGACATCCAATGTATTCCTGCAATATTTGGTGAAGATCTGAGTATGTAGTTTTTGACCTTATATGGAACATCCTTTCTGAAAATTTGAAAATTCTTCAAAAATTCGTCGAAAATCTTGATGTCTCCAATCTCTTGTTTTGTACGTTTTTTCCACGTGTCTTGACATCCAATGTATTCCTGCAATGTTTGGTGGAGATCTGAGTATGTAGTTTTAGACCTTATCTGGAACCTCCTATCTGAAAATTTGAAAATTCTTCAAAAATTCGTCCAAAATCTTGATGTCTCCAATCTCTTGTTTTGTACGTTTTTTCCACGTGTCTCGACCTCCAATGGATCCCTGCAAAGTTTGGTGAAGATCTGAGTATGTAGTTTTTGACCTTATCTGGAACCTCCTATCTGAAAATTTGAAAATTCTTCAAAAATCCGTGCAAAATCTTGATGACCCCAATCTCTTGTTTTGTACGTTTTTTCCACGTGTCTTGACATCCAATGTATCCATGCAAAGTTTGGTGAAGATCTGAGTATGTCGTTTTTGACCTTATCTGGAACCTCCCATCTGAAAATTTGAAAATTCTTAAAAAATTCGTCGAAAATCTTGATGTCTCCAATCTCTTGTTTTGTACGTTTTTTCCACGTGTCTTGACATGCAAAGTATCCCTGCAACGTTTGGTGAAGATCTGAGTATGTAGTTTTTGACCTTATCTGGAACCTCCTATCTGAAAATTTGAAAATTCTTCAAAAATTCGTCGAAAATCTTGATGTCTCCAATCTCTTGTTTTGTACGTTTTTTCCACGTGTCTTGACATCCAATGTATCCCTGCAATGTTTGGTGGAGATCTGAGTATGTAGTTTTAGACCTTATCTGGAACCTCCTATCTGAAAATTTGAAAATTCTTCAAAAATTCGTCCAAAATCTTGATGTCTCCAATCTCTTGTTTTGTACGTTTTTTCCACGTGTCTCGACCTCCAATGGATCCCTGCAAAGTTTGGTGAAGATCTGAGTATGTAGTTTTTGACCTTATCTGGAACCTCCTATCTGAAAATTTGAAAATTCTTCAAAAATCCGTGCAAAATCTTGATGACCCCAATCTCTTGTTTTGTACGTTTTTTCCACGTGTCTTGACATCCAATGTATCCATGCAAAGTTTGGTGAAGATCTGAGTATGTTGTTTTTGACCTTATCTGGAACCTCCCATCTGAAAATTTGAAAATTCTTAAAAAATTCTTCGAAAATCTTGATGTCTCCAATCTCTTGTTTTGTACGTTTTTTCCACGTGTCTTGACATGCAAAGTATCCCTGCAACGTTTGGTGAAGATCTGAGTATGTAGTTTTTGACCTTATCTGGAACCTCCTATCTGAAAATTTGAAAATTCTTCAAAAATTCGTCGAAAATCTTGATGTCTCCAATCTCTTGTTTTGTACGTTTTTTCCACGTGTCTTGACATCCAATGTATCCCTGCAATGTTTGGTGGAGATCTGAGTATGTAGTTTTTGACCTTATCTGGGACCTCCTATCAGAAAATTTGAAAATTCTTCAAAAATTCGTCCAAAATCTTGATGTCTCCAATCTCTTGTTTTGTACGTTTTTTCCACGTGTCTCGACCTCCAATGTATCCCTGCAAAGTTTGGTGAAGATCTGAGTATGTCGTTTTTGACCTTATCTGGAACATCCTTTCTGAAAATTTGAAAATTCTTAAAAAATTCGTCGAAAATCTTGATGTCTCCAATCTCTTGTTTTGTACGTTTTTTCCACGTGTCTTGACATCCAATGTATCCCTGCAAAGTTTGGTGAAGATCTGAGTATGTAGTTTTTGACCTTATATGGAACCTCCTTTCTGAAAATTTGAAAATTCTCAAAAAATTCGTCCATAATCTTGATGTCTCCAATCTCTTGTTTTGTACGTTTTTTCCACGTGTCTTGACATCCAATGTATCCCTGCAAAGTTTGGTGAAGATCTGAGTATGTAGTTTTTGACCTTATCTGGAACCTCCCATCTGAAAATTTGAAAATTCTTAAAAAATTCGACCAAAATCTTGATGTCTCCAATCTTTTGTTTTGTACGTTTTTTCCACGTGTCTTTACACATAATGTATCCATGCAAAGTTTGGTGAAGATCTGAGTATGTAGTTTTTGACCTTATATGGAACCTCCTATCTGAAAATTTGAAAATTCTTAAAAAATTCGTCGAAAATCTTGATGTCTCCGATCTCTTGTTTTGTACGTTTTTTCCACGTGTCTTGACATGCAAAGTATTCCTGCAAAGTTTGGTGAAGATCTGAGTATGTAGTTTTTGACCTCATCTGGAACCTCCTATCTGAAAATTTGAAAATTCTTAAAAAATTCGTCCAAAATTTTGATGTCTCCAATCTCTTGTTTTGTACGTTTTTTCCACGTGTCTTGACATCCAATGTATCCCTGCAAAGTTTGGTGAAGATCTGAGTATGTAGTTTTTGACCTTATCTGGAACCTCCCATATGAAAATTTGAAAATTCTTAAAAAATTCGTCGAAAATCTTGATGTCTCCGATCTCTTGTTTTGTACGTTTTTTCCACGTGTCTTGACATCCAATGTATCCCTGCAAAGTTTGGTGAATATCTGAGTATGTTGTTTTTGACCTTATCTGGAACATCCTTTCTGAAAATTTGAAAATTGTTAAAAAATTCGTCCAAAATCTTGATGTCTCCTATCTCTTGTTTTGTACGTTTTTTCCACGTGTCTTGACATCCAATGTATCCCTGCAAAGTTTGGTGAAGATCTGAGTATGTAGTTTTTGACCTTATCTGGAACCTCCCATCTGAAAATTTGAAAATTCTTAAAAAATTCGACCAATATCTTGATGTCTCCAATCTTTTGTTTTGTACGTTTTTTCCACGTGTCTTGACACATAATGTATCCATGCAAAGTTTGGTGAAGATCTGAGTATGTAGTTTTTGACCTTATATGGAACCTCCTATCTGAAAATTTGAAAATTCTTAAAAAATTCGTCCAAAATCTTGATGTCTCCAATCTCTTGTTTTGTACGTTTTTTCCACGTGTCTTGACATCCAATGTATCCCTGCAAAGTTTGGTGAAGATCTGAGTATGTAGTTTTTGACCTTATCTGGAACCTCCCATCTGAAAATTTGAAAATTCCTAAAAAATCCGTGCAAAATCTTGATGACCCCAATCTCTTGTTTTGTACGTTTTTTCCACGTGTCTTGACATCCAATGTATCCCTGCAAAGTTTGGTGAAGATCTGAGTATGTAGTTTTTGACCTTATCTGGAACCTCCCATCTGAAAATTTGAAAATTCCTAAAAAATCCGTGCAAAATCTTGATGACCCCAATCTCTTGTTTTGTACGTTTTTTCCACGTGTCTTGACATCCAATGTATCCATGCAAAGTTTGGTGAAGATCTGAGTATGTCGTTTTTGACCTTATCTGGAACATCCTTTCTGAAAATTTGAAAATTGTTAAAAAATTCGTCCAAAATCTTGATGTCTCCAATCTCTTTTTTGTACGTTTTTTCCACGTGTCTTGACATCCAATGTATCCATGCAAAGTTTGGTGAAGATCTGAGTATGTCGTTTTTGACCTTATCTGGAACATCCTTTCTGAAAATTTGAAAATTGTTAAAAAATTCGTCCAAAATCTTGATGTCTCCAATCTCTTTTTTGTACGTTTTTTCCACGTGTCTTGACATCCAATGTATCCCTGCAAAGTTTGGTGAAGATCTGAGTATGTAGTTTTTGACCTTATCTGGAACCTCCCATCTGAAAATTTGAAAATTCTTAAAAAATTCGACCAAAATCTTGATGTCTCCAATCTTTTGTTTTGTACGTTTTTTCCACGTGTCTTGACACATAATGTATCCATGCAAAGTTTGGTGAAGATCTGAGTATGTAGTTTTTGACCTTATATGGAACCTCCTATCTGAAAATTTGAAAATTCTTAAAAAATTCGTCCAAAATCTTGATGTCTCCAATCTCTTGTTTTGTACGTTTTTTCCACGTGTCTTGACATCCAATGTATCCATGCAAAGTTTGGTGAAGATCTGAGTATGTAGTTTTTGACCTTATCTGGAACCTCCCATCTGAAAATTTGAAAATTCCTAAAAAATCCGTGCAAAATCTTGATGACCCCAATCTCTTGTTTTGTACGTTTTTTCCACGTGTCTTGACATCCAATGTATCCATGCAAAGTTTGGTGAAGATCTGAGTATGTCGTTTTTGACCTTATCTGGAACATCCTTTCTGAAAATTTGAAAATTGTTAAAAAATTCGTCCAAAATCTTGATGTCTCCAATCTCTTTTTTGTACGTTTTTTCCACGTGTCTTGACATCCAATGTATCCCTGCAAAGTTTGGTGAAGATCTGAGTATGTAGTTTTTGACCTTATCTGGAACCTCCCATCTGAAAATTTGAAAATTCTTCAAAAATTCGTCCAAAATCTTGATGTCTCCAATCTCTTGTTTTGTACGTTTTTTCCACGTGTCTCGACCTCCAATGGATCCCTGCAAAGTTTGGTGAAGATCTGAGTATGTCGTTTTTGACCTTATCTGGAACATCCTTTCTGAAAATTTGAAAATTCTTAAAAAATTCGTCGAAAATCTTGATGTCTCCAATCTCTTGTTTTGTACGTTTTTTCCACGTGTCTTGACATCCAATGTATCCCTGCAAAGTTTGGTGAAGATCTGAGTATGTAGTTTTTGACCTCATCTGGAACCTCCTATCTGAAAATTTGAAAATTCTTAAAAAATTCGTCCAAAATCTTGATGTCTCCAATCTCTTGTTTTGTACGTTTTTTCCACGTGTCTTGACATCCAATGTATCCCTGCAATGTTTGGTGAAGATCTGAGTATGTAGTTTTTGACCTTATCTGGAACCTCCCATCTGAAAATTTGAAAATTCCTAAAAAATCCGTCCAAAATCTTGATGACCCCAATCTCTTGTTTTGTACTTTTTTTCCACGTGCCTCGACCTCCAATGTATCCCTGCAAAGTTTGGTGAAGATCTGAGTATGTAGTTTTTGACCTTATATGGAACCTCCTATCTGAAAATTTGAAAATTCTTAAAAAATTCGTCCAAAATCTTGATGTCACCAATCCTATGTTTTGTATGTTTTTTCCACGTGTCTTGACATGCAAAGTATTCCTGCAAAGTTTGGTGAAGATCTGAGTATGTAGTTTTTGACCTTATATGGAACCTCCTATCTGAAAATTTGAAAATTCTTAAAAAATTCGTCCAAAATCTTGATGTCTCCAATCTCTTGTTTTGTACGTTTTTTCCACGTGTCTTGACATCCAATGTATCCCTGCAATGTTTGGTGAAGATCTGAGTATGTAGTTTTTGACCTTATCTGGAACCTCCCATCTGAAAATTTGAAAATTCCTAAAAAATCCGTCCAAAATCTTGATGACCCCAATCTCTTGTTTTGTACGTTTTTTCCACGTGTCTTGACATCCAATGTATCCCTGCAAAGTTTGGTGAAGATCTGAGTATGTAGTTTTTGACCTTATCTGGAACCTCCTATCTGAAAATTTGAAAATTCTTAAAAAATTCGTCCAAAATCTTGATGTCTCCAATCTCTTGTTTTGTACGTTTTTTCCACGTGTCTTGACATCCAATGTATTCCTGCAATATTTGGTGAAGATCTGAGTATGTAGTTTTTGACCTTATATGGAACATCCTTTCTGAAAATTTGAAAATTCTTCAAAAATTCGTCGAAAATCTTGATGTCTCCAATCTCTTGTTTTGTACGTTTTTTCCACGTGTCTTGACATCCAATGTATTCCTGCAATGTTTGGTGGAGATCTGAGTATGTAGTTTTAGACCTTATCTGGAACCTCCTATCTGAAAATTTGAAAATTCTTCAAAAATTCGTCCAAAATCTTGATGTCTCCAATCTCTTGTTTTGTACGTTTTTTCCACGTGTCTCGACCTCCAATGGATCCCTGCAAAGTTTGGTGAAGATCTGAGTATGTAGTTTTTGACCTTATCTGGAACCTCCTATCTGAAAATTTGAAAATTCTTCAAAAATCCGTGCAAAATCTTGATGACCCCAATCTCTTGTTTTGTACGTTTTTTCCACGTGTCTTGACATCCAATGTATCCATGCAAAGTTTGGTGAAGATCTGAGTATGTCGTTTTTGACCTTATCTGGAACCTCCCATCTGAAAATTTGAAAATTCTTAAAAAATTCGTCGAAAATCTTGATGTCTCCAATCTCTTGTTTTGTACGTTTTTTCCACGTGTCTTGACATGCAAAGTATCCCTGCAACGTTTGGTGAAGATCTGAGTATGTAGTTTTTGACCTTATCTGGAACCTCCTATCTGAAAATTTGAAAATTCTTCAAAAATTCGTCGAAAATCTTGATGTCTCCAATCTCTTGTTTTGTACGTTTTTTCCACGTGTCTTGACATCCAATGTATCCCTGCAATGTTTGGTGGAGATCTGAGTATGTAGTTTTTGACCTTATCTGGGACCTCCTATCAGAAAATTTGAAAATTCTTCAAAAATTCGTCCAAAATCTTGATGTCTCCAATCTCTTGTTTTGTACGTTTTTTCCACGTGTCTCGACCTCCAATGTATCCCTGCAAAGTTTGGTGAAGATCTGAGTATGTCGTTTTTGACCTTATCTGGAACATCCTTTCTGAAAATTTGAAAATTCTTAAAAAATTCGTCGAAAATCTTGATGTCTCCAATCTCTTGTTTTGTACGTTTTTTCCACGTGTCTTGACATCCAATGTATCCCTGCAAAGTTTGGTGAAGATCTGAGTATGTAGTTTTTGACCTTATATGGAACCTCCTTTCTGAAAATTTGAAAATTCTCAAAAAATTCGTCCATAATCTTGATGTCTCCAATCTCTTGTTTTGTACGTTTTTTCCACGTGTCTTGACATCCAATGTATCCCTGCAAAGTTTGGTGAAGATCTGAGTATGTAGTTTTTGACCTTATCTGGAACCTCCCATCTGAAAATTTGAAAATTCCTAAAAAATCCGTGCAAAATCTTGATGACCCCAATCTCTTGTTTTGTACGTTTTTTCCACGTGTCTTGACATCCAATGTATCCATGCAAAGTTTGGTGAAGATCTGAGTATGTCGTTTTTGACCTTATCTGGAACATCCTTTCTGAAAATTTGAAAATTGTTAAAAAATTCGTCCAAAATCTTGATGTCTCCAATCTCTTTTTTGTACGTTTTTTCCACGTGTCTTGACATCCAATGTATCCATGCAAAGTTTGGTGAAGATCTGAGTATGTCGTTTTTGACCTTATCTGGAACATCCTTTCTGAAAATTTGAAAATTGTTAAAAAATTCGTCCAAAATCTTGATGTCTCCAATCTCTTTTTTGTACGTTTTTTCCACGTGTCTTGACATCCAATGTATCCCTGCAAAGTTTGGTGAAGATCTGAGTATGTAGTTTTTGACCTTATCTGGAACCTCCCATCTGAAAATTTGAAAATTCTTAAAAAATTCGACCAAAATCTTGATGTCTCCAATCTTTTGTTTTGTACGTTTTTTCCACGTGTCTTGACACATAATGTATCCATGCAAAGTTTGGTGAAGATCTGAGTATGTAGTTTTTGACCTTATATGGAACCTCCTATCTGAAAATTTGAAAATTCTTAAAAAATTCGTCCAAAATCTTGATGTCTCCAATCTGTTGTTTTGTACGTTTTTTCCACGTGTCTTGACATCCAATGTATCCCTGCAAAGTTTGGTGAAGATCTGAGTATGTAGTTTTTGACCTTATCTGGAACCTCCCATCTGAAAATTTGAAAATTCCTAAAAAATCCGTGCAAAATCTTGATGACCCCAATCTCTTGTTTTGTACGTTTTTTCCACGTGTCTTGACATCCAATGTATCCATGCAAAGTTTGGTGAAGATCTGAGTATGTCGTTTTTGACCTTATCTGGAACATCCTTTCTGAAAATTTGAAAATTGTTAAAAAATTCGTCCAAAATCTTGATGTCTCCAATCTCTTTTTTGTACGTTTTTTCCACGTGTCTTGACATCCAATGTATCCCTGCAAAGTTTGGTGAAGATCTGAGTATGTAGTTTTTGACCTTATCTGGAACCTCCCATCTGAAAATTTGAAAATTCTTCAAAAATTCTTCCAAAATCTTGATGTCTCCAATCTCTTGTTTTGTACGTTTTTTCCACGTGTCTCGACATCCAATGTATCCCTGCAATGTTTGGTGAAGATCTGAGTATGTAGTTTTTGACCTTATCTGGAACCTCCCATCTGAAAATTTGAAAATTCCTAAAAAATCCGTCCAAAATCTTGATGACCCCAATCTCTTGTTTTGTACGTTTTTTCCACGTGTCTTGACATCCAATGTATTCCTGCAATGTTTGGTGGAGATCTGAGTATGTAGTTTTAGACCTTATCTGGAACCTCCTATCTGAAAATTTGAAAATTCTTCAAAAATTCGTCGAAAATCTTGATGTCTCCGATCTCTTGTTTTGTACGTTTTTTCCACGTGTCTCGACCTCCAATGGATCCCTGCAAAGTTTGGTGAAGATCTGAGTATGTAGTTTTTGACCTCATCTGGAACATCCTTTCTGAAAATTTGAAAATTCTTCAAAAATTCGTCGAAAATCTTGATGTCTCCAATCTCTTGTTTTGTACGTTTTTTCCACGTGTCTTGACATCCAATGTATTCCTGCAATGTTTGGTGGAGATCTGAGTATGTAGTTTTAGACCTTATCTGGAACCTCCTATCTGAAAATTTGAAAATTCTTCAAAAATTCGTCCAAAATCTTGATGTCTCCAATCTCTTGTTTTGTACGTTTTTTCCACGTGTCTCGACCTCCAATGGATCCCTGCAAAGTTTGGTGAAGATCTGAGTATGTAGTTTTTGACCTTATCTGGAACCTCCTATCTGAAAATTTGAAAATTCTTCAAAAATCCGTGCAAAATCTTGATGACCCCAATCTCTTGTTTTGTACGTTTTTTCCACGTGTCTTGACATCCAATGTATCCATGCAAAGTTTGGTGAAGATCTGAGTATGTTGTTTTTGACCTTATCTGGAACCTCCCATCTGAAAATTTGAAAATTCTTAAAAAATTCTTCGAAAATCTTGATGTCTCCAATCTCTTGTTTTGTACGTTTTTTCCACGTGTCTTGACATGCAAAGTATCCCTGCAACGTTTGGTGAAGATCTGAGTATGTAGTTTTTGACCTTATCTGGAACCTCCTATCTGAAAATTTGAAAATTCTTCAAAAATTCGTCGAAAATCTTGATGTCTCCAATCTCTTGTTTTGTACGTTTTTTCCACGTGTCTTGACATCCAATGTATCCCTGCAATGTTTGGTGGAGATCTGAGTATGTAGTTTTTGACCTTATCTGGGACCTCCTATCAGAAAATTTGAAAATTCTTCAAAAATTCGTCCAAAATCTTGATGTCTCCAATCTCTTGTTTTGTACGTTTTTTCCACGTGTCTCGACCTCCAATGTATCCCTGCAAAGTTTGGTGAAGATCTGAGTATGTCGTTTTTGACCTTATCTGGAACATCCTTTCTGAAAATTTGAAAATTCTTAAAAAATTCGTCGAAAATCTTGATGTCTCCAATCTCTTGTTTTGTACGTTTTTTCCACGTGTCTTGACATCCAATGTATCCCTGCAAAGTTTGGTGAAGATCTGAGTATGTAGTTTTTGACCTTATATGGAACCTCCTTTCTGAAAATTTGAAAATTCTCAAAAAATTCGTCCATAATCTTGATGTCTCCAATCTCTTGTTTTGTACGTTTTTTCCACGTGTCTTGACATCCAATGTATCCCTGCAAAGTTTGGTGAAGATCTGAGTATGTAGTTTTTGACCTTATCTGGAACCTCCCATCTGAAAATTTGAAAATTCTTAAAAAATTCGACCAAAATCTTGATGTCTCCAATCTTTTGTTTTGTACGTTTTTTCCACGTGTCTTTACACATAATGTATCCATGCAAAGTTTGGTGAAGATCTGAGTATGTAGTTTTTGACCTTATATGGAACCTCCTATCTGAAAATTTGAAAATTCTTAAAAAATTCGTCGAAAATCTTGATGTCTCCGATCTCTTGTTTTGTACGTTTTTTCCACGTGTCTTGACATGCAAAGTATTCCTGCAAAGTTTGGTGAAGATCTGAGTATGTAGTTTTTGACCTCATCTGGAACCTCCTATCTGAAAATTTGAAAATTCTTAAAAAATTCGTCCAAAATTTTGATGTCTCCAATCTCTTGTTTTGTACGTTTTTTCCACGTGTCTTGACATCCAATGTATCCCTGCAAAGTTTGGTGAAGATCTGAGTATGTAGTTTTTGACCTTATCTGGAACCTCCCATCTGAAAATTTGAAAATTCTTAAAAAATTCGTCGAAAATCTTGATGTCTCCGATCTCTTGTTTTGTACGTTTTTTCCACGTGTCTTGACATCCAATGTATCCCTGCAAAGTTTGGTGAATATCTGAGTATGTTGTTTTTGACCTTATCTGGAACATCCTTTCTGAAAATTTGAAAATTGTTAAAAAATTCGTCCAAAATCTTGATGTCTCCTATCTCTTGTTTTGTACGTTTTTTCCACGTGTCTTGACATCCAATGTATCCCTGCAAAGTTTGGTGAAGATCTGAGTATGTAGTTTTTGACCTTATCTGGAACCTCCCATCTGAAAATTTGAAAATTCTTAAAAAATTCGACCAATATCTTGATGTCTCCAATCTTTTGTTTTGTACGTTTTTTCCACGTGTCTTGACACATAATGTATCCATGCAAAGTTTGGTGAAGATCTGAGTATGTAGTTTTTGACCTTATATGGAACCTCCTATCTGAAAATTTGAAAATTCTTAAAAAATTCGTCCAAAATCTTGATGTCTCCAATCTCTTGTTTTGTACGTTTTTTCCACGTGTCTTGACATCCAATGTATCCCTGCAAAGTTTGGTGAAGATCTGAGTATGTAGTTTTTGACCTTATCTGGAACCTCCCATCTGAAAATTTGAAAATTCCTAAAAAATCCGTGCAAAATCTTGATGACCCCAATCTCTTGTTTTGTACGTTTTTTCCACGTGTCTTGACATCCAATGTATCCCTGCAAAGTTTGGTGAAGATCTGAGTATGTAGTTTTTGACCTTATCTGGAACCTCCCATCTGAAAATTTGAAAATTCCTAAAAAATCCGTGCAAAATCTTGATGACCCCAATCTCTTGTTTTGTACGTTTTTTCCACGTGTCTTGACATCCAATGTATCCATGCAAAGTTTGGTGAAGATCTGAGTATGTCGTTTTTGACCTTATCTGGAACATCCTTTCTGAAAATTTGAAAATTGTTAAAAAATTCGTCCAAAATCTTGATGTCTCCAATCTCTTTTTTGTACGTTTTTTCCACGTGTCTTGACATCCAATGTATCCATGCAAAGTTTGGTGAAGATCTGAGTATGTCGTTTTTGACCTTATCTGGAACATCCTTTCTGAAAATTTGAAAATTGTTAAAAAATTCGTCCAAAATCTTGATGTCTCCAATCTCTTTTTTGTACGTTTTTTCCACGTGTCTTGACATCCAATGTATCCCTGCAAAGTTTGGTGAAGATCTGAGTATGTAGTTTTTGACCTTATCTGGAACCTCCCATCTGAAAATTTGAAAATTCTTAAAAAATTCGACCAAAATCTTGATGTCTCCAATCTTTTGTTTTGTACGTTTTGTACGTTTTTTCCACGTGTCTTGACATCCAATGTATCCCTGCAATGTTTGGTGAAGATCTGAGTATGTAGTTTTTGACCTTATCTGGAACCTCCCATCTGAAAATTTGAAAATTCCTAAAAAATCCGTCCAAAATCTTGATGACCCCAATCTCTTGTTTTGTACTTTTTTTCCACGTGCCTCGACCTCCAATGTATCCCTGCAAAGTTTGGTGAAGATCTGAGTATGTAGTTTTTGACCTTATATGGAACCTCCTATCTGAAAATTTGAAAATTCTTAAAAAATTCGTCCAAAATCTTGATGTCACCAATCCTATGTTTTGTATGTTTTTTCCACGTGTCTTGACATGCAAAGTATTCCTGCAAAGTTTGGTGAAGATCTGAGTATGTAGTTTTTGACCTTATATGGAACCTCCTATCTGAAAATTTGAAAATTCTTAAAAAATTCGTCCAAAATCTTGATGTCTCCAATCTCTTGTTTTGTACGTTTTTTCCACGTGTCTTGACATCCAATGTATCCCTGCAATGTTTGGTGAAGATCTGAGTATGTAGTTTTTGACCTTATCTGGAACCTCCCATCTGAAAATTTGAAAATTCCTAAAAAATCCGTCCAAAATCTTGATGACCCCAATCTCTTGTTTTGTACGTTTTTTCCACGTGTCTTGACATCCAATGTATCCCTGCAAAGTTTGGTGAAGATCTGAGTATGTAGTTTTTGACCTTATCTGGAACCTCCTATCTGAAAATTTGAAAATTCTTAAAAAATTCGTCCAAAATCTTGATGTCTCCAATCTCTTTTTTGTACGTTTTTTCCACGTGTCTTGACATCCAATGTATTCCTGCAATATTTGGTGAAGATCTGAGTATGTAGTTTTTGACCTTATATGGAACATCCTTTCTGAAAATTTGAAAATTCTTCAAAAATTCGTCGAAAATCTTGATGTCTCCAATCTCTTGTTTTGTACGTTTTTTCCACGTGTCTTGACATCCAATGTATTCCTGCAATGTTTGGTGGAGATCTGAGTATGTAGTTTTAGACCTTATCTGGAACCTCCCATCTGAAAATTTGAAAATTCTTCAAAAATCCGTGCAAAATCTTGATGACCCCAATCTCTTGTTTTGTACGTTTTTTCCACGTGTCTTGACATCCAATGTATCCATGCAAAGTTTGGTGAAGATCTGAGTATGTCGTTTTTGACCTTATCTGGAACCTCCCATCTGAAAATTTGAAAATTCTTAAAAAATTCGTCGAAAATCTTGATGTCTCCAATCTCTTGTTTTGTACGTTTTTTCCACGTGTCTTGACATGCAAAGTATCCCTGCAACGTTTGGTGAAGATCTGAGTATGTAGTTTTTGACCTTATCTGGAACCTCCTATCTGAAAATTTGAAAATTCTTCAAAAATTCGTCGAAAATCTTGATGTCTCCAATCTCTTGTTTTGTACGTTTTTTCCACGTGTCTTGACATCCAATGTATCCCTGCAATGTTTGGTGGAGATCTGAGTATGTAGTTTTTGACCTTATCTGGGACCTCCTATCAGAAAATTTGAAAATTCTTCAAAAATTCGTCCAAAATCTTGATGTCTCCAATCTCTTGTTTTGTACGTTTTTTCCACGTGTCTCGACCTCCAATGTATCCCTGCAAAGTTTGGTGAAGATCTGAGTATGTCGTTTTTGACCTTATCTGGAACATCCTTTCTGAAAATTTGAAAATTCTTAAAAAATTCGTCGAAAATCTTGATGTCTCCAATCTCTTGTTTTGTACGTTTTTTCCACGTGTCTTGACATCCAATGTATCCCTGCAAAGTTTGGTGAAGATCTGAGTATGTAGTTTTTGACCTTATATGGAACCTCCTTTCTGAAAATTTGAAAATTCTCAAAAAATTCGTCCATAATCTTGATGTCTCCAATCTCTTGTTTTGTACGTTTTTTCCACGTGTCTTGACATCCAATGTATCCCTGCAAAGTTTGGTGAAGATCTGAGTATGTAGTTTTTGACCTTATCTGGAACCTCCCATCTGAAAATTTGAAAATTCTTAAAAAATTCGACCAAAATCTTGATGTCTCCAATCTTTTGTCTTGTACGTTTTTTCCACGTGTCTTGACACATAATGTATCCATGCAAAGTTTGGTGAAGATCTGAGTATGTAGTTTTTGACCTTATATGGAACCTCCTATCTGAAAATTTGAAAATTCTTAAAAAATTCGTCGAAAATCTTGATGTCTCCGATCTCTTGTTTTGTACGTTTTTTCCACGTGTCTTGACATGCAAAGTATTCCTGCAAAGTTTGGTGAAGATCTGAGTATGTAGTTTTTGACCTCATCTGGAACCTCCTATCTGAAAATTTGAAAATTCTTAAAAAATTCGTCCAAAATTTTGATGTCTCCAATCTCTTGTTTTGTACGTTTTTTCCACGTGTCTTGACATCCAATGTATCCCTGCAAAGTTTGGTGAAGATCTGAGTATGTAGTTTTTGACATTATCTGGAACCTCCCATCTGAAAATTTGAAAATTCTTAAAAAATTCGTCGAAAATCTTGATGTCTCCGATCTCTTGTTTTGTACGTTTTTTCCACGTGTCTTGACATCCAATGTATCCCTGCAAAGTTTGGTGAATATCTGAGTATGTTGTTTTTGACCTTATCTGGAACATCCTTTCTGAAAATTTGAAAATTGTTAAAAAATTCGTCCAAAATCTTGATGTCTCCTATCTCTTGTTTTGTACGTTTTTTCCACGTGTCTTGACATCCAATGTATCCCTGCAAAGTTTGGTGAAGATCTGAGTATGTAGTTTTTGACCTTATCTGGAACCTCCCATCTGAAAATTTGAAAATTCTTAAAAAATTCGACCAATATCTTGATGTCTCCAATCTTTTGTTTTGTACGTTTTTTCACGTGTCTTGACACATAATGTATCCATGCAAAGTTTGGTGAAGATCTGAGTATGTAGTTTTTGACCTTATATGGAACCTCCTATCTGAAAATTTGAAAATTCTTAAAAAATTCGTCCAAAATCTTGATGTCTCCAATCTCTTGTTTTGTACGTTTTTTCCACGTGTCTTGACATCCAATGTATCCCTGCAAAGTTTGGTGAAGATCTGAGTATGTAGTTTTTGACCTTATCTGGAACCTCCCATCTGAAAATTTGAAAATTCCTAAAAAATCCGTGCAAAATCTTGATGACCCCAATCTCTTGTTTTGTACGTTTTTTCCACGTGTCTTGACATCCAATGTATCCCTGCAAAGTTTGGTGAAGATCTGAGTATGTAGTTTTTGACCTTATCTGGAACCTCCCATCTGAAAATTTGAAAATTCCTAAAAAATCCGTGCAAAATCTTGATGACCCCAATCTCTTGTTTTGTACGTTTTTTCCACGTGTCTTGACATCCAATGTATCCATGCAAAGTTTGGTGAAGATCTGAGTATGTCGTTTTTGACCTTATCTGGAACATCCTTTCTGAAAATTTGAAAATTGTTAAAAAATTCGTCCAAAATCTTGATGTCTCCAATCTCTTTTTTGTACGTTTTTTCCACGTGTCTTGACATCCAATGTATCCATGCAAAGTTTGGTGAAGATCTGAGTATGTCGTTTTTGACCTTATCTGGAACATCCTTTCTGAAAATTTGAAAATTGTTAAAAAATTCGTCCAAAATCTTGATGTCTCCAATCTCTTTTTTGTACGTTTTTTCCACGTGTCTTGACATCCAATGTATCCCTGCAAAGTTTGGTGAAGATCTGAGTATGTAGTTTTTGACCTTATCTGGAACCTCCCATCTGAAAATTTGAAAATTCTTAAAAAATTCGACCAAAATCTTGATGTCTCCAATCTTTTGTTTTGTACGTTTTTTCCACGTGTCTTGACACATAATGTATCCATGCAAAGTTTGGTGAAGATCTGAGTATGTAGTTTTTGACCTTATATGGAACCTCCTATCTGAAAATTTGAAAATTCTTAAAAAAATCGTCCAAAATCTTGATGTCTCCAATCTCTTGTTTTGTACGTTTTTTCCACGTGTCTTGACATCCAATGTATCCCTGCAAAGTTTGGTGAAGATCTGAGTATGTAGTTTTTGACCTTATCTGGAACCTCCCATCTGAAAATTTGAAAATTCCTAAAAAATCCGTGCAAAATCTTGATGACCCCAATCTCTTGTTTTGTACGTTTTTTCCACGTGTCTTGACATCCAATGTATCCATGCAAAGTTTGGTGAAGATCTGAGTATGTCGTTTTTGACCTTATCTGGAACATCCTTTCTGAAAATTTGAAAATTGTTAAAAAATTCGTCCAAAATCTTGATGTCTCCAATCTCTTTTTTGTACGTTTTTTCCACGTGTCTTGACATCCAATGTATCCCTGCAAAGTTTGGTGAAGATCTGAGTATGTAGTTTTTGACCTCATCTGGAACCTCCTATCTGAAAATTTGAAAATTCTTAAAAAATTCGTCCAAAATCTTGATGTCTCCAATCTCTTGTTTTGTACGTTTTTTCCACGTGTCTTGACATCCAATGTATCCCTGCAATGTTTGGTGAAGATCTGAGTATGTAGTTTTTGACCTTATCTGGAACCTCCCATCTGAAAATTTGAAAATTCCTAAAAAATCCGTCCAAAATCTTGATGACCCCAATCTCTTGTTTTGTACTTTTTTTCCACGTGTCTCGACCTCCAATGTATCCCTGCAAAGTTTGGTGAAGATCTGAGTATGTAGTTTTTGACCTTATATGGAAGCTCCTATCTGAAAATTTGAAAATTCTTAAAAAATTCGTCCAAAATCTTGATGTCACCAATCCTATGTTTTGTATGTTTTTTCCACGTGTCTTGACATGCAAAGTATTCCTGCAAAGTTTGGTGAAGATCTGAGTATGTAGTTTTTGACCTTATATGGAACCTCCTATCTGAAAATTTGAAAATTCTTAAAAAATTCGTCCAAAATCTTGATGTCTCCAATCTCTTGTTTTGTACGTTTTTTCCACGTGTCTTGACATCCAATGTATCCCTGCAATGTTTGGTGAAGATCTGAGTATGTAGTTTTTGACCTTATCTGGAACCTCCCATCTGAAAATTTGAAAATTCCTAAAAAATCCGTCCAAAATCTTGATGACCCCAATCTCTTGTTTTGTACGTTTTTTCCACGTGTCTTGACATCCAATGTATCCCTGCAAAGTTTGGTGAAGATCTGAGTATGTAGTTTTTGACCTTATCTGGAACCTCCTATCTGAAAATTTGAAAATTCTTAAAAAATTCGTCCAAAATCTTGATGTCTCCAATCTCTTGTTTTGTACGTTTTTTCCACGTGTCTTGACATCCAATGTATTCCTGCAATGTTTGGTGAAGATCTGAGTATGTAGTTTTTGACCTTATATGGAACCTCCTATCTGAAAATTTGAAAATTCTTAAAAAATTCGACCAAAATCTTGATGTCTCCAATCTCTTGTTTTGTACGTTTTTTCCACGTGTCTTGACATCCAATGTATCCCTGCAAAGTTTGGTGAAGATCTGAGTATGTAGTTTTTGACCTTATATTGAACCTCCCATCTGAAAATTTGAAAATTCTTAAAAAATTCGTCCAAAATCTTGATGTCTCCAATCTCTTGTTTTGTACGTTTTTTCCACGTGTCTTGATATCCAATGTATCCCTGAAAAGTTTGGTGAAGATCTGAGTATGTCGTTTTTGACCTTATCTGGAACATCCTTTCTGAAAATTTGAAAATTGTTAAAAAATTCGTCCAAAATCTTGATGTCTCCAATCTCTTTTTTGTACGTTTTTTCCACGTGTCTTGACATCCAATGTATCCCTGCAAAGTTTGGTGAAGATCTGAGTATGTAGTTTTTGACCTTATCTGGAACCTCCCATCTGAAAATTTGAAAATTCTTAAAAAATTCGTCGAAAATCTTGATGTCTCCGATCTCTTGTTTTGTACGTTTTTTCCACGTGTCTTGACATGCAAAGTATTCCTGCAAAGTTTGGTGAAGATCTGAGTATGTAGTTTTTGACCTCATCTGGAACCTCCTATCTAAAAATTTGAAAATTCTTAAAAAATTCGTCCAAAATCTTGATGTCTCCAATCTCTTGTTTTGTACGTTTTTTCCACGTGTCTTGACATCCAATGTATCCCTGCAATGTTTGGTGAAGATCTGAGTATGTAGTTTTTGACCTTATCTGGAACCTCCCATCTGAAAATTTGAAAATTCCTAAAAAATCCGTCCAAAATCTTGATGACCCCAATCTCTTGTTTTGTACTTTTTTTCCACGTGTCTCGACCTCCAATGTATCCCTGCAAAGTTTGGTGAAGATCTGAGTATGTAGTTTTTGACCTTATATGGAACCTCCTATCTGAAAATTTGAAAATTCTTAAAAAATTCGTCGAAAATCAAGATGTCTCCGATCTCTTGTTTTGTACGTTTTTTCCACGTGTCTTGACATGCAAAGTATTCCTGCAAAGTTTGGTGAAGATCTGAGTATGTAGTTTTTGACCTCATCTGGAACCTCCTATCTGAAAATTTGAAAATTCTTAAAAAATTCGTCCAAAATTTTGATGTCTCCAATCTCTTGTTTTGTACGTTTTTTCCACGTGTCTTGACATCCAATGTATCCCTGCAATGTTTGGTGAAGATCTGAGTATGTAGTTTTTGACCTTATCTGGAACCTCCCATCTGAAAATTTGAAAATTCCTAAAAAATCCGTCCAAAATCTTGATGACCCCAATCTCTTGTTTTGTACGTTTTTTCCACGTGTCTTGACATCCAATGTATCCCTGCAAAGTTTGGTGAAGATCTGAGTATGTAGTTTTTGACCTTATCTGGAACCTCCTATCTGAAAATTTGAAAATTCTTAAAAAATTCGTCCAAAATCTTGATGTCTCCAATCTCTTGTTTTGTACGTTTTTTCCACGTGTCTTGACATCCAATGTATTCCTGCAATGTTTGGTGAAGATCTGAGTATGTAGTTTTTGACCTTATATGGAACCTCCTATCTGAAAATTTGAAAATTCTTAAAAAATTCGACCAAAATCTTGATGTCTCCAATCTCTTGTTTTGTACGTTTTTTCCACGTGTCTTCACATCCAATGTATCCCTGCAAAGTTTGGTGAAGATCTGAGTATGTAGTTTTTGACCTTATATTGAACCTCCCATCTGAAAATTTGAAAATTCTTAAAAAATTCGTCCAAAATCTTGATGTCTCCAATCTCTTGTTTTGTACGTTCTTTCCACGTGTCTTGATATCCAATGTATCCCTGCAAAGTTTGGTGAAGATCTGAGTATGTCGTTTTTGACCTTATCTGGAACATCCTTTCTGAAAATTTGAAAATTGTTAAAAAATTCGTCCAAAATCTTGATGTCTCCAATCTCTTTTTTGTACGTTTTTTCCACGAGTCTTGACATCCAATGTATCCCTGCAAAGTTTGGTGAAGATCTGAGTATGTAGTTTTTGACCTTATCTGGAACCTCCCATCTGAAAATTTGAAAATTCTTAAAAAATTCGACCAAAATCTTGATGTCTCCAATCTTTTGTTTTGTACGTTTTTTCCACGTGTCTTGACACATAATGTATCCATGCAAAGTTTGGTGAAGATCTGAGTATGTAGTTTTTGACCTTATATGGAACCTCCTATCTGAAAATTTGAAAATTCTTAAAAAATTCGTCGAAAATCTTGATGTCTCCGATCTCTTGTTTTGTACGTTTTTTCCACGTGTCTTGACATGCAAAGTATTCCTGCAAAGTTTGGTGAAGATCTGAGTATGTAGTTTTTGACCTCATCTGGAACCTCCTATCTGAAAATTTGAAAATTCTTAAAAAATTCGTCCAAAATCTTGATGTCTCCAATCTCTTGTTTTGTACGTTTTTTCCACGTGTCTTGATATCCAATGTATCCCTGCAATGTTTGGTGAAGATCTGAGTATGTAGTTTTTGACCTTATATGGAACCTCCTATCTGAAAATTTGAAAATTCTTAAAAAATTCGTCCAAAATCTTGATGTCTCCAATCTCTTGTTTTGTACGTTTTTTCCACGTGTCTTGATATCCAATGTATCCCTGCAAAGTTTGGTGAAGATCTGAGTATGTCGTTTTTGACCTTATCTGGAACATCCTTTCTGAAAATTTGAAAATTGTTAAAAAATTCGTCCAAAATCTTGATGTCTCCAATCTCTTTTTTGTACGTTTTTTCCACGTGTCTTGACATCCAATGTATCCCTGCAAAGTTTGGTGAAGATCTGAGTATGTAGTTTTTGACCTTATCTGGAACCTCCCATCTGAAAATTTGAAAATTCTTAAAAAATTCGACCAAAATCTTGATGTCTCCAATCTTTTGTTTTGTACGTTTTTTCCACGTGTCTTGACACATAATGTATCCATGCAAAGTTTGGTGAAGATCTGAGTATGTAGTTTTTGACCTTATATGGAACCTCCTATCTGAAAATTTGAAAATTCTTAAAAAATTCGTCCAAAATCTTGATGTCTCCAATCTCTTGTTTTGTACGTTTTTTCCACGTGTCTTGACATCCAATGTATCCCTGCAAAGTTTGGTGAAGATCTGAGTATGTAGTTTTTGACCTTATCTGGAACCTCCTATCTGAAAATTTGAAAATTCTTAAAAAATTCGTCCAAAATCTTGATGTCTCCGATCTCTTGTTTTGTACGTTTTTTCCACGTGTCTTGACATGCAAAGTATTCCTGCAAAGTTTGGTGAAGATCTGAGTATGTAGTTTTTGACCTCATCTGGAACCTCCTATCTGAAAATTTGAAAATTCTTAAAAAATTCGTCCAAAATCTTGATGTCTCCAATCTCTTGTTTTGTACGTTTTTTCCACGTGTCTTGACATCCAATGTATCCCTGCAATGTTTGGTGAAGATCTGAGTATGTAGTTTTTGACCTTATCTGGAACCTCCCATCTGAAAATTTGAAAATTCCTAAAAAATCCGTCCAAAATCTTGATGACCCCAATCTCTTGTTTTGTACTTTTTTTCCACGTGTCTCGACCTCCAATGTATCCCTGCAAAGTTTGGTGAAGATCTGAGTATGTAGTTTTTGACCTTATATGGAACCTCCTATCTGAAAATTTGAAAATTCTTAAAAAATTCGTCCAAAATCTTGATGTCACCAATCCTATGTTTTGTATGTTTTTTCCACGTGTCTTGACATCCAATGTATCCATGCAAAGTTTGGTGAAGATCTGAGTATGTCGTTTTTGACCTTATCTGGAACCTCCCATCTGAAAATTTGAAAATTCTTAAAAAATTCGTCGAAAATCTTGATGTCTCCGATCTCTTGTTTTGTACGTTTTTTCCACGTGTCTTGACATGCAAAGTATTCCTGCAAAGTTTGGTGAAGATCTGAGTATGTAGTTTTTGACTTCATCTGGAACCTCCTATCTGAAAATTTGAAAATTCTTAAAAAATTCGTCCAAAATTTTGATGTCTCCAATCTCTTGTTTTGTACGTTTTTTCCACGTGTCTTGACATCCAATGTATCCCTGCAATGTTTGGTGAAGATCTGAGTATGTAGTTTTTGACCTTATCTGGAACCTCCCATCTGAAAATTTGAAAATTCCTAAAAAATCCGTCCAAAATCTTGATGACCCCAATCTCTTGTTTTGTACGTTTTTTCCACGTGTCTTGACATCCAATGTATCCCTGCAAAGTTTGGTGAAGATCTGAGTATGTAGTTTTTGACCTTATCTGGAACCTCCTATCTGAAAATTTGAAAATTCTTAAAAAATTCGTCCAAAATCTTGATGTCTCCAATCTCTTGTTTTGTACGTTTTTTCCACGTGTCTTGATATCCAATGTATCCCTGCAAAGTTTGGTGAAGATCTGAGTATGTAGTTTTTGACCTTATATGGAACCTCCTATCTGAAAATTTGAAAATTCTTAAAAAATTCGTCCAAAATCTTGATGTCTCCAATCTCTTGTTTTGTACGTTTTTTCCACGTGTCTTGACATCCAATGTATCCCTGCAAAGTTTGGTGAAGATCTGAGTATGTAGTTTTTGACCTTATATTGAACCTCCCATCTGAAAATTTGAAAATTCTTAAAAAATTCGTCCAAAATCTTGATGTCTCCAATCTCTTGTTTTGTACGTTTTTTCCACGTGTCTTGATATCCAATGTATCCCTGCAAAGTTTGGTGAAGATCTGAGTATGTCGTTTTTGACCTTATCTGGAACATCCTTTCTGAAAATTTGAAAATTGTTAAAAAATTCGTCCAAAATCTTGATGTCTCCAATCTCTTTTTTGTACGTTTTTTCCACGTGTCTTGACATCCAATGTACCCCTGCAAAGTTTGGTGAAGATCTGAGTATGTAGTTTTTGACCTTATCTGGAACCTCCCATCTGAAAATTTGAAAATTCTTAAAAAATTCGACCAAAATCTTGATGTCTCCAATCTTTTGTTTTGTACGTTTTTTCCACGTGTCTTGACACATAATGTATCCATGCAAAGTTTGGTGAAGATCTGAGTATGTAGTTTTTGACCTTATATGGAACCTCCTATCTGAAAATTTGAAAATTCTTAAAAAATTCGTCCAAAATCTTGATGTCTCCAATCTCTTGTTTTGTACGTTTTTTCCACGTGTCTTGACATCCAATGTATCCCTGCAAAGTTTGGTGAAGATCTGAGTATGTAGTTTTTGACCTTATATGGAACCTCCTATCTGAAAATTTGAAAATTCTTAAAAAATTCGTCCAAAATCTTGATGTCTCCAATCTCTTGTTTTGTACGTTTTTTCCACGTGTCTTGATATCCAATGTATCCCTGCAATGTTTGGTGAAGATCTGAGTATGTAGTTTTTGACCTTATATGGAACCTCCTATCTGAAAATTTGAAAATTCTTAAAAAATTCGTCCAAAATCTTGATGTCTCCAATCTCTTGTTTTGTACGTTTTTTCCACGTGTCTTGACATCCAATGTATCCCTGCAAAGTTTGGTGAAGATCTGAGTATGTAGTTTTTGACCTTATCTGGAACCTCCTATCTGAAAATTTGAAAATTCTTAAAAAATTCGTCCAAAATCTTGATGTCTCCAATCTCTTGTTTTGTACGTTTTTTCCACGTGTCTTGATATCCAATGTATCCCTGCAAAGTTTGGTGAAGATCTGAGTATGTCGTTTTTGACCTTATCTGGAACATCCTTTCTGAAAATTTGAAAATTGTTAAAAAATTCGTCCAAAATCTTGATGTCTCCAATCTCTTTTTTGTACGTTTTTTCCACGTGTCTTGACATCCAATGTATCCCTGCAAAGTTTGGTGAAGATCTGAGTATGTAGTTTTTGACCTTATCTGGAACCTCCCATCTGAAAATTTGAAAATTCTTAAAAAATTCGACCAAAATCTTGATGTCTCCAATCTTTTGTTTTGTACGTTTTTTCCACGTGTCTTGACACATAATGTATCCATGCAAAGTTTGGTGAAGATCTGAGTATGTAGTTTTTGACCTTATATGGAACCTCCTATCTGAAAATTTGAAAATTCTTAAAAAATTCGTCCAAAATCTTGATGTCTCCAATCTCTTGTTTTGTACGTTTTTTCCACGTGTCTTGACATCCAATGTATCCCTGCAAAGTTTGGTGAAGATCTGAGTATGTAGTTTTTGACCTTATCTGGAACCTCCCATCTGAAAATTTGAAAATTCCTAAAAAATCCGTGCAAAATCTTGATGACCCCAATCTCTTGTTTTGTACGTTTTTTCCACGTGTCTTGACATCCAATGTATTCCTGCAATGTTTGGTGAAGATCTGAGTATGTAGTTTTTGACCTTATATGGAACCTCCTATCTGAAAATTTGAAAATTCTTAAAAAATTCGACCAAAATCTTGATGACCCCAATCCTATGTTTTGTATGTTTTTTCCACGTGTCTTGACATCCAATGTATCCATGCAAAGTTTGGTGAAGATCTGAGTATGTCGTTTTTGACCTTATCTGGAACCTCCCATCTGAAAATTTGAAAATTCTTAAAAAATTCGTCGAAAATCTTGATGTCTCCGATCTCTTGTTTTGTACGTTTTTTCCACGTGTCTTGACATGCAAAGTATTCCTGCAAAGTTTGGTGAAGATCTGAGTATGTAGTTTTTGACCTTATATGGAACCTCCTTTCTGAAAATTTGAGAATTCTTAAAAAATTCGTCGAAAATCTTGATGTCTCCGATCTCTTGTTTTGTACGTTTTTTCCACGTGTCTTGACATGCAAAGTATTCCTGCAAAGTTTGGTGAAGATCTGAGTATGTAGTTTTTGACCTCATCTGGAACCTCCTATCTGAAAATTTGAAAATTCTTAAAAAATTCGTCCAAAATCTTGATGTCTCCAATCTCTTGTTTTGTACGTTTTTTCCACGTGTCTTGACATCCAATGTATCCCTGCAATGTTTGGTGAAGATCTGAGTATGTAGTTTTTGACCTTATCTGGAACCTCCCATCTGAAAATTTGAAAATTCTTAAAAAATTCGTCGAAAATCTTGATGTCTCCGATCTCTTGTTTTGTACGTTTTTTCCACGTGTCTTGACATGCAAAGTATTCCTGCAAAGTTTGGTGAAGATCTGAGTATGTAGTTTTTGACCTCATCTGGAACCTCCTATCTGAAAATTTGAAAATTCTTAAAAAATTCGTCCAAAATTTTGATGTCTCCAATCTCTTGTTTTGTACGTTCTTTCCACGTGTCTTGACATCCAATGTATCCCTGCAATGTTTGGTGAAGATCTGAGTATGTAGTTTTTGACCTTATCTGGAACCTCCATCTGAAAATTTGAAAATTCCTAAAAAATCCGTCCAAAATCTTGATGACCCCAATCTCTTGTTTTGTACGTTTTTTCCACGTGTCTTGACATCCAATGTATCCCTGCAAAGTTTGGTGAAGATCTGAGTATGTAGTTTTTGACCTTATATTGAACCTCCCATCTGAAAATTTGAAAATTCTTAAAAAATTCGTCGAAAATCTTGATGTCTCCGATCTCTTGTTTTGTACGTTTTTTCCACGTGTCTTGACATGCAAAGTATTCCTGCAAAGTTTGGTGAAGATCTGAGTATGTAGTTTTTGACCTCATCTGGAACCTCCTATCTGAAAATTTGAAAATTCTTAAAAAATTCGTCCAAAATCTTGATGTCTCCAATCTCTTGTTTTGTACGTTTTTTCCACGTGTCTTGACATCCAATGTATCCCTGCAATGTTTGGTGAAGATCTGAGTATGTAGTTTTTGACCTTATCTGGAACCTCCCATCTGAAAATTTGAAAATTCCTAAAAAATCCGTCCAAAATCTTGATGACCCCAATCTCTTGTTTTGTACTTTTTTTCCACGTGTCTCGACCTCCAATGTATCCCTGCAAAGTTTGGTGAAGATCTGAGTATGTAGTTTTTGACCTTATATGGAACCTCCTATCTGAAAATTTGAAAATTCTTAAAAAATTCGTCCAAAATCTTGATGTCACCAATCCTATGTTTTGTATGTTTTTTCCACGTGTCTTGACATCCAATGTATCCATGCAAAGTTTGGTGAAGATCTGAGTATGTCGTTTTTGACCTTATCTGGAACCTCCCATCTGAAAATTTGAAAATTCTTAAAAAATTCGTCGAAAATCTTGATGTCTCCGATCTCTTGTTTTGTACGTTTTTTCCACGTGTCTTGACATGCAAAGTATTCCTGCAAAGTTTGGTGAAGATCTGAGTATGTAGTTTTTGACTTCATCTGGAACCTCCTATCTGAAAATTTGAAAATTCTTAAAAAATTCGTCCAAAATTTTGATGTCTCCAATCTCTTGTTTTGTACGTTTTTTCCACGTGTCTTGACATCCAATGTATCCCTGCAATGTTTGGTGAAGATCTGAGTATGTAGTTTTTGACCTTATCTGGAACCTCCCATCTGAAAATTTGAAAATTCCTAAAAAATCCGTCCAAAATCTTGATGACCCCAATCTCTTGTTTTGTACGTTTTTTCCACGTGTCTTGACATCCAATGTATCCCTGCAAAGTTTGGTGAAGATCTGAGTATGTAGTTTTTGACCTTATCTGGAACCTCCTATCTGAAAATTTGAAAATTCTTAAAAAATTCGTCCAAAATCTTGATGTCTCCAATCTCTTGTTTTGTACGTTTTTTCCACGTGTCTTGATATCCAATGTATCCCTGCAAAGTTTGGTGAAGATCTGAGTATGTAGTTTTTGACCTTATATGGAACCTCCTATCTGAAAATTTGAAAATTCTTAAAAAATTCGTCCAAAATCTTGATGTCTCCAATCTCTTGTTTTGTACGTTTTTTCCACGTGTCTTGACATCCAATGTATCCCTGCAAAGTTTGGTGAAGATCTGAGTATGTAGTTTTTGACCTTATATTGAACCTCCCATCTGAAAATTTGAAAATTCTTAAAAAATTCGTCCAAAATCTTGATGTCTCCAATCTCTTGTTTTGTACGTTTTTTCCACGTGTCTTGATATCCAATGTATCCCTGCAAAGTTTGGTGAAGATCTGAGTATGTCGTTTTTGACCTTATCTGGAACATCCTTTCTGAAAATTTGAAAATTGTTAAAAAATTCGTCCAAAATCTTGATGTCTCCAATCTCTTTTTTGTACGTTTTTTCCACGTGTCTTGACATCCAATGTATCCCTGCAAAGTTTGGTGAAGATCTGAGTATGTAGTTTTTGACCTTATCTGGAACCTCCCATCTGAAAATTTGAAAATTCTTAAAAAATTCGACCAAAATCTTGATGTCTCCAATCTTTTGTTTTGTACGTTTTTTCCACGTGTCTTGACACATAATGTATCCATGCAAAGTTTGGTGAAGATCTGAGTATGTAGTTTTTGACCTTATATGGAACCTCCTATCTGAAAATTTGAAAATTCTTAAAAAATTCGTCCAAAATCTTGATGTCTCCAATCTCTTGTTTTGTACGTTTTTTCCACGTGTCTTGACATCCAATGTATCCCTGCAAAGTTTGGTGAAGATCTGAGTATGTAGTTTTTGACCTTATATGGAACCTCCTATCTGAAAATTTGAAAATTCTTAAAAAATTCGTCCAAAATCTTGATGTCTCCAATCTCTTGTTTTGTACGTTTTTTCCACGTGTCTTGATATCCAATGTATCCCTGCAATGTTTGGTGAAGATCTGAGTATGTAGTTTTTGACCTTATATGGAACCTCCTATCTGAAAATTTGAAAATTCTTAAAAAATTCGTCCAAAATCTTGATGTCTCCAATCTCTTGTTTTGTACGTTTTTTCCACGTGTCTTGACATCCAATGTATCCCTGCAAAGTTTGGTGAAGATCTGAGTATGTAGTTTTTGACCTTATCTGGAACCTCCTATCTGAAAATTTGAAAATTCTTAAAAAATTCGTCCAAAATCTTGATGTCTCCAATCTCTTGTTTTGTACGTTTTTTCCACGTGTCTTGATATCCAATGTATCCCTGCAAAGTTTGGTGAAGATCTGAGTATGTCGTTTTTGACCTTATCTGGAACATCCTTTCTGAAAATTTGAAAATTGTTAAAAAATTCGTCCAAAATCTTGATGTCTCCAATCTCTTTTTTGTACGTTTTTTCCACGTGTCTTGACATCCAATGTATCCCTGCAAAGTTTGGTGAAGATCTGAGTATGTAGTTTTTGACCTTATCTGGAACCTCCCATCTGAAAATTTGAAAATTCTTAAAAAATTCGACCAAAATCTTGATGTCTCCAATCTTTTGTTTTGTACGTTTTTTCCACGTGTCTTGACACATAATGTATCCATGCAAAGTTTGGTGAAGATCTGAGTATGTAGTTTTTGACCTTATATGGAACCTCCTATCTGAAAATTTGAAAATTCTTAAAAAATTCGTCCAAAATCTTGATGTCTCCAATCTCTTGTTTTGTACGTTTTTTCCACGTGTCTTGACATCCAATGTATCCCTGCAAAGTTTGGTGAAGATCTGAGTATGTAGTTTTTGACCTTATCTGGAACCTCCCATCTGAAAATTTGAAAATTCCTAAAAAATCCGTGCAAAATCTTGATGTCCCCAATCTCTTGTTTTGTACGTTTTTTCCACGTGTCTTGACATCCAATGTATTCCTGCAATGTTTGGTGAAGATCTGAGTATGTAGTTTTTGACCTTATATGGAACCTCCTATCTGAAAATTTGAAAATTCTTAAAAAATTCGACCAAAATCTTGATGACCCCAATCCTATGTTTTGTATGTTTTTTCCACGTGTCTTGACATCCAATGTATCCATGCAAAGTTTGGTGAAGATCTGAGTATGTCGTTTTTGACCTTATCTGGAACCTCCCATCTGAAAATTTGAAAATTCTTAAAAAATTCGTCGAAAATCTTGATGTCTCCGATCTCTTGTTTTGTACGTTTTTTCCACGTGTCTTGACATGCAAAGTATTCCTGCAAAGTTTGGTGAAGATCTGAGTATGTAGTTTTTGACCTTATATGGAACCTCCTTTCTGAAAATTTGAGAATTCTTAAAAAATTCGTCGAAAATCTTGATGTCTCCGATCTCTTGTTTTGTACGTTTTTTCCACGTGTCTTGACATGCAAAGTATTCCTGCAAAGTTTGGTGAAGATCTGAGTATGTAGTTTTTGACCTCATCTGGAACCTCCTATCTGAAAATTTGAAAATTCTTAAAAAATTCGTCCAAAATCTTGATGTCTCCAATCTCTTGTTTTGTACGTTTTTTCCACGTGTCTTGACATCCAATGTATCCCTGCAATGTTTGGTGAAGATCTGAGTATGTAGTTTTTGACCTTATCTGGAACCTCCCATCTGAAAATTTGAAAATTCTTAAAAAATTCGTCGAAAATCTTGATGTCTCCGATCTCTTGTTTTGTACGTTTTTTCCACGTGTCTTGACATGCAAAGTATTCCTGCAAAGTTTGGTGAAGATCTGAGTATGTAGTTTTTGACCTCATCTGGAACCTCCTATCTGAAAATTTGAAAATTCTTAAACAATTCGTCCAAAATTTTGATGTCTCCAATCTCTTGTTTTGTACGTTCTTTCCACGTGTCTTGACATCCAATGTATCCCTGCAATGTTTGGTGAAGATCTGAGTATGTAGTTTTTGACCTTATCTGGAACCTCCATCTGAAAATTTGAAAATTCCTAAAAAATCCGTCCAAAATCTTGATGACCCCAATCTCTTGTTTTGTACGTTTTTTCCACGTGTCTTGACATCCAATGTATCCCTGCAAAGTTTGGTGAAGATCTGAGTATGTAGTTTTTGACCTTATATTGAACCTCCCATCTGAAAATTTGAAAATTCTTAAAAAATTCGTCCAAAATCTTGATGTCTCCAATCTCTTGTTTTGTACGTTTTTTCCACGTGTCTTGATATCCAATGTATCCCTGCAAAGTTTGGTGAAGATCTGAGTATGTCGTTTTTGACCATATCTGGAACATCCTTTCTGAAAATTTGAAAATTGTTAAAAAATTCGTCCAAAATCTTGATGTCTCCAATCTCTTTTTTGTACGTTTTTTCCACGTGTCTTGACATCCAATGTATCCCTGCAAAGTTTGGTGAAGATCTGAGTATGTAGTTTTTGACCTTATCTGGAACCTCCCATCTGAAAATTTGAAAATTCTTAAAAAATTCGACCAAAATCTTGATGTCTCCAATCTTTTGTTTTGTACGTTTTTTCCACGTGTCTTGACACATAATGTATCCATGCAAAGTTTGGTGAAGATCTGAGTATGTAGTTTTTGACCTTATATGGAACCTCCTATCTGAAAATTTGAAAATTCTTAAAAAATTCGTCGAAAATCTTGATGTCTCCGATCTCTTGTTTTGTACGTTTTTTCCACGTGTCTTGACATGCAAAGTATTCCTGCAAAGTTTGGTGAAGATCTGAGTATGTAGTTTTTGACCTCATCTGGAACCTCCTATCTGAAAATTTGAAAATTCTTAAAAAATTCGTCCAAAATCTTGATGTCTCCAATCTCTTGTTTTGTACGTTTTTTCCACGTGTCTTGACATCCAATGTATCCCTGCAAAGTTTGGTGAAGATCTGAGTATGTAGTTTTTGACCTTATCTGGAACCTCCTATCTGAAAATTTGAAAATTCTTAAAAAATTCGTCCAAAATCTTGATGTCTCCAATCTCTTGTTTTGTACGTTTTTTCCACGTGTCTTGATATCCAATGTATCCCTGCAAAGTTTGGTGAAGATCTGAGTATGTCGTTTTTGACCTTATCTGGAACATCCTTTCTGAAAATTTGAAAATTGTTAAAAAATTCGTCCAAAATCTTGATGTCTCCAATCTCTTGTTTGTACGTTTTTTCCACGTGTCTTGACATCCAATGTATCCCTGCAAAGTTTGGTGAAGATCTGAGTATGTAGTTTTTGACCTTATCTGGAACCTCCCATCTGAAAATTTGAAAATTCTTAAAAAATTCGACCAAAATCTTGATGTCTCCAATCTTTTGTTTTGTACGTTTTTTCCACGTGTCTTGACACATAATGTATCCATGCAAAGTTTGGTGAAGATCTGAGTATGTAGTTTTTGACCTTATATGGAACCTCCTTTCTGAAAATTTGAAAATTTCTTAAAAAATCCGTCCAAAATCTTGATGACCCCAATCTCTTGTTTTGTACTTTTTTTCCACGTGTCTCGACCTCCAATGTATCCCTGCAAAGTTTGGTGAAGATCTGAGTATGTAGTTTTTGACCTTATATGGAACCTCCTATCTGAAAATTTGAAAATTCTTAAAAAATTCGTCCAAAATCTTGATGTCACCAATCCTATGTTTTGTATGTTTTTTCCACGTGTCTTGACATCCAATGTATCCATGCAAAGTTTGGTGAAGATCTGAGTATGTCGTTTTTGACCTTATCTGGAACCTCCCATCTGAAAATTTGAAAATTCTTAAAAAATTCGTCGAAAATCTTGATGTCTCCGATCTCTTGTTTTGTACGTTTTTTCCACGTGTCTTGACATGCAAAGTATTCCTGCAAAGTTTGGTGAAGATCTGAGTATGTAGTTTTTGACCTTATATGGAACCTCCTATCTGAAAATTTGAAAATTCTTAAAAAATCGTCGAAAATCTTGATGTCTCCGATCTCTTGTTTTGTACGTTTTTTCCACGTGTCTTGACATGCAAAGTATTCCTGCAAAGTTTGGAGAAGATCTGAGAATGTAGTTTTTGACCTTATATGGAACCTCCTATCTGAAAATTTGAAAATTCTTAAAAAATTCGTCCAAATTCTTGATGTCTCCAATCTCTTGTTTTGTACGTTTTTTCCACGTGTCTTGACATCCAATGTATCCCTGCAAAGTTTGGTGAAGATCTGAGTATGTAGTTTTTGACCTTATCTGGAACCTCCCATCTGAAAATTTGAAAATTCCTAAAAAATCCGTGCAAAATCTAGATGACCCCATTCTCTTGTTTTGTACGTTTTTTCCACGTGTCTTGACATCCAATGTATTCCTGCAATGTTTGGTGAAGATCTGAGTATGTAGTTTTTGACCTTATCTGGAACCTCCCATCTGAAAATTTGAAAATTCCTAAAAAATCCGTGCAAAATCTTGATGACCCCAATCTCTTGTTTTGTACGTTTTTTCCACGTGTCTTGACATCCAATGTATCCATGCAAAGTTTGGTGAAGATCTGAGTATGTCGTTTTTGACCTTATCTGGAACCTCCCATCTGAAAATTTGAAAATTCTTAAAAAATTCGTCGAAAATCTTGATGTCTCCAATCTCTTGTTTTGTACGTTTTTTCCACGTGTCTTGACATGCAAAGTATCCCTGCAACGTTTGGTGAAGATCTGAGTATGTAGTTTTTGACCTTATCTGGAACCTCCTATCTGAAAATTTGAAAATTCTTCAAAAATTCGTCGAAAATCTTGATGTCTCCAATCTCTTGTTTTGTACGTTTTTTCCACGTGTCTCGACCTCCAATGTATCCCTGCAAAGTTTGGTGAAGATCTGAGTATGTCGTTTTTGACCTTATCTGGAACATCCTTTCTGAAAATTTGAAAATTCTTAAAAAATTCGTCGAAAATCTTGATGTCTCCAATCTCTTGTTTTGTACGTTTTTTCCACGTGTCTTGACATCCAATGTATCCCTGCAAAGTTTGGTGAAGATCTGAGTATGTAGTTTTTGACCTTATATGGAACCTCCTTTCTGAAAATTTGAAAATTCTCAAAAAATTCGTCCATAATCTTGATGTCTCCAATCTCTTGTTTTGTACGTTTTTTCCACGTGTCTTGACATCCAATGTATCCCTGCAAAGTTTGGTGAAGATCTGAGTATGTAGTTTTTGACCTTATATGGAACCTCCTATCTGAAAATTTGAAAATTCTTAAAAAATTCGTCCAAAATCTTGATGTCACCAATCCTATGTTTTGTATGTTTTTTCCACGTGTCTTGACATCCAATGTATCCATGCAAAGTTTGGTGAAGATCTGAGTATGTCGTTTTTGACCTTATCTGGAACCTCCCATCTGAAAATTTGAAAATTCTTAAAAAATTCGTCGAAAATCTTGATGTCTCCGATCTCTTGTTTTGTACGTTTTTTCCACGTGTCTTGACATGCAAAGTATTCCTGCAAAGTTTGGTGAAGATCTGAGTATGTAGTTTTTGACCTTATATGGAACCTCCTATCTGAAAATTTGAAAATTCTTAAAAAATTCGTCCAAAATCTTGATGTCTCCAATCTCTTGTTTTGTACGTTTTTTCCACGTGTCTTGACATCCAATGTATCCCTGCAAAGTTTGGTGAAGATCTGAGTATGTAGTTTTTGACCTTATCTGGAACCTCCCATTTGAAAATTTGAAAATTCCTAAAAAATCCGTGCAAAATCTAGATGAACCCAATCTCTTGTTTTGTACGTTTTTTCCACGTGTCTTGACATCCAATGTATCCCTGCAAAGTTTGGTGAAGATCTGAGTATGTAGTTTTTGACCTTATCTGGAACCTCCCATCTGAAAATTTGAAAATTCCTAAAAAATCCGTGCAAAATCTAGATGACCCCAATCTCTTGTTTTGTACGTTTTTTCCACGTGTCTTGACATCCAATGTATTCCTGCAATGTTTGGTGAAGATCTGAGTATGTAGTTTTTGACCTTATATGGAACCTCCTATCTGAAAATTTGAAAATTCTTAAAAAATTCGTCCAAAATCTTGATGTCTCCAATCTCTTGTTTTGTACGTTTTTTCCACGTGTCTTGACATCCAATGTATCCCTGCAAAGTTTGGTGAAGATCTGAGTATGTAGTTTTTGACCTTATCTGGAACCTCCCATCTGAAAATTTGAAAATTCCTAAAAAATCCGTGCAAAATCTTGATGACCCCAATCTCTTGTTTTGTACGTTTTTTCCACGTGTCTTGACATCCAATGTATCCATGCAAAGTTTGGTGAAGATCTGAGTATGTCGTTTTTGACCTTATCTGGAACCTCCCATCTGAAAATTTGAAAATTCTTAAAAAATTCGTCGAAAATCTTGATGTCTCCAATCTCTTGTTTTGTACGTTTTTTCCACGTGTCTTGACATGCAAAGTATCCCTGCAACGTTTGGTGAAGATCTGAGTATGTAGTTTTTGACCTTATCTGGAACCTCCTATCTGAAAATTTGAAAATTCTTCAAAAATTCGTCGAAAATCTTGATGTCTCCAATCTCTTGTTTTGTACGTTTTTTCCACGTGTCTTGACATCCAATGTATCCCTGCAATGTTTGGTGGAGATCTGAGTATGTAGTTTTTGACCTTATCTGGGACCTCCTATCAGAAAATTTGAAAATTCTTCAAAAATTCGTCCAAAATCTTGATGTCTCCAATCTCTTGTTTTGTACGTTTTTTCCACGTGTCTCGACCTCCAATGTATCCCTGCAAAGTTTGGTGAAGATCTGAGTATGTCGTTTTTGACCTTATCTGGAACATCATTTCTGAAAATTTGAAAATTCTTAAAAAATTCGTCGAAAATCTTGATGTCTCCAATCTCTTGTTTTGTACGTTTTTTCCACGTGTCTTGACATCCAATGTATCCCTGCAAAGTTTGGTGAAGATCTGAGTATGTAGTTTTTGACCTTATATGGAACCTCCTTTCTGAAAATTTGAAAATTCTCAAAAAATTCGTCCATAATCTTGATGTCTCCAATCTCTTGTTTTGTACGTTTTTTCCACGTGTCTTGACATCCAATGTATCCCTGCAAAGTTTGGTGAAGATCTGAGTATGTAGTTTTTGACCTTATATGGAACCTCCTATCTGAAAATTTGAAAATTCTTAAAAAATTCGTCCAAAATCTTGATGTCACCAATCCTATGTTTTGTATGTTTTTTCCACGTGTCTTGACATCCAATGTATCCATGCAAAGTTTGGTGAAGATCTGAGTATGTCGTTTTTGACCTTATCTGGAACCTCCCATCTGAAAATTTGAAAATTCTTAAAAAATTCGTCGAAAATCTTGATGTCTCCGATCTCTTGTTTTGTACGTTTTTTCCACGTGTCTTGACATGCAAAGTATTCCTGCAAAGTTTGGTGAAGATCTGAGTATGTAGTTTTTGACCTTATATGGAACCTCCTATCTGAAAATTTGAAAATTCTTAAAAAATTCGTCCAAAATCTTGATGTCTCCAATCTCTTGTTTTGTACGTTTTTTCCACGTGTCTTGACATCCAATGTATCCCTGCAAAGTTTGGTGAAGATCTGAGTATGTAGTTTTTGACCTTATATGGAACCTCCTATCTGAAAATTTGAAAATTCTTAAAAAATTCGTCCAAAATCTTGATGTCACCAATCCTATGTTTTGTATGTTTTTTCCACGTGTCTTGACATCCAATGTATCCATGCAAAGTTTGGTGAAGATCTGAGTATGTCGTTTTTGACCTTATCTGGAACCTCCCATCTGAAAATTTGAAAATTCTTAAAAAATTCGTCGAAAATCTTGATGTCTCCGATCTCTTGTTTTGTACGTTTTTTCCACGTGTCTTGACATGCAAAGTATTCCTGCAAAGTTTGGTGAAGATCTGAGTATGTAGTTTTTGACCTTATATGGAACCTCCTATCTGAAAATTTGAAAATTCTTAAAAAATTCGTCGAAAATCTTGATGTCTCCGATCTCTTGTTTTGTACGTTTTTTCCACGTGTCTTGACATGCAAAGTATTCCTGCAAAGTTTGGAGAAGATCTGAGAATGTAGTTTTTGACCTTATATGGAACCTCCTATCTGAAAATTTGAAAATTCTTAAAAAATTCGTCCAAATTCTTGATGTCTCCAATCTCTTGTTTTGTACGTTTTTTCCACGTGTCTTGACATCCAATGTATCCCTGCAAAGTTTGGTGAAGATCTGAGTATGTAGTTTTTGACCTTATCTGGAACCTCCCATCTGAAAATTTGAAAATTCCTAAAAAATCCGTGCAAAATCTAGATGACCCCATTCTCTTGTTTTGTACGTTTTTTCCACGTGTCTTGACATCCAATGTATTCCTGCAATGTTTGGTGAAGATCTGAGTATGTAGTTTTTGACCTTATCTGGAACCTCCCATCTGAAAATTTGAAAATTCCTAAAAAATCCGTGCAAAATCTTGATGACCCCAATCTCTTGTTTTGTACGTTTTTTCCACGTGTCTTGACATCCAATGTATCCATGCAAAGTTTGGTGAAGATCTGAGTATGTCGTTTTTGACCTTATCTGGAACCTCCCATCTGAAAATTTGAAAATTCTTAAAAAATTCGTCGAAAATCTTGATGTCTCCAATCTCTTGTTTTGTACGTTTTTTCCACGTGTCTTGACATGCAAAGTATCCCTGCAACGTTTGGTGAAGATCTGAGTATGTAGTTTTTGACCTTATCTGGAACCTCCTATCTGAAAATTTGAAAATTCTTAAAAAATTCGTCGAAAATCTTGATGTCTCCAATCTCTTGTTTTGTACGTTTTTTCCACGTGTCTCGACCTCCAATGTATCCCTGCAAAGTTTGGTGAAGATCTGAGTATGTCGTTTTTGACCTTATCTGGAACATCCTTTCTGAAAATTTGAAAATTCTTAAAAAATTCGTCGAAAATCTTGATGTCTCCAATCTCTTGTTTTGTACGTTTTTTCCACGTGTCTTGACATCCAATGTATCCCTGCAAAGTTTGGTGAAGATCTGAGTATGTAGTTTTTGACCTTATATGGAACCTCCTTTCTGAAAATTTGAAAATTCTCAAAAAATTCGTCCATAATCTTGATGTCTCCAATCTCTTGTTTTGTACGTTTTTTCCACGTGTCTTGACATCCAATGTATCCCTGCAAAGTTTGGTGAAGATCTGAGTATGTAGTTTTTGACCTTATATGGAACCTCCTATCTGAAAATTTGAAAATTCTTAAAAAATTCGTCCAAAATCTTGATGTCACCAATCCTATGTTTTGTATGTTTTTTCCACGTGTCTTGACATCCAATGTATCCATGCAAAGTTTGGTGAAGATCTGAGTATGTCGTTTTTGACCTTATCTGGAACCTCCCATCTGAAAATTTGAAAATTCTTAAAAAATTCGTCGAAAATCTTGATGTCTCCGATCTCTTGTTTTGTACGTTTTTTCCACGTGTCTTGACATGCAAAGTATTCCTGCAAAGTTTGGTGAAGATCTGAGTATGTAGTTTTTGACCTTATATGGAACCTCCTATCTGAAAATTTGAAAATTCTTAAAAAATTCGTCCAAAATCTTGATGTCTCCAATCTCTTGTTTTGTACGTTTTTTCCACGTGTCTTGACATCCAATGTATCCCTGCAAAGTTTGGTGAAGATCTGAGTATGTAGTTTTTGACCTTATCTGGAACCTCCCATTTGAAAATTTGAAAATTCCTAAAAAATCCGTGCAAAATCTAGATGAACCCAATCTCTTGTTTTGTACGTTTTTTCCACGTGTCTTGACATCCAATGTATCCCTGCAAAGTTTGGTGAAGATCTGAGTATGTAGTTTTTGACCTTATCTGGAACCTCCCATCTGAAAATTTGAAAATTCCTAAAAAATCCGTGCAAAATCTAGATGACCCCAATCTCTTGTTTTGTACGTTTTTTCCACGTGTCTTGACATCCAATGTATTCCTGCAATGTTTGGTGAAGATCTGAGTATGTAGTTTTTGACCTTATATGGAACCTCCTATCTGAAAATTTGAAAATTCTTAAAAAATTCGTCCAAAATCTTGATGTCTCCAATCTCTTGTTTTGTACGTTTTTTCCACGTGTCTTGACATCCAATGTATCCCTGCAAAGTTTGGTGAAGATCTGAGTATGTAGTTTTTGACCTTATCTGGAACCTCCCATCTGAAAATTTGAAAATTCCTAAAAAATCCGTGCAAAATCTTGATGACCCCAATCTCTTGTTTTGTACGTTTTTTCCACGTGTCTTGACATCCAATGTATCCATGCAAAGTTTGGTGAAGATCTGAGTATGTCGTTTTTGACCTTATCTGGAACCTCCCATCTGAAAATTTGAAAATTCTTAAAAAATTCGTCGAAAATCTTGATGTCTCCAATCTCTTGTTTTGTACGTTTTTTCCACGTGTCTTGACATGCAAAGTATCCCTGCAACGTTTGGTGAAGATCTGAGTATGTCGTTTTTGACCTTATCTGGAACCTCCTATCTGAAAATTTGAAAATTCTTCAAAAATTCGTCGAAAATCTTGATGTCTCCAATCTCTTGTTTTGTACGTTTTTTCCACGTGTCTTGACATCCAATGTATCCCTGCAATGTTTGGTGGAGATCTGAGTATGTAGTTTTTGACCTTATCTGGGACCTCCTATCAGAAAATTTGAAAATTCTTCAAAAATTCGTCCAAAATCTTGATGTCTCCAATCTCTTGTTTTGTACGTTTTTTCCACGTGTCTCGACCTCCAATGTATCCCTGCAAAGTTTGGTGAAGATCTGAGTATGTCGTTTTTGACCTTATCTGGAACATCCTTTCTGAAAATTTGAAAATTCTTAAAAAATTCGTCGAAAATCTTGATGTCTCCAATCTCTTGTTTTGTACGTTTTTTCCACGTGTCTTGACATCCAATGTATCCCTGCAAAGTTTGGTGAAGATCTGAGTATGTAGTTTTTGACCTTATATGGAACCTCCTTTCTGAAAATTTGAAAATTCTCAAAAAATTCGTCCATAATCTTGATGTCTCCAATCTCTTGTTTTGTACGTTTTTTCCACGTGTCTTGACATCCAATGTATCCCTGCAAAGTTTGGTGAAGATCTGAGTATGTAGTTTTTGACCTTATATGGAACCTCCTATCTGAAAATTTGAAAATTCTTAAAAAATTCGTCCAAAATCTTGATGTCACCAATCCTATGTTTTGTATGTTTTTTCCACGTGTCTTGACATCCAATGTATCCATGCAAAGTTTGGTGAAGATCTGAGTATGTCGTTTTTGACCTTATCTGGAACCTCCCATCTGAAAATTTGAAAATTCTTAAAAAATTCGTCGAAAATCTTGATGTCTCCGATCTCTTGTTTTGTACGTTTTTTCCACGTGTCTTGACATGCAAAGTATTCCTGCAAAGTTTGGTGAAGATCTGAGTATGTAGTTTTTGACCTTATATGGAACCTCCTATCTGAAAATTTGAAAATTCTTAAAAAATTCGTCCAAAATCTTGATGTCTCCAATCTCTTGTTTTGTACGTTTTTTCCACGTGTCTTGACATCCAATGTATCCCTGCAAAGTTTGGTGAAGATCTGAGTATGTAGTTTTTGACCTTATCTGGAACCTCCCATTTGAAAATTTGAAAATTCCTAAAAAATCCGTGCAAAATCTAGATGAACCCAATCTCTTGTTTTGTACGTTTTTTCCACGTGTCTTGACATCCAATGTATCCATGCAAAGTTTGGTGAAGATCTGAGTATGTCGTTTTTGACCTTATCTGGAACCTCCCATCTGAAAATTTGAAAATTCTTAAAAAATTCGTCGAAAATCTTGATGTCTCCAATCTCTTGTTTTGTACGTCTTTTCCACGTGTCTTGACATGCAAAGTATCCCTGCAACGTTTGGTGAAGATCTGAGTATGTAGTTTTTGACCTTATCTGGAACCTCCTATCTGAAAATTTGAAAATTCTTCAAAAATTCGTCGAAAATCTTGATGTCTCCAATCTCTTGTTTTGTACGTTTTTTCCACGTGTCTTGACATCCAATGTATCCCTGCAATGTTTGGTGGAGATCTGAGTATGTAGTTTTTGACCTTATCTGGGACCTCCTATCCGAAAATTTGAAAATTCTTCAAAAATTCGTCCAAAATCTTGATGTCTCCAATCTCTTGTTTTGTACGTTTTTTCCACGTGTCTCGACCTCCAATGTATCCCTGCAAAGTTTGGTGAAGATCTGAGTATGTCGTTTTTGACCTTATCTGGAACATCCTTTCTGAAAATTTGAAAATTCTTAAAAAATTCGTCGAAAATCTTGATGTCTCCAATCTCTTGTTTTGTACGTTTTTTCCACGTGTCTTGACATGCAAAGTATTCCTGCAAAGTTTGGTGAAGATCTGAGTATGTAGTTTTTGACCTCATCTGGAACCTCCTATCTGAAAATTTGAAAATTCTTAAAAAATTCGTCCAAAATCTTGATGTCTCCAATCTCTTGTTTTGTACGTTTTTTCCACGTGTCTTGATATCCAATGTATCCCTGCAATGTTTGGTGAAGATCTGAGTATGTAGTTTTTGACCTTATATGGAACCTCCTATCTGAAAATTTGAAAATTCTTAAAAAATTCGTCCAAAATCTTGATGTCTCCAATCTCTTGTTTTGTACGTTTTTTCCACGTGTCTTGACATCCAATGTATCCCTGCAAAGTTTGGTGAAGATCTGAGTATGTAGTTTTTGACCTTATCTGGAACCTCCTATCTGAAAATTTGAAAATTCTTAAAAAATTCGTCCAAAATCTTGATGTCTCCAATCTCTTGTTTTGTACGTTTTTTCCACGTGTCTTGATATCCAATGTATCCCTGCAAAGTTTGGTGAAGATCTGAGTATGTCGTTTTTGACCTTATCTGGAACATCCTTTCTGAAAATTTGAAAATTGTTAAAAAATTCGTCCAAAATCTTGATGTCTCCAATCTCTTGTTTCTACGTTTTTTCCACGTGTCTTGACATCCAATGTATCCCTGCAAAGTTTGGTGAAGATCTGAGTATGTAGTTTTTGACCTTATCTGGAACCTCCCATCTGAAAATTTGAAAATTCTTAAAAAATTCGACCAAAATCTTGATGTATCCAATCTTTTGTTTTGTACGTTTTTTCCACGTGTCTTGACACATAATGTATCCATGCAAAGTTTGGTGAAGATCTGAGTATGTAGTTTTTGACCTTATATGGAACCTCCTTTCTGAAAATTTGAAAATTCTCAAAAAATCCGTCCAAAATCTTGATGACCCCAATCTCTTGTTTTGTACTTTTTTTCCACGTGTCTCGACCTCCAATGTATCCCTGCAAAGTTTGGTGAAGATCTGAGTATGTAGTTTTTGACCTTATATGGAACCTCCTATCTGAAAATTTGAAAATTCTTAAAAAATTCGTCCAAAATCTTGATGTCACCAATCCTATGTTTTGTATGTTTTTTCCACGTGTCTTGACATCCAATGTATCCATGCAAAGTTTGGTGAAGATCTGAGTATGTCGTTTTTGACCTTATCTGGAACCTCCCATCTGAAAATTTGAAAATTCTTAAAAAATTCGTCGAAAATCTTGATGTCTCCAATCTCTTGTTTTGTACGTTTTTTCCACGTGTCTCGACCTCCAATGTATCCCTGCAAAGTTTGGTGAAGATCTGAGTATGTAGTTTTTGACCTTATCTGGAACCTCCCATCTGAAAATTTGAAAATTCCTAAAAAATCCGTGCAAAATCTAGATGACCCCATTCTCTTGTTTTGTACGTTTTTTCCACGTGTCTTGACATCCAATGTATTCCTGCAATGTTTGGTGAAGATCTGAGTATGTAGTTTTTGACCTTATCTGGAACCTCCCATCTGAAAATTTGAAAATTCCTAAAAAATCCGTGCAAAATCTTGATGACCCCAATCTCTTGTTTTGTACGTTTTTTCCACGTGTCTTGACATCCAATGTATCCATGCAAAGTTTGGTGAAGATCTGAGTATGTCGTTTTTGACCTTATCTGGAACCTCCCATCTGAAAATTTGAAAATTCTTAAAAAATTCGTCGAAAATCTTGATGTCTCCAATCTCTTGTTTTGTACGTTTTTTCCACGTGTCTTGACATGCAAAGTATCCCTGCAACGTTTGGTGAAGATCTGAGTATGTAGTTTTTGACCTTATCTGGAACCTCCTATCTGAAAATTTGAAAATTCTTCAAAAATTCGTCGAAAATCTTGATGTCTCCAATCTCTTGTTTTGTACGTTTTTTCCACGTGTCTCGACCTCCAATGTATCCCTGCAAAGTTTGGTGAAGATCTGAGTATGTCGTTTTTGACCTTATCTGGAACATCCTTTCTGAAAATTTGAAAATTCTTAAAAAATTCGCCGAAAATCTTGATGTCTCCAATCTCTTGTTTTGTACGTTTTTTCCACGTGTCTTGACATCCAATGTATCCCTGCAAAGTTTGGTGAAGATCTGAGTATGTAGTTTTTGACCTTATATGGAACCTCCTTTCTGAAAATTTGAAAATTCTCAAAAAATTCGTCCATAATCTTGATGTCTCCAATCTCTTGTTTTGTACGTTTTTTCCACGTGTCTTGACATCCAATGTATCCCTGCAAAGTTTGGTGAAGATCTGAGTATGTAGTTTTTGACCTTATATGGAACCTCCTATCTGAAAATTTGAAAATTCTTAAAAAATTCGTCCAAAATCTTGAAGTCACCAATCCTATGTTTTGTATGTTTTTTCCACGTGTCTTGACATCCAATGTATCCATGCAAAGTTTGGTGAAGATCTGAGTATGTCGTTTTTGACCTTATCTGGAACCTCCCATCTGAAAATTTGAAAATTCTTAAAAAATTCGTCGAAAATCTTGATGTCTCCGATCTCTTGTTTTGTACGTTTTTTCCACGTGTCTTGACATGCAAAGTATTCCTGCAAAGTTTGGTGAAGATCTGAGTATGTAGTTTTTGACCTTATATGGAACCTCCTATCTGAAAATTTGAAAATTCTTAAAAAATTCGTCCAAAATCTTGATGTCTCCAATCTCTTGTTTTGTACGTTTTTTCCACGTGTCTTGACATCCAATGTATCCCTGCAAAGTTTGGTGAAGATCTGAGTATGTAGTTTTTGACCTTATCTGGAACCTCCCATTTGAAAATTTGAAAATTCCTAAAAAATCCGTGCAAAATCTAGATGAACCCAATCTCTTGTTTTGTACGTTTTTTCCACGTGTCTTGACATCCAATGTATCCCTGCAAAGTTTGGTGAAGATCTGAGTATGTAGTTTTTGACCTTATCTGGAACCTCCCATCTGAAAATTTGAAAATTCCTAAAAAATCCGTGCAAAATCTAGATGACCCCAATCTCTTGTTTTGTACGTTTTTTCCACGTGTCTTGACATCCAATGTATTCCTGCAATGTTTGGTGAAGATCTGAGTATGTAGTTTTTGACCTTATATGGAACCTCCTATCTGAAAATTTGAAAATTCTTAAAAAATTCGTCCAAAATCTTGATGTCTCCAATCTCTTGTTTTGTACGTTTTTTCCACGTGTCTTGACATCCAATGTATCCCTGCAAAGTTTGGTGAAGATCTGAGTATGTAGTTTTTGACCTTATCTGGAACCTCCCATCTGAAAATTTGAAAATTCCTAAAAAATCCGTGCAAAATCTTGATGACCCCAATCTCTTGTTTTGTACGTTTTTTCCACGTGTCTTGACATCCAATGTATCCATGCAAAGTTTGGTGAAGATCTGAGTATGTCGTTTTTGACCTTATCTGGAACCTCCCATCTGAAAATTTGAAAATTCTTAAAAAATTCGTCGAAAATCTTGATGTCTCCAATCTCTTGTTTTGTACGTTTTTTCCACGTGTCTTGACATGCAAAGTATCCCTGCAACGTTTGGTGAAGATCTGAGTATGTAGTTTTTGACCTTATCTGGAACCTCCTATCTGAAAATTTGAAAATTCTTCAAAAATTCGTCGAAAATCTTGATGTCTCCAATCTCTTGTTTTGTACGTTTTTTCCACGTGTCTTGACATCCAATGTATCCCTGCAATGTTTGGTGGAGATCTGAGTATGTAGTTTTTGACCTTATCTGGGACCTCCTATCAGAAAATTTGAAAATTCTTCAAAAATTCGTCCAAAATCTTGATGTCTCCAATCTCTTGTTTTGTACGTTTTTTCCACGTGTCTCGACCTCCAATGTATCCCTGCAAAGTTTGGTGAAGATCTGAGTATGTCGTTTTTGACCTTATCTGGAACATCCTTTCTGAAAATTTGAAAATTCTTAAAAAATTCGTCGAAAATCTTGATGTCTCCAATCTCTTGTTTTGTACGTTTTTTCCACGTGTCTTGACATCCAATGTATCCCTGCAAAGTTTGGTGAAGATCTGAGTATGTAGTTTTTGACCTTATATGGAACCTCCTTTCTGAAAATTTGAAAATTCTCAAAAAATTCGTCCATAATCTTGATGTCTCCAATCTCTTGTTTTGTACGTTTTTTCCACGTGTCTTGACATCCAATGTATCCCTGCAAAGTTTGGTGAAGATCTGAGTATGTAGTTTTTGACCTTATATGGAACCTCCTATCTGAAAATTTGAAAATTCTTAAAAAATTCGTCCAAAATCTTGATGTCACCAATCCTATGTTTTGTATGTTTTTTCCACGTGTCTTGACATCCAATGTATCCATGCAAAGTTTGGTGAAGATCTGAGTATGTCGTTTTTGACCTTATCTGGAACCTCCCATCTGAAAATTTGAAAATTCTTAAAAAATTCGTCGAAAATCTTGATGTCTCCGATCTCTTGTTTTGTACGTTTTTTCCACGTGTCTTGACATGCAAAGTATTCCTGCAAAGTTTGGTGAAGATCTGAGTATGTAGTTTTTGACCTTATATGGAACCTCCTATCTGAAAATTTGAAAATTCTTAAAAAATTCGTCCAAAATCTTGATGTCTCCAATCTCTTGTTTTGTACGTTTTTTCCACGTGTCTTGACATCCAATGTATCCCTGCAAAGTTTGGTGAAGATCTGAGTATGTAGTTTTTGACCTTATCTGGAACCTCCCATTTGAAAATTTGAAAATTCCTAAAAAATCCGTGCAAAATCTAGATGAACCCAATCTCTTGTTTTGTACGTTTTTTCCACGTGTCTTGACATCCAATGTATCCATGCAAAGTTTGGTGAAGATCTGAGTATGTCGTTTTTGACCTTATCTGGAACCTCACATCTGAAAATTTGAAAATTCTTAAAAAATTCGTCGAAAATCTTGATGTCTCCAATCTCTTGTTTTGTACGTCTTTTCCACGTGTCTTGACATGCAAAGTATCCCTGCAACGTTTGGTGAAGATCTGAGTATGTAGTTTTTGACCTTATCTGGAACCTCCTATCTGAAAATTTGAAAATTCTTCAAAAATTCGTCGAAAATCTTGATGTCTCCAATCTCTTGTTTTGTACGTTTTTTCCACGTGTCTTGACATCCAATGTATCCCTGCAATGTTTGGTGGAGATCTGAGTATGTAGTTTTTGACCTTATCTGGGACCTCCTATCCGAAAATTTGAAAATTCTTCAAAAATTCGTCCAAAATCTTGATGTCTCCAATCTCTTGTTTTGTACGTTTTTTCCACGTGTCTCGACCTCCAATGTATCCCTGCAAAGTTTGGTGAAGATCTGAGTATGTCGTTTTTTACCTTATCTGGAACATCCTTTCTGAAAATTTGAAAATTCTTAAAAAATTCGTCGAAAATCTTGATGTCTCCAATCTCTTGTTTTGTACGTTTTTTCCACGTGTCTTGACATCCAATGTATCCCTGCAAAGTTTGGTGAAGATCTGAGTATGTTGTTTTTGACCTTATCTGGAACATCCTTTTTGAAAATTTGAAAATTGTTAAAAAATTCGTCCAAAATCTTGATGTCTCCTATCTCTTGTTTTGTACGTTTTTTCCACGTGTCTTGACATCCAATGTATCCCTGCAAAGTTTGGTGAAGATCTGAGTATGTAGTTTTTGACCTTATCTGGAACCTCCTATCTGAAAATTTGAAAATTCTTAAAAAATTCGACCAATATCTTGATGTCTCCAATCTTTTGTTTTGTACGTTTTTTCCACGTGTCTTGACATCCAATGTATCCCTGCAAAGTTTGGTGAAGATCTGAGTATGTAGTTTTTGACCTTATATGGAACCTCCTATCTGAAAATTTGAAAATTCTTAAAAAATTCGTCCAAAATCTTGATGTCTCCAATCTCTTGTTTTGTACGTTTTTTCCACGTGTCTTGACATCCAATGTATCCCTGCAAAATTTGGTGAAGATCTGAGTATGTAGTTTTTGACCTTATCTGGAACCTCCCATCTGAAAATTTGAAAATTCCTAAAAAATCCGTGCAAAATCTTGATGACCCCAATCTCTTGTTTTGTACGTTTTTTCCACGTGTCTTGACATCCAATGTATCCATGCAAAGTTTGGTGTAGATCTGAGTATGTCGTTTTTGACCTTATCTGGAACATCCTTTCTGAAAATTTGAAAATTGTTAAAAAATTCGTCCAAAATCTTGATGTCTCCAATCTCTTTTTTGTACGTTTTTTCCACGTGTCTTGACATCCAATGTATCCCTGCAAAGTTTGGTGAAGATCTGAGTATGTAGTTTTTGACCTTATCTGGAACCTCCCATCTGAAAATTTGAAAATTCTTCAAAAATTCGTCGAAAATCTTGATGTCTCCAATCTCTTGTTTTGTACGTTTTTTCCACGTGTCTTGACATCCAATGTATCCCTGCAATGTTTGGTGGAGATCTGAGTATGTAGTTTTTGACCTTATCTGGGACCTCCTATCAGAAAATTTGAAAATTCTTTAAAAATTCTTCCAAAATCTTGATGTCTCCAATCTCTTGTTTTGTACGTTTTTTCCACGTGTCTCGACCTCCAATGTATCCCTGCAAAGTTTGGTGAAGATCTGAGTATGTCGTTTTTGACCTTATCTGGAACATCCTTTCTGAAAATTTGAAAATTCTTAAAAAATTCGTCGAAAATCTTGATGTCTCCAATCTCTTGTTTTGTACGTTTTTTCCACGTGTCTTGACATCCAATGTATCCCTGCAAAGTTTGGTGAAGATCTGAGTATGTAGTTTTTGACCTTATATGGAACCTCCTTTCTGAAAATTTGAAAATTCTTAAAAAATTCGTCCAAAATCTTGATGTCTCCAATCTCTTGTTTTGTACGTTTTTTCCACGTGTCTTGACATCCAATGTATCCATGCAAAGTTTGGTGAAGATCTGAGTATGTAGTTTTTGACCTTATCTGGAACATCCTTTCTGAAAATTTGAAAATTGTTAAAAAATTCGTCCAAAATCTTGATGTCTCCAATCTCTTTTTTGTACGTTTTTTCCACGTGTCTTGACATCCAATGTATCCCTGCAAAGTTTGGTGAAGATCTGAGTATGTAGTTTTTGACCTTATCTGGAACCTCCCATCTGAAAATTTGAAAATTCTTAAAAAATTCGACCAAAATCTTGATGTCTCCAATCTTTTGTTTTGTACGTTTTTTCCACGTGTCTTGACACATAATGTATCCATGCAAAGTTTGGTGAAGATCTGAGTATGTAGTTTTTGACCTTACATGGAACCTCCTATCTGAAAATTTGAAAATTCTTAAAAAATTCGTCCAAAATCTTGATGTCTCCAATCTCTTGTTTTGTACGTTTTTTCCACGTGTCTTGACATCCAATGTATCCCTGCAAAGTTTGGTGAAGATCTGAGTATGTAGTTTTTGACCTTATCTGGAACCTCCCATCTGAAAATTTGAAAATTCCTAAAAAATCCGTGCAAAATCTTGATGACCCCAATCTCTTGTTTTGTACGTTTTTTCCACGTGTCTTGACATCCAATGTATTCCTGCAATGTTTGGTGAAGATCTGAGTATGTAGTTTTTGACCTTATATGGAACCTCCTATCTGAAAATTTGAAAATTCTTAAAAAATTCGACCAAAATCTTGATGTTCCGAATCCTATGTTTTGTATGTTTTTTCCACGTGTCTTGACATCCAATGTATCCATGCAAAGTTTGGTGAAGATCTGAGTATGTAGTTTTTGACCTTATATTGAACCTCCCATCTGAAAATTTGAAAATTCTTAAAAAATTCGTCCAAAATCTTGATGACCCCAATCTCTTGTTTTGTACGTTTTTTCCACGTGTCTTGACATCCAAAGTATCCCTGCAAAGTTTGGTGAAGATCTGAGTATGTAGTTTTTGACCTTATATTGAACCTCCCATCTGAAAATTTGAAAATTCTTAAAAAATTCGTCCAAAATCTTGATGTCTCCAATCTCTTGTTTTGTACGTTTTTTCCACGTGTCTTGACATCCAATGTATCCATGCAAAGTTTGGTGAAGATCTGAGTATGTCGTTTTTGACCATATCTGGAACCTCCCATCTGAAAATTTGAAAATTCTTAAAAAATTCGTCGAAAATCTTGATGTCTCCAATCTTTTGTTTTGTACGTTTTTTCCACGTGTCTTGACATGCAAAGTATCCCTGCAACGTTTGGTGAAGATCTGAGTATGTAGTTTTTGACCTTATCTGGAACCTCCTATCTGAAAATTTGAAAATTCTTCAAAAATTCGTCGAAAATCTTGATGTCTCCAATCTCTTGTTTTGTACGTTTTTTCCACGTGTCTTGACATCCAATGTATTCCTGCAATGTTTGGTGGAGATCTGAGTATGTAGTTTTTGACCTTATGTGGAACCTCCCATCTGAAAATTTGAAAATTCTTCAAAAATTCGTCCAAAATCTTGATGTCTCCAATCTCTTGTTTTGTACGTTTTTTCCACGTGTCTCGACCTCCAATGGATCCCTGCAAAGTTTGGTGAAGATCTGAGTATGTCGTTTTTGACCTTATATGGAACCTCCTATCTGAAAATTTGAAAATTCTTAAAAAATTCGTCCAAAATCTTGATGTCTCCAATCTCTTGTTTTGTACGTTTTTTCCACGTGTCTTGACATCCAATGTATCCTAGCAAAGTTTGGTGAAGATCTGAGTATGTAGTTTTTGACCTTATATGGAACCTCCTATCTGAAAATTTGAAAATTCTTAAAAAATTCGTTCAAAATCTTGATGTCTCCAATCTCTTGTTTTGTACGTTTTTTCCACGTGTCTCGACCTCCAATGGATCCCTGCAAAGTTTGGTGAAGATCTGAGTATGTCGTTTTTGACCTTATCTGGAACCTCCCATCTGAAAATTTGAAAATTCTTAAAAAATTCGTCGAAAATCTTGATGTCTCCGATCTCTTGTTTTGTACGTTTTTTCCACGTGTCTTGACATGCAAAGTATTCCTGCAAAGTTTGGTGAAGATCTGAGTATGTAGTTTTTGACCTCATCTGGAACCTCCTATCTGAAAATTTGAAAATTCTTAAAAAATTCGTCCAAAATCTTGATGTCTCCAATCTCTTGTTTTGTACGTTTTTTCCACGTGTCTTGACATCCAATGTATCCCTGCAATGTTTGGTGAAGATCTGAGTATGTAGTTTTTGACCTTATCTGGAACCTCCCATCTGAAAATTTGAAAATTCCTAAAAAATCCGTCCAAAATCTTGATGACCCCAATCTCTTGTTTTGTACTTTTTTTCCACGTGTCTCGACCTCCAATGTATCCCTGCAAAGTTTGGTGAAGATCTGAGTATGTAGTTTTTGACCTTATCTGGAACCTCCCATCTGAAAATTTGAAAATTCCTAAAAAATCCGTGCAAAATCTTGATGACCCCAATCTCTTGTTTTGTACGTTTTTTAAACGTGTCTTGACATCCAATGTATCCATGCAAAGTTTGGTGAAGATCTGAGTATGTCGTTTTTGACCTTATCTGGAACATCCTTTCTGAAAATTTGAAAATTGTTAAAAAATTCGTCCAAAATCTTGATGCCTCCAATCTCTTTTTTGTACGTTTTTTCCACGTGTCTTGACATCCAATGTATCCCTGCAAAGTTTGGTGAAGATCTGAGTATGTAGTTTTTGACCTTATCTGGAACCTCCCATCTGAAAATTTGAAAATTCTTCAAAAATTCGTCGAAAATCTTGATGTCTCCAATCTCTTGTTTTGTACGTTTTTTCCACGTGTCTTGACATCCAATGTATCCCTGCAATGTTTGGTGGAGATCTGAGTATGTAGTTTTTGACCTTATCTGGGACCTCCTATCAGAAAATTTGAAAATTCTTCAAAAATTCTTCCAAAATCTTGATGTCTCCAATCTCTTGTTTTGTACGTTTTTTCCACGTGTCTCGACCTCCAATGTATCCCTGCAAAGTTTGGTGAAGATCTGAGTATGTCGTTTTTGACCTTATCTGGAACATCCTTTCTGAAAATTTGAAAATTCTTAAAAAATTCGTCGAAAATCTTGATGTCTCCAATCTCTTGTTTTGTACGTTTTTTCCACGTGTCTTGACATCCAATGTATCCCTGCAAAGTTTGGTGAAGATCTGAGTATGTAGTTTTTGACCTTATATGGAACCTTCTTTCTGAAAATTTGAAAATTCTTAAAAAATTCGTCCAAAATCTTGATGTCTCCAATCTCTTGTTTTGTACGTTTTTTCCACGTGTCTTGACATCCAATGTATCCATGCAAAGTTTGGTGAAGATCTGAGTATGTAGTTTTTGACCTTATCTGGAACATCCTTTCTGAAAATTTGAAAATTGTTAAAAAATTCGTCCAAAATCTTGATGTCTCCAATCTCTTTTTTGTACGTTTTTTCCACGTGTCTTGACATCCAATGTATCCCTGCAAAGTTTGGTGAAGATCTGAGTATGTAGTTTTTGACCTTATCTGGAACCTCCCATCTGAAAATTTGAAAATTCTTAAAAAATTCGACCAAAATCTTGATGTCTCCAATCTTTTGTTTTGTACGTTTTTTCCACGTGTCTTGACACATAATGTATCCATGCAAAGTTTGGTGAAGATCTGAGTATGTAGTTTTTGACCTTATATGGAACCTCCTATCTGAAAATTTGAAAATTCTTAAAAAATTCGTCCAAAATCTTGATGTCTCCAATCTCTTGTTTTGTACGTTTTTTCCACGTGTCTTGACATCCAATGTATCCCTGCAAAGTTTGGTGAAGATCTGAGTATGTAGTTTTTGACCTTATCTGGAACCTCCCATCTGAAAATTTGAAAATTCCTAAAAAATCCGTGCAAAATCTTGATGACCCCAATCTCTTGTTTTGTACGTTTTTTCCACGTGTCTTGACATCCAATGTATTCCTGCAATGTTTGGTGAAGATCTGAGTATGTAGTTTTTGACCTTATATGGAACCTCCTATCTGAAAATTTGAAAATTCTTAAAAAATTCGACCAAAATCTTGATGTTCCGAATCCTATGTTTTGTATGTTTTTTCCACGTGTCTTGACATCCAATGTATCCATGCAAAGTTTGGTGAAGATCTGAGTATGTAGTTTTTGACCTTATCTGGAACCTCCTATCTGAAAATTTGAAAATTCTTAAAAAATTCGTCCAAAATCTTGATGACCCCAATCTCTTGTTTTGTACGTTTTTTCCACGTGTCTTGACATCCAAAGTATCCCTGCAAAGTTTGGTGAAGATCTGAGTATGTAGTTTTTGACCTTATATTGAACCTCCCATCTGAAAATTTGAAAATTCTTAAAAAATTCGTCCAAAATCTTGATGTCTCCAATCTCTTGTTTTGTACGTTTTTTCCACGTGTCTTGACATCCAATGTATCCATGCAAAGTTTGGTGAAGATCTGAGTATGTCGTTTTTGACCATATCTGGAACCTCCCATCTGAAAATTTGAAAATTCTTAAAAAATTCGTCGAAAATCTTGATGTCTCCAATCTTTTGTTTTGTACGTTTTTTCCACGTGTCTTGACATGCAAAGTATCCCTGCAAAGTTTGGTGAAGATCTGAGTATGTAGTTTTTGACCTTATCTGGAACCTCCTATCTGAAAATTTGAAAATTCTTCAAAAATTCGTCGAAAATCTTGATGTCTCCAATCTCTTGTTTTGTACGTTTTTTCCACGTGTCTTGACATCCAATGTATTCCTGCAATGTTTGGTGGAGATCTGAGTATGTAGTTTTTGACCTTATGTGGAACCTCCCATCTGAAAATTTGAAAATTCTTCAAAAATTCGTCCAAAATCTTGATGTCTCCAATCTCTTGTTTTGTACGTTTTTTCCACGTGTCTCGACCTCCAATGGATCCCTGCAAAGTTTGGTGAAGATCTGAGTATGTCGTTTTTGACCTTATATGGAACCTCCTATCTGAAAATTTGAAAATTCTTAAAAAATTCGTCCAAAATCTTGATGTCTCCAATCTCTTGTTTTGTACGTTTTTTCCACGTGTCTTGACATCCAATGTATCCTAGCAAAGTTTGGTGAAGATCTGAGTATGTAGTTTTTGACCTTATATGGAACCTCCTATCTGAAAATTTGAAAATTCTTAAAAAATTCGTTCAAAATCTTGATGTCTCCAATCTCTTGTTTTGTACGTTTTTTCCACGTGTCTCGACCTCCAATGAATCCCTGCAAAGTTTGGTGAAGATCTGAGTATGTCGTTTTTGACCTTATCTGGAACCTCCCATCTGAAAATTTGAAAATTCTTAAAAAATTCGTCCAAAATCTTGATGTCTCCAATCTCTTGTTTTGTACGTTTTTTCCACGTGTCTTGATATCCAATGTATCCCTGCAAAGTTTGGTGAAGATCTGAGTATGTAGTTTTTGACCTTATATGGAACCTCCTATCTGAAAATTTGAAAATTCTTAAAAAATTCGTCCAAAATCTTGATGTCTCCAATCTCTTGTTTTGTACGTTTTTTCCACGTGTCTTGACATCCAATGTATCCCTGCAAAGTTTGGTGAAGATCTGAGTATGTAGTTTTTGACCTTATATTGAACCTCCCATCTGAAAATTTGAAAATTCTTAAAAAATTCGTCCAAAATCTTGATGTCTCCAATCTCTTGTTTTGTACGTTTTTTCCACGTGTCTTGATATCCAATGTATCCCTGCAAAGTTTGGTGAAGATCTGAGTATGTAGTTTTTGACCTTATATGGAACCTCCTATCTGAAAATTTGAAAATTCTTAAAAAATTCGTCCAAAATTTTGATGTCTCCAATCTCTTGTTTTGTACGTTTTTTCCACGTGTCTTGACATCCAATGTATCCCTGCAATGTTTGGTGAAGATCTGAGTATGTAGTTTTTGACCTTATCTGGAACCTCCCATCTGAAAATTTGAAAATTCCTAAAAAATCCGTCCAAAATCTTGATGACCCCAATCTCTTGTTTTGTACGTTTTTTCCACGTGTCTTGACATCCAATGTATCCATGCAAAGTTTGGTGAAGATCAGAGTATGTCGTTTTTGACCTTATCTGGAACATCCTTTCTGAAAATTTGAAAATTGTTAAAAAATTCGTCCAAAATCTTGATGTCTCCAATCTCTTGTTTTGTACGTTTTTTCCACGTGTCTTGACACATAATGTATCCATGCAAAGTTTGGTGAAGATCTGAGTATGTAGTTTTTGACCTTATATGGAACCTCCTATCTGAAAATTTGAAAATTCTTAAAAAATTCGTCCAAAATCTTGATGACCCCAATCTCTTGTTTTGTACGTTTTTTCCACGTGTCTTGACATCCAATGTATCCATGCAAAGTTTGGTGAAGATCTGAGTATGTCGTTTTTGACCTTATCTGGAACATCCTTTCTGAAAATTTGAAAATTGTTAAAAAATTCGTCCAAAATTTTGATGTCTCCAATCTCTTGTTTTGTACGTTTTTTCCACGTGTCTTGACATCCAATGTATTCCTGCAATGTTTGGTGAAGATCTGAGTATGTAGTTTTTGACCTTATATGTAACCTCCTATCTGAAAATTTGAAAATTCTTAAAAAATTCGACCAAAATCTTGATGTTCCGAATCCTATGTTTTGTATGTTTTTTCCACGTGTCTTGACATCCAATGTATCCATGCAAAGTTTGGTGAAGATCTGAGTATGTAGTTTTTGACCTTATATTGAACCTCCCATCTGAAAATTTGAAAATTGTTAAAAAATTCGTCCAAAATCTTGATGTCTCCAATCTCTTTTTTGTACGTTTTTTCCACGTGTCTTGACATCCAATGTATCCCTGCAAAGTTTGGTGAAGATCTGAGTATGTAGTTTTTGACCTTATCTGGAACCTCCCATCTGAAAATTTGAAAATTCTTAAAAAATTCGACCAAAATCTTGATGTCTCCAATCTTTTGTTTTGTACGTTTTTTCCACGTGTCTTGACACATAATGTATCCATGCAAAGTTTGGTGAAGATCTGAGTATGTAGTTTTTGACCTTATATGGAACCTCCTATCTGAAAATTTGAAAATTCTTAAAAAATTCGTCCAAAATCTTGATGTCTCCAATCTCTTGTTTTGTACGTTTTTTCCACGTGTCTTGACATCCAATGTATCCCTGCAAAGTTTGGTGAAGATCTGAGTATGTAGTTTTTGACCTTATCTGGAACCTCCCATCTGAAAATTTGAAAATTCCTAAAAAATCCGTGCAAAATCTTGATGACCCCAATCTCTTGTTTTGTACGTTTTTTCCACGTGTCTTGACATCCAATGTATTCCTGCAATGTTTGGTGAAGATCTGAGTATGTAGTTTTTGACCTTATATGGAACCTCCTATCTGAAAATTTGAAAATTCTTAAAAAATTCGACCAAAATCTTGATGTTCCGAATCCTATGTTTTGTATGTTTTTTCCACGTGTCTTGACATCCAATGTATCCATGCAAAGTTTGGTGAAGATCTGAGTATGTAGTTTTTGACCTTATATTGAACCTCCCATCTGAAAATTTGAAAATTCTTAAAAAATTCGTCCAAAATCTTGATGACCCCAATCTCTTGTTTTGTACGTTTTTTCCACGTGTCTTGACATCCAAAGTATCCCTGCAAAGTTTGGTGAAGATCTGAGTATGTAGTTTTTGACCTTATATGGAACCTCCTTTCTGAAAATTTGAGAATTCTTAAAAAATTCGTCCAAAATCTTGATGTCTCCAATCTCTTGTTTTGTACGTTTTTTCCACGTGTCTTGACATCCAATGTATCCATGCAAAGTTTGGTGAAGATCTGAGTATGTCGTTTTTGACCTTATCTGGAACCTCCCATCTGAAAATTTGAAAATTCTTAAAAAATTCGTCGAAAATCTTGATGTCTCCAATCTTTTGTTTTGTACGTTTTTTCCACGTGTCTTGACATGCAAAGTATCCCTGCAACGTTTGGTGAAGATCTGAGTATGTAGTTTTTGACCTTATCTGGAACCTCCTATCTGAAAATTTGAAAATTCTTCAAAAATTCGTCGAAAATCTTGATGTCTCCAATCTCTTGTTTTGTACGTTTTTTCCACGTGTCTTGACATCCAATGTATTCCTGCAATGTTTGGTGGAGATCTGAGTATGTAGTTTTTGACCTTATGTGGAACCTCCCATCTGAAAATTTGAAAATTCTTCAAAAATTCGTCCAAAATCTTGATGTCTCCAATCTCTTGTTTTGTACGTTTTTTCCACGTATCTCGACCTCCAATGGATCCCTGCAAAGTTTGGTGAAGATCTGAGTATGTCGTTTTTGACCTTATACGGAACCTCCTATCTGAAAATTTGAAAATTCTTAAAAAATTCGTCCAAAATCTTGATGTCTCCAATCTCTTGTTTTGTACGTTTTTTCCACGTGTCTTGACATCCAATGTATCCTAGCAAAGTTTGGTGAAGATCTGAGTATGTAGTTTTTGACCTTATATGGAACCTCCTATCTGAAAATTTGAAAATTCTTAAAAAATTCGTTCAAAATCTTGATGTCTCCAATCTCTTGTTTTGTACGTTTTTTCCACGTGTCTCGACCTCCAATGAATCCCTGCAAAGTTTGGTGAAGATCTGAGTATGTCGTTTTTGACCTTATCTGGAACCTCCCATCTGAAAATTTGAAAATTCTTAAAAAATTCGTCCAAAATCTTGATGTCTCCAATCTCTTGTTTTGTACGTTTTTTCCACGTGTCTTGATATCCAATGTATCCCTGCAAAGTTTGGTGAAGATCTGAGTATGTAGTTTTTGACCTTATATGGAACCTCCTATCTGAAAATTTGAAAATTCTTAAAAAATTCGTCCAAAATCTTGATGTCTCCAATCTCTTGTTTTGTACGTTTTTTCCACGTGTCTTGACATCCAATGTATCCCTGCAAAGTTTGGTGAAGATCTGAGTATGTAGTTTTTGACCTTATATTGAACCTCCCATCTGAAAATTTGAAAATTCTTAAAAAATTCGTCCAAAATCTTGATGTCTCCAATCTCTTGTTTTGTACGTTTTTTCCACGTGTCTTGATATCCAATGTATCCCTGCAAAGTTTGGTGAAGATCTGAGTATGTAGTTTTTGACCTTATATGGAACCTCCTATCTGAAAATTTGAAAATTCTTAAAAAATTCGTCCAAAATTTTGATGTCTCCAATCTCTTGTTTTGTACGTTTTTTCCACGTGTCTTGACATCCAATGTATCCCTGCAATGTTTGGTGAAGATCTGAGTATGTAGTTTTTGACCTTATCTGGAACCTCCCATCTGAAAATTTGAAAATTCCTAAAAAATCCGTCCAAAATCTTGATGACCCCAATCTCTTGTTTTGTACGTTTTTTCCACGTGTCTTGACATCCAATGTATCCATGCAAAGTTTGGTGAAGATCAGAGTATGTCGTTTTTGACCTTATCTGGAACATCCTTTCTGAAAATTTGAAAATTGTTAAAAAATTCGTCCAAAATCTTGATGTCTCCAATCTCTTGTTTTGTACGTTTTTTCCACGTGTCTTGACACATAATGTATCCATGCAAAGTTTGGTGAAGATCTGAGTATGTAGTTTTTGACCTTATATGGAACCTCCTATCTGAAAATTTGAAAATTCTTAAAAAATTCGTCCAAAATCTTGATGACCCCAATCTCTTGTTTTGTACGTTTTTTCCACGTGTCTTGACATCCAATGTATCCATGCAAAGTTTGGTGAAGATCTGAGTATGTCGTTTTTGACCTTATCTGGAACATCCTTTCTGAAAATTTGAAAATTGTTAAAAAATTCGTCCAAAATTTTGATGTCTCCAATCTCTTGTTTTGTACGTTTTTTCCACGTGTCTTGACATCCAATGTATTCCTGCAATGTTTGGTGAAGATCTGAGTATGTAGTTTTTGACCTTATATGTAACCTCCTATCTGAAAATTTGAAAATTCTTAAAAAATTCGACCAAAATCTTGATGTTCCGAATCCTATGTTTTGTATGTTTTTTCCACGTGTCTTGACATCCAATGTATCCATGCAAAGTTTGGTGAAGATCTGAGTATGTAGTTTTTGACCTTATATTGAACCTCCCATCTGAAAATTTGAAAATTGTTAAAAAATTCGTCCAAAATCTTGATGTCTCCAATCTCTTTTTTGTACGTTTTTTCCACGTGTCTTGACATCCAATGTATCCCTGCAAAGTTTGGTGAAGATCTGAGTATGTAGTTTTTGACCTTATCTGGAACCTCCCATCTGAAAATTTGAAAATTCTTAAAAAATTCGACCAAAATCTTGATGTCTCCAATCTTTTGTTTTGTACGTTTTTTCCACGTGTCTTGACACATAATGTATCCATGCAAAGTTTGGTGAAGATCTGAGTATGTAGTTTTTGACCTTATATGGAACCTCCTATCTGAAAATTTGAAAATTCTTAAAAAATTCGTCCAAAATCTTGATGTCTCCAATCTCTTGTTTTGTACGTTTTTTCCACGTGTCTTGACATCCAATGTATCCCTGCAAAGTTTGGTGAAGATCTGAGTATGTAGTTTTTGACCTTATCTGGAACCTCCCATCTGAAAATTTGAAAATTCCTAAAAAATCCGTGCAAAATCTTGATGACCCCAATCTCTTGTTTTGTACGTTTTTTCCACGTGTCTTGACATCCAATGTATTCCTGCAATGTTTGGTGAAGATCTGAGTATGTAGTTTTTGACCTTATATGGAACCTCCTATCTGAAAATTTGAAAATTCTTAAAAAATTCGACCAAAATCTTGATGTTCCGAATCCTATGTTTTGTATGTTTTTTCCACGTGTCTTGACATCCAATGTATCCATGCAAAGTTTGGTGAAGATCTGAGTATGTAGTTTTTGACCTTATATTGAACCTCCCATCTGAAAATTTGAAAATTCTTAAAAAATTCGTCCAAAATCTTGATGACCCCAATCTCTTGTTTTGTACGTTTTTTCCACGTGTCTTGACATCCAAAGTATCCCTGCAAAGTTTGGTGAAGATCTGAGTATGTAGTTTTTGACCTTATATGGAACCTCCTTTCTGAAAATTTGAGAATTCTTAAAAAATTCGTCCAAAATCTTGATGTCTCCAATCTCTTGTTTTGTACGTTTTTTCCACGTGTCTTGACATCCAATGTATCCATGCAAAGTTTGGTGAAGATCTGAGTATGTCGTTTTTGACCTTATCTGGAACCTCCCATCTGAAAATTTGAAAATTCTTAAAAAATTCGTCGAAAATCTTGATGTCTCCAATCTTTTGTTTTGTACGTTTTTTCCACGTGTCTTGACATGCAAAGTATCCCTGCAACGTTTGGTGAAGATCTGAGTATGTAGTTTTTGACCTTATCTGGAACCTCCTATCTGAAAATTTGAAAATTCTTAAAAAATTCGTCGAAAATCTTGATGTCTCCAATCTCTTGTTTTGTACGTTTTTTCCACGTGTCTTGATATCCAATGTATCCCTGCAAAGTTTGGTGAAGATCTGAGTATGTCGTTTTTGACCTTATCTGGAACCTCCCATCTGAAAATTTGAAAATTCCTAAAAAATCCGTGCAAAATCTTGATGACCCCAATCTCTTGTTTTGTACGTTTTTTCCACGTGTCTTGACATCCAATGTATCCATGCAAAGTTTGGTGAAGATCTGAGTATGTCGTTTTTGACCTTATCTGGAACATCCTTTCTGAAAATTTGAAAATTGTTAAAAAATTCGTCCAAAATCTTGATGTCTCCAATCTCTTTTTTGTACGTTTTTCCACGTGTCTTGACATCCAATGTATCCCTGCAAAGTTTGGTGAAGATCTGAGTATGTAGTTTTTGACCTTATCTGGAACCTCCCATCTGAAAATTTGAAAATTCTTAAAAAATTCTTCGAAAATCTTGATGTCTCCAATCTCTTGTTTTGTACGTTTTTTCCACGTGTCTCGACCTCCAATGGATCCCTGCAAAGTTTGGTGAAGATCTGAGTATGTCGTTTTTGACCTTATCTGGAACATCCTTTCTGAAAATTTGAAAATTCTTAAAAAATTCGTCCAAAATCTTGATGTCTCCAATCTCTTGTTTTGTACGTTTTTTCCACGTGTCTTGACATCCAATGTATCCCTGCAAAGTTTGGTGAAGATCTGAGTATGTAGTTTTTGACCTTATCTGGAACCTCCCATCTGAAAATTTGAAAATTCTTAAAAAATTCGACCAATATCTTGATGTCTCCAATCTTTTGTTTTGTACGTTTTTTCCACGTGTCTTGACACATAATGTATCCATGCAAAGTTTGGTGAAGATCTGAGTATGTAGTTTTTGACCTTATATGGAACCTCCTATCTGAAAATTTGAAAATTCTTAAAAAATTCGTCCAAAATCTTGATGTCACCAATCCTATGTTTTGTATGTTTTTTCCACGTGTCTTGACATCCAATGTATCCATGCAAAGTTTGGTGAAGATCTGAGTATGTCGTTTTTGACCTTATCTGGAACCTCCCATCTGAAAATTTGAAAATTCTTAAAAAATTCGTCGAAAATCTTGATGTCTCCGATCTCTTGTTTTGTACGTTTTTTCCACGTGTCTTGACATGCAAAGTATTCCTGCAAAGTTTGGTGAAGATCTGAGTATGTAGTTTTTGACCTCATCTGGAACCTCCTATCTGAAAATTTGAAAATTCTTAAAAAATTCGTCCAAAATTTTGATGTCTCCAATCTCTTGTTTTGTACGTTTTTTCCACGTGTCTTGACATCCTATGTATCCCTGCAATGTTTGGTGAAGATCTGAGTATGTAGTTTTTGACCTTATCTGGAACCTCCCATCTGAAAATTTGAAAATTCCTAAAAAATCCGTCCAAAATCTTGATGACCCCAATCTCTTGTTTTGTACGTTTTTTCCACGTGTCTTGACATCCAATGTATCCATGCAAAGTTTGGTGAAGATCTGAGTATGTAGTTTTTGACCTTATCTGGAACCTCCTATCTGAAAATTTGAAAATTCTTAAAAAATTCGTCCAAAATCTTGATGTCTCCAATCTCTTGTTTTGTACGTTTTTTCCACGTGTCTTGATATCCAATGTATCCCTGCAAAGTTTGGTGAAGATCTGAGTATGTAGTTTTTGACCTTATATGGAACCTCCTATCTGAAAATTTGAAAATTCTTAAAAAATTCGTCCAAAATCTTGATGTCTCCAATCTCTTGTTTTGTACGTTTTTTCCACGTGTCTTGACATCCAATGTATCCCTGCAAAGTTTGGTGAAGATCTGAGTATGTAGTTTTTGACCTTATATTGAACCTCCCATCTGAAAATTTGAAAATTCTTAAAAAATTCTTCCAAAATCTTGATGTCTCCAATCTCTTGTTTTGTACGTTTTTTCCACGTGTCTTGATATCCAATGTATCCCTGCAAAGTTTGGTGAAGATCTGAGTATGTAGTTTTTGACCTTATATGGAACCTCCTATCTGAAAATTTGAAAATTCTTAAAAAATTCGTCCAAAATTTTGATGTCTCCAATCTCTTGTTTTGTACGTTTTTTCCACGTGTCTTGACATCCAATGTATTCCTGCAAAGTTTGGTGAAGATCTGAGTATGTAGTTTTTGACCTCATCTGGAACCTCCTATCTGAAAATTTGAAAATTCCTAAAAAATCCGTCCAAAATCTTGATGACCCCAATCTCTTGTTTTGTACGTTTTTTCCACGTGTCTTGACATCCAATGTATCCATGCAAAGTTTGGTGAAGATCTGAGTATGTCGTTTTTGACCTTATCTGGAACATCCTTTCTGAAAATTTGAAAATTCTTAAAAAATTCGTCCAAAATCTTGATGTCTCCAATCTCTTGTTTTGTACGTTTTTTCCACGTGTCTTGACACATAATGTATCCATGCAAAGTTTGGTGAAGATCTGAGTATGTAGTTTTTGACCTTATATGGAACCTCCTATCTGAAAATTTGAAAATTCTTAAAAAATTCGTCCAAAATCTTGATGACCCCAATCTCTTGTTTTGTACGTTTTTTCCACGTGTCTTGACACATAATGTATCCATGCAAAGTTTGGTGAAGATCTGAGTATGTAGTTTTTGACCTTATATGGAACCTCCTATCTGAAAATTTGAAAATTCTTAAAAAATTCGTCCAAAATCTTGATGTCTCCAATCTCTTGTTTTGTACGTTTTTTCCACGTGTCTTGACATCCAATGTATCCCTGCAAAGTTTGGTGAAGATCTGAGTATGTAGTTTTTGACCTTATCTGGAACCTCCCATCTGAAAATTTGAAAATTCCTAAAAAATCCGTGCAAAATCTTGATGACCCCAATCTCTTGTTTTGTACGTTTTTTCCACGTGTCTTGACATCCAATGTATCCATGCAAAGTTTGGTGAAGATCTGAGTATGTCGTTTTTGACCTTATCTGGAACATCCTTTCTGAAAATTTGAAAATTGTTAAAAAATTCGTCCAAAATTTTGATGTCTCCAATCTCTTGTTTTGTACGTTTTTTCCACGTGTCTTGACATCCAATGTATTCCTGCAATGTTTGCTGAAGATCTGAGTATGTAGTTTTTGACCTTATATGGAACCTCCTATCTGAAAATTTGAAAATTCTTAAAAAATTCGACCAAAATCTTGATGTTCCGAATCCTATGTTTTGTATGTTTTTTCCACGTGTCTTGACATCCATTGTATCCATGCAAAGTTTGGTGAAGATCTGAGTATGTAGTTTTTGACCTTATATTGAACCTCCCATCTGAAAATTTGAAAATTGTTAAAAAATTCGTCCAAAATCTTGATGTCTCCAATCTCTTTTTTGTACGTTTTTTCCACGTGTCTTGACATCCAATGTATCCCTGCAAAGTTTGGTGAAGATCTGAGTATGTAGTTTTTGACCTTATCTGGAACCTCCCATCTGAAAATTTGAAAATTCTTAAAAAATTCGACCAAAATCTTGATGTCTCCAATCTTTTGTTTTGTACGTTTTTTCCACGTGTCTTGACACATAATGTATCCATGCAAAGTTTGGTGAAGATCTGAGTATGTAGTTTTTGACCTTATCTGGAACCTCCCATCTGAAAATTTGAAAATTCTTCAAAAATTCGTCGAAAATCTTGATGTCTCCAATCTCTTGTTTTGTACGTTTTTTCCACGTGTCTCGACCTCCAATGGATCCCTGCAAAGTTTGGTAAAGATCTGAGTATGTCGTTTTTGACCTTATCTGGAACATCCTTTCTGAAAATTTGAAAATTCTTAAAAAATTCGTCCAAAATCTTGATGTCTCCAATCTCTTGTTTTGTACGTTTTTTCCACGTGTCTTGACATCCAATGTATCCCTGCAAAGTTTGGTGAAGATCTGAGTATGTAGTTTTTGACCTTATCTGGAACCTCCCATCTGAAAATTTGAAAATTCTTAAAAAATTCGACCAATATCTTGATGTCTCCAATCTTTTGTTTTGTACGTTTTTTCCACGTGTCTTGACACATAATGTATCCATGCAAAGTTTGGTGAAGATCTGAGTATGTAGTTTTTGACCTTATATGGAACCTCCTATCTGAAAATTTGAAAATTCTTAAAAAATTCGTCCAAAATTTTGATGTCTCCAATCTCTTGTTTTGTACGTTTTTTCCACGTGTCTTGACATCCAATGTATCCCTGCAATGTTTGGTGAAGATCTGAGTATGTAGTTTTTGACCTTATCTGGAACCTCCCATCTGAAAATTTGAAAATTCCTAAAAAATCCGTCCAAAATCTTGATGACCCCAATCTCTTGTTTTGTACGTTTTTTCCACGTGTCTTGACATCCAATGTATCCCTGCAAAGTTTGGTGAAGATCTGAGTATGTAGTTTTTGACCTTATCTGGAACCTCCTATCTGAAAATTTGAAAATTCTTAAAAAATTCGTCCAAAATCTTGATGTCTCCAATCTCTTGTTTTGTACGTTTTTTCCACGTGTCTTGATATCCAATGTATCCCTGCAAAGTTTGGTGAAGATCTGAGTATGTAGTTTTTGACCTTATATGGAACCTCCTATCTGAAAATTTGAAAATTCTTAAAAAATTCGTCCAAAATCTTGATGTCTCCAATCTCTTGTTTTGTACGTTTTTTCCACGTGTCTTGACATCCAATGTATCCATGCAAAGTTTGGTGAAGATCTGAGTATGTCGTTTTTGACCTTATCTGGAACATCCTTTCTGAAAATTTGAAAATTCTTAAAAAATTCGTCCAAAATCTTGATGTCTCCAATCTCTTGTTTTGTACGTTTTTTCCACGTGTCTTGACACATAATGTATCCATGCAAAGTTTGGTGAAGATCTGAGTATGTAGTTTTTGACCTTATATGGAACCTCCTATCTGAAAATTTGAAAATTCTTAAAAAATTCGTCCAAAATTTTGATGTCTCCAATCTCTTGTTTTGTACGTTTTTTCCACGTGTCTTGACATCCAATGTATTCCTGCAAAGTTTGGTGAAGATCTGAGTATGTAGTTTTTGACCTCATCTGGAACCTCCTATCTGAAAATTTGAAAATTCCTAAAAAATCCGTCCAAAATCTTGATGAAACCAATCTCTTGTTTTGTACGTTTTTTCCACGTGTCTTGACATCCAATGTATCCATGCAAAGTTTGGTGAAGATCTGAGTATGTCGTTTTTGACCTTATCTGGAACATCCTTTCTGAAAATTTGAAAATTCTTAAAAAATTCGTCCAAAATCTTGATGTCTCCAATCTCTTGTTTTGTACGTTTTTTCCACGTGTCTTGACACATAATGTATCCATGCAAAGTTTGGTGAAGATCTGAGTATGTAGTTTTTGACCTTATATGGAACCTCCTATCTGAAAATTTGAAAATTCTTAAAAAATTCGTCCAAAATCTTGATGACCCCAATCTCTTGTTTTGTACGTTTTTTCCACGTGTCTTGACACATAATGTATCCATGCAAAGTTTGGTGAAGATCTGAGTATGTAGTTTTTGACCTTATATGGAACCTCCTATCTGAAAATTTGAAAATTCTTAAAAAATTCGTCCAAAATCTTGATGTCTCCAATCTCTTGTTTTGTACGTTTTTTCCACGTGTCTTGACATCCAATGTATCCCTGCAAAGTTTGGTGAAGATCTGAGTATGTAGTTTTTGACCTTATCTGGAACCTCCCATCTGAAAATTTGAAAATTCCTAAAAAATCCGTGCAAAATCTTGATGACCCCAATCTCTTGTTTTGTACGTTTTTTCCACGTGTCTTGACATCCAATGTATCCATGCAAAGTTTGGTGAAGATCTGAGTATGTCGTTTTTGACCTTATCTGGAACATCCTTTCTGAAAATTTGAAAATTGTTAAAAAATTCGTCCAAAATTTTGATGTCTCCAATCTCTTGTTTTGTACGTTTTTTCCACGTGTCTTGACATCCAATGTATTCCTGCAATGTTTGCTGAAGATCTGAGTATGTAGTTTTTGACCTTATATGGAACCTCCTATCTGAAAATTTGAAAATTCTTAAAAAATTCGACCAAAATCTTGATGTTCCGAATCCTATGTTTTGTATGTTTTTTCCACGTGTCTTGACATCCAATGTATCCATGCAAAGTTTGGTGAAGATCTGAGTATGTAGTTTTTGACCTTATATTGAACCTCCCATCTGAAAATTTGAAAATTGTTAAAAAATTCGTCCAAAATCTTGATGTCTCCAATCTCTTTTTTGTACGTTTTTTCCACGTGTCTTGACATCCAATGTATCCCTGCAAAGTTTGGTGAAGATCTGAGTATGTAGTTTTTGACCTTATCTGGAACCTCCCATCTGAAAATTTGAAAATTCTTAAAAAATTCGACCAAAATCTTGATGTCTCCAATCTTTTGTTTTGTACGTTTTTTCCACGTGTCTTGACACATAATGTATCCATGCAAAGTTTGGTGAAGATCTGAGTATGTAGTTTTTGACCTTATATGGAACATCCTATCTGAAAATTTGAAAATTCTTAAAAAATTCGTCCAAAATCTTGATGTCTCCAATCTCTTGTTTTGTACGTTTTTTCCACGTGTCTTGACATCCAATGTATCCCTGCAAAGTTTGGTGAAGATCTGAGTATGTAGTTTTTGACCTTATCTGGAACCTCCCATCTGAAAATTTGAAAATTCCTAAAAAATCCGTGCAAAATCTTGATGACCCCAATCTCTTGTTTTGTACGTTTTTTCCACGTGTCTTGACATCCAATGTATTCCTGCAATGTTTGGTGAAGATCTGAGTATGTAGTTTTTGACCTTATATGGAACCTCCTATCTGAAAATTTGAAAATTCTTAAAAAATTCGTCCAAAATCTTGATGACCCCAATCTCTTGTTTTGTACGTTTTTTCCACGTGTCTTGACATCCAAAGTATCCCTGCAAAGTTTGGTGAAGATCTGAGTATGTAGTTTTTGACCTTATATGGAACCTCCTTTCTGAAAATTTGAGAATTCTTAAAAAATTCGTCCAAAATCTTGATGTCTCCAATCTCTTGTTTTGTACGTTTTTTCCACGTGTCTTGACATCCAATGTATCCATGCAAAGTTTGGTGAAGATCTGAGTATGTCGTTTTTGACCTTATCTGGAACCTCCCATCTGAAAATTTGAAAATTCTTAAAAAATTCGTCGAAAATCTTGATGTCTCCAATCTTTTGTTTTGTACGTTTTTTCCACGTGTCTTGACATGCAAAGTATCCCTGCAACGTTTGGTGAAGATCTGAGTATGTAGTTTTTGACCTTATCTGGAACCTCATATCTGAAAATTTGAAAATTCTTAAAAAATTCGTCGAAAATCTTGATGTCTCCAATCTCTTGTTTTGTACGTTTTTTCCACGTGTCTTGATATCCAATGTATCCCTGCAAAGTTTGGTGAAGATCTGAGTATGTAGTTTTTGACCTTATCTGGAAAGTAGTGGTGTTTGTGGTGGGGACAGCGCACTTATAGCGTAGAAAAGGAGAGGCTATTTGATTGAACAATCCGATTTACCCACACTTAAAACAAAGGCAAAAAAGACTTATACCCCAATTCTTCAGGTGTGATATGCTCTGAATTTTTAAGAATTTGGATTCTAGTGTAGAAAAAGCGAGGGCTCAACGTAGAAAAGGCGAGGCTATTTGATTGAACAATCAGATTTGTTTACACTTAAAACAATGCCAAGATGGGGCCTGTACCCCAATTCTTCAGGTGTGATATGCTCTGATTTTTAAGAAATTCTGAATTTCTAGTGTAGAAAAGGCGAGGGCTCAACAGATAGATTTACCCATACTTAAGACAATGGCAAGAGGGGCTTAAACCCTAATTTTTCAGGTGTGGAGGTTCGGGTTTAAGTCCTCATAAAATGTGAAGCCTCTCTTGATGGCAAAATGTTAATATTGTTGTCTTGTAAACAAAAAGCTCGGGGTTCGAGTCCTGATAAAATATTTAAGATTGAAATACATGTGGCAAAATAATATGTCCACAAGTGAGATTTTGAATAATTACTGCTAGTTGATAGCCCCCAAATCTGAAACCCTGGTAAAAAAATGTTTTACAATAATATATTGTACAAAAACTGAATTTCTCAATTTTCTTATTTCCTCATGTTTTATAACCACTTGCTCAATACAATAGAAGAAAAGTGGGTAGGTATAATTAATTGCCTCCATGCCTTGCCGGCACGCAAGAGATAAAATCTACACGCTAGAAGGGAATAATAATGATTTTTCTGTGCGATTCACTGAAGAGGTCATTAATCTTTCTGTGCGTGTAACATGTCTGTAACAAGGAAAATGTAACAAAGATTGAGACAAAGATACATATTTTCACACAGTGGCAATGAACTGCCTCCTCTTCATTCTGAAAGCAATTCTATTCTGATAATATGAGCCTAGGCAAAGACTTAGAAAATATTATGGCAGTTCAAAATCCAATTTTGTCTGCATTAAGGTCTCAGAACCCGGTAAAATGTGGGCATATTCCATTTGGAGAAGTGTTAATATTGCTGCATTGTAATCAGGGGCTTTGGGTTCGAGTCCTGATAAAAGATTGAAATACATACAACTGCCCACACATAAGATATTCACTGCTAGCTGATAATACAGTTGAGGTTTCAAAGCTGGTAGAGTGTCTGGGGCCTCTCTGACAGCAAAGTGTTGGTATTATTGCTTTGTAATCAAGGGGCCTCTGTGTTTGAATCGGGCTTCTAGAATTGCTCCGTGACTCTCTCATTTCTTACATCATAAACATATGATTTTTCACCTATGAGAATGACACTACATATGGTGTCATCGGGTAAAGCCTCGTGGAATTCACAGATAATTTTAATGTTTGTTCTGTCATTTACCACAACTTGTTTTCTTTTTGAAGTGTTGATTACAAACATGGGTCTCCGTGTCTTGAATTCCTCTGGTGAGTAATACATGTCAGTACTGCCAGTAGTGACACGCTTGAAGGAAGAAAAAGCCTCATATAATTTGAGGAAATCATCCTTGGAAATGTCTAAATTGTAATTTTCTCTAGGAAAAACCTCATTTCTGCCATTTTTAAGATATATATTTTTGATGTTGCAGTTATCAAATTTGCTTGAATTTTTTTCCTGATTATTGTGTCTCCCAGTCTGAAACAGTACCACCACAAAATCAGGCATGTCAAATTGTATGCTGGAGAATGAATTTGTAGCATCAAATTCATAATAAGTACCAGATGCGGGCTTCTGTACGCATTGATATGTGTAAAATTGCAGAGGAATTTGTGGATTTTTTAGGATATCAGCTTTGTATTTAAGAGCATAGCTGGCTTCATATTCAACAACCGGGATTCTTAGCTCCATAGTCTGAATAATGCATTTGCCCTCATCAGGTAGGGTATTGGGCAGAGCTTCCCCGGTAGGGTTTATCGCACTGTACCTCATCAAAGCATTATTATCATTTGCAGCTCTTCTAAATGTAATTCTTAACCCACCCTTCCACATAATATCTTTGTAATCCGAGAAGAATCCTGGCAACAGGCGCATAGGGAACAGCACTGTGTGGTTTTTAGATAATATTTTATCACCAGCCTCAAATCCACCTATTTGGTAGTATGAAGCCTCGGTTTTGGATAATTTTAATGTGGCCAAAGCTGTGGAGGTAATGCCGGGATAATCTATTCTGTTTATGACAACACCATGCTTTCTGATCTCAATTTCAGAGAACAGATGCGGCACAAAATTGTCCACCAATCTTATGTTTGAATTTGCCGGATAATCTGTTCCATCGAGCTTTACAACATCAAATTTGATGTATAGATCTGCTCTGTGGGGGTGTATAAAGCCGTCCCCTACATCAAGATCAACCTCTATTTCTGTGTTGGGTTGATTTAAATTTGCAAATGTCCTCCTGTTTGGGGGGAATGATTGTAGCTCATAACTCTCAATATTTTCCATTGTATGTATTTTTATTTAAATGTTAATTTCTATGATAGCAGTTGTTGTGGCTCCAGCAAAATCAACTAATTCTTCTTTTTCATTAGTGACCATCAATTCAATGTAATCTATTCTATTATGGCACACAGGAAAATATAATGTTGGGGATGGATTGTAGATGATGGGCTCCATGAATTCGGAATTAGGTTTGAATGTTGCAATGATGCCGGTTTGTTTGTGAGTGCCTATGCCATTTGATTTGGTGATCATACCCTCGGCCACATTACAGTGAATATTCAGAGTCTCTATGGCTAAGAATTTGGGTATATTCATAGCAGTGTGTTTGATGGCCGGTTCAAGTTTTGTGTTGTTCTCAAAGCCTAACAGCTCTCCTATAGTACCCAGATGCACTGTTTCTGTAGCAGATACAATCTCTACTCTGTGAGTGACAGAATTTTGACTTAAAACTATACCTCTGGGTAATTGAGCATTTAGAGTGGACAGATTATATTGCCCTGGAGTGATGACAATTTTTTGATCCCCTACTGCAATTGTGTTGTTGTGGTGCGTAATATTAGGTATCAAGTACATGCCGTAAAATGCTCTGAGAGCTATTGTTTTGGGATACACTATGTCATCGTGTAATTTGAGTTTCAATATTGAATTTTGGCTGGTGAGATGGAATACCCCCATGATGTTTCAGATACCACAAGGCTTTTTGAAAATTTTCAATTGATGGTTTATTTATTTGAGACATATATCTGAGAACAGATAAACACAAATGTCCGCAATTAACATCTTTGAAGTTTAGAACACGGGCATTATTGTAATAAAGATTAGCTGATTTTAGATATTTTACTAAATTTTCAGGTGGAACACCTCCAAATGAATCAAACACAAATGCCTTACTGTTTACATATTTAAGATAACAGATCCAGTGAGTGCCCTGATTTTTGTACTCATCCAAATTAACAATGCCACACTCTTTGTTGAGTGGTTGTTCCGGTAAAGAATCAGACATGTACACACCTCTAAAATGTTTGATGCCCAGTGGCTTGATTAAAGCTTCAATATCTTGGTTTGTAAGCGGCTCTTGTTTTTTTTAAACTTATTCATGGCTCTCTTAACACCTTTGCCTTTTTTCTCCATGGCCAGGTTATGGCGCTTCTGCTCATCTAATTCTGCCCTATTTTTCTTGGCATCTATTACTGTTTTTGCTATGGCAGCTGATCCCCCAGCCAAGCTCCCAACAGCCCCGAGAGCAGCTAAGATGGCAGGGATGGTAAATATGAATCCCCCCACATGTGATTTTTTTCTTGATTGCTGTAATTTTTTTAATTGGGGGGTGCTAAGTAACAATTACATACCATGTCCCTTTGCAAGACAAGAGCTTTTTTTCTTCCGCTGCTTTTTGGTTAAAAGACTGTCAATAGTTTTAAGAGATTTGAGACCTGCATAAGGTATTTGATACATAACACCCTTTGCCTTCATTGTAGGTTTATTATATACATATTCACAGCCCCCACCCCAGTTTTTGTTTGGTGCTCATAGCTATGGTGGTTCCCAATGCTGCTATTTTTTCAGTCAAAGAAGCATCTTTGCTTACAAATCTACCAAATGCAGCCTCTTCTAATTTCTTGTCTGCAACATGTCTCTTGTCAAGATCAGTATGTGTGTTGTATGCTATGTCATGGTCTCTGCAAGCAGCATCTAGGGGATTAACACCAGGGTCCCCTCTGTTTAATCTATGATCCAATTTTGTACCGGGACCGCAATACTGATAGCCTGGAATGTGTAGTTCAAATGGCAGCTTGTTTATAATGTCATTAACAAGGCCCCGACCCTCAGAAACATTCCAAAATTTGGGGGGTAGAGTATTAATAATTTTTATGAGATATCCAATCCCCTTAGTGTCATTCACTATAAAATTAGACAATTTGGTGCTTATCATGTCCATAATTCCAACCTTTTCATTGTAAAAATTGTGGTTGCCAGCATTTTCCTCCCCAGCTATCACCAATAACCTATCTACAAGTTTCCTGACATCATCAACCCACACAAATTCTTTAGGCAGGGTGTTGTATTGTTTGATCCCACTACCTGTCTTGATCTGAGACCATATGGGCTTGATTAAATTATTGTATTTTGCTCCACTGCTCGACTTGACTCTTTTTTGTGTGGGATCATTGTTCTGGTACAGAGCATCTGATTTTATTAATATTTCTTTGTAGTGCTCATAATCTTGATCTGTATAGCTGCCAGGCCTTTTCCTAGTCATCAGTTCCCACAATCCAGGTGTGCCGGGGTACTTAACAAAAGCACCTTTTTCTCCGAGACGAGATTCTGAATAAACAATGATATCATCCCCCATAAAAGTTACTCTGAAATTACCGATTCTATGAATAATGCTGCCATCAAGCTCTGTGTCGGCATATAAGCCAAAAACCTCATCTTTATTGTCTTTAGGTGTGGTTAAATATTTTTGAGCAAGAAGACCCAATTCAATAGGATCCTGACTAGCCTCAATTCTTCTAGGAGCAACAGGACTAGGTGTATGAATACTGGAAAGTGGGGTGAATGGATAATCTAATATGTTCCTTGCAGCTACAGGCACAAGCTCTGTGATCAAATCTTGATTTTGCTCTGTAACAGTTTTGATATTCTTACCTAAATTATTAATAGCATCAATGACAGGCTGTTCTGTTTGTTTGTGTTTTTCATAAATTCCACGGTTCTCTGATTTCCATCCCTTAAATCTTTTTACAAGATAATCTCTTAACTTAAGATCATCAATGACTGGTCGTTTCATGGTTGTTTATTTATGTCTCAACGTCTAGAAAATCGTTGATTTTATTTCTGTATTTGCCAGTATTAGGTGTTCTTGTCATATCAATTGTGACAAACCCATAACTGTCCTGGTTCCAGCACTTGCTGCAAAATTTGGAAAAATCATTGTAGCTCAAGTCCCCACCTACATATTCATCATGTATGTGTTTGAGGTTGGTATGGTCTTGATGAAACACACATATAAAATTGCTGTTGTCTCGGATCAGTTGCTTCGGAATTTTAGAAAAAGTCTGTGCCAGGTAGAAGCAGTCAATGTTTTTGTGCCGGCCCTGTGTAAAGAAATTTCTAACCTTGTTTTGATTATCCAGTATAATGTCATCAAACACAACAACAGAATTATCGAGACATTCATCTAATGGCTTAACATCTGGTTCAAAAGTGGCAATATCCAATCCATCATATAGCTTCATTAGCTGCTGATATTTTAATTGTTCCAAGCTCTTAGAGAAAACATACAAGTGCCTGTTTTTCCAGTCTAACCAGTTGGGTGCCAATAAAAAATTATCAACCATTAGTGTAGTTTTACCACAAGCAGATGGCCCAACAATAAGACACCTAATATTTTCAGGCAGCAACTTGCCATTTCTCTTATTCTGCTGTTCAGGTTCTGGCAGCCTCTTTATAACATCCCAGGTGTTCATATTATTATTTTGTCTGCATCGATCCAGCTGTTTTCCGGATGACCCAGCCATTTGACAAATAACTTGTTGCCTTTTCTGCGAATGATTTTTTCTATGAGATATGTGTCGGGCTGTTTAGTTTTGCTGAGCTCTTGTTCATAGAACCTGCCTTTGAGAATTTCTCCTCGGTGATCTTTTATTATATATGTGTTAAGGGTCCCGGGTTTAACTTGAACTACTGTAAATAATTCGGTGCTCCAGTTTCTCGTAAAGCCTCTTTTGAATAAGTGCTTATATTTGCTGATTCTTACTTGGTCGCCCACCCTGTATTTGGCTCTTCTTGTTGTTGGTTGGTATTTAGGATAATAAACAGTCCTGATCAATTTTTGCTCATCAGATGGAGTTACTTCAGAGGGTTTCATGTTGATTGTGGAATGGACCGAGTTGTTATATTTATGTAGAAGTTCTGGAAGAATATTAAGCCATTTATAATTACCTTGGAGGGTAAATTGTTTATACATAAGATTTTTTAAGGTTCTGTTGAATCTCTCTACAATTGAGGCTTTGAGGTCACTGTAACTCGAATAATGTTTTATTGCCTGGCTTTTAATAAATTGTTGAAACACTGAATTATAAAATTCTTTGCCATTATCTGTTTGCAAATAGCGCGGTGATCTTCCTGAATGATTGATGATTGTCCTGAGGGCTTCTGTAACACATTTTCCAGTCTTGGATTAGAGTGGCACAGCCCAGGCAAATTTTGAAAATGTATCTATGACAGTGAGTAGATACTTCTAGCCCTTGTTGATTTTGTCTAAGTTTTTCAACTGCCCACTTGCCATTTCAATCAAGTCGCTCTGCAATAAATCATCTATGCCTTTTGTGACTACTGGGAGTCTCTTAAAATTATGTCTGGCTTGTCTGTGTAATTCATCAACAATAATTTGTCTAGACATAATATGTAAACAAGAATATTGCAACTATGGGGTGTTCAGCAGCTGATACTGCAGGATTTTCTAAATATAATTTGTCCCCTATTTGTATATTAAATTCCAAAGAGCCATCATCTTCAGCATAGGCTGTTTCTAATGTATTGGGGTCTGTAAAATCCTCTAACTCAACACTGGTGATTTTCGGTTTGTTGTCAGCATTTGTTATTGATAAGGTGGGGTAGTGGTGTGCCTGAGGTTGAAGCCAATATTTGATCTTGATTGGTCTCAGTGTGCCCCAACAAAAAACTGGTAATAAAATTGTGCAGGGGACAGCATATATATTTTGCCACCTGGTGTAAATGGTGAATCATATTCTTTGTTGGGGATGCTGTACAATTCAAGAATTACTGTATGTTTTGGATTCTCGATTATGCCTGTTATTTCTTTTTCTGCTGTGAGCAATCTGCTTGTTACAGATTCAAGGTGCTCATTGATGGTCCTAACAACATCATCATGGCCTGGCTTTATTTTTATGTCCACAGCAAGTCTCTTGTATTGTTGCACAATCTCTTGAAGCTGGGTGGCAAAAACAGACAGAGCATTTGCTTGATTGGATTCCATGGTCCCTAGCTGTTGCTTGATATTAGCTACAATTTGTTGCAAATTTTCAACAACTGCCAATTTTGAATTTTGAGCAGTAAGATCATGGACCTGTCTTCTGATATCCTCAAACAGGGCATGCAGTTCATTAATATGTTGATTGGTTGGAAGAGTGGCCACTGTCTGTGTGAGTTGTTTGATCTCTGCCTGGATATTCTTGATATCTTCTGATTTCAATATCCTATTCACAGCTCTCTTAATATTTTTAAGTTCCTGTGATGTAGGAAGATTTGATACTGTATTTTGCAAAGATTCAAGTGCCAATTTTACATTGTTTAATTCAGATGCATCAGCCACATTTTGCATAGCATTTTGGAGCAGGGCTATATCTGCCTGAGAGGGTGTTGATTGTTGTAAAATTTCAAGTTTTGTTTGGATATCATCGATCAAGTGATGAAAATGAGATAGCTCAGATTCAGTGTTGAGGTTTTCAAGCTTTGTGATTTGGTGCTGGACACTGACAAGGGTATCTACAATCCCAGGCAATCTGGATTCTAGTACATTTGCCAAATCACTTTGCACTGCTGCTATTGTACCTTCAAGATGGGTTATGGAACTTTGAATTTTTCCAAAATCTTCATATGTTTCAAGTTGCAGCTTGATGTTGGCAACACTCCGAGTAATTGCATTCAAAGCATCAGAAGATGGCAAATTGTTCATAAAATTTTCAAGTGTCTCAATTTTTTCTTTAACCTCGGCTATGGCATTGTTCAGAGGGTCCAGATTAGGTATCTGGAGTGACTGAATCTGTTCCTTTAGAGTGGAAATCACTAGATCAAAATCTTCTTGTGATTTTATGCTTTTCACAATTGTTTGGAGCTGTGTCTGGACATTATTTATCTGCTCTTCCAATTGCTGTTTCAATTGCTCAGAGTTGGTGGCCTGGGTCTTAAATTTGGCTTGAAGAGCTGCTACAGCTTCTTCCAAACTTTGAAAATTATCTAATGTAGCCAAATCAGTATATTTCTGAAGCAGCAATTTGAGTTCGGAATCAATTTTAAGAAGAGGGTCCATGCATTGTGATTGTAAATTTGTAATTTCTAATTGAAGACTGGCATTGAGTGTGGTTTGTAAAGCTTGCAAATCACTTCTTAATTTCTTGACTCTGACATCAAGCATAAGAATCTCATCACTGTGATCTTCATGTCTTGTATGGCCAAATATATCATTAGGCATTTTTGTTTTACTGGTTATTTATTATAGAGTATCTGATTCTTAATTCTATAAAAAAGGGTATAAGCTTGTCATATGATCCAGGGACCTCAATATATAAGCAGTCACCAGCAGAAACAGTATATACAGTGCCAGAAACCATGTTTGAGTGCTTAATTCTATAAATATTTCTCCCTACTGAAATCTTGACATCACCCTCAGGGGTTGTAATAAATTGCAATTGCCCACCTACAGGTAATTGGTAATGATTTAAATTATTGTTAAATATGTACAATATTTTGCCTGTTTCATCATCATGATCTGTAAGTATGCTGTTCAGATGAATAATTAACAAGCCACTCAGTTTAGACAGCATATCAGAAGAGGGTTGTGGTGTCGGCAGCTCCATAATAGCCTGTTTTTTGAACCCAAATAAGTTCATAGGCATGTTTATTTATTTCAAATCATGCTCTGTAATTGGGCATTGTTTGCCATTTTTCAAATCACAATGACCCCATGGTAGAGTATGTATGCCACATGATAAAATACATCTCTTATCATCATGTGGGTCCAGGGCCACTTTTCTTACAACATTTGAAGTCAACAAGTGATCCTCACTCTGAATTCTATTTTCTGATGTTCTAATTGAACTCTGTGATTTGATGCAATTTTTATAATCTTCAAATACAAGATCTTTTTCCACAGTAACTCTGCCAATACCCTTGGCCTTTTTGAGAACAGCACTACATGTTTTAAAACTGTACACCTTGGCACTTAACCCAGCAAATTCCACAATAACATCACCAAGCGTCTCATCTTTTAACTTGCCAGGCACCTTTTTGTTGTGGGGTTGAATTCTTGTATGTTCACTGGTATCAAAGTATTGAAACAATTCAGGCTGTGCCATATCTTGATAAACATCTTCTGTTTGAATATCAAGAATAAAACTATCCGTGTCCATGTACAATAATTTTACACGATCACCATAAAAAGGTTTCAACACATCATAATATAATATTAACATATGTAATTTGGACAATTCCAATATCGCAGCCCCTACATAAATAGGTTTATCAAATTTGATCTTTGTTTTCATCATGTTGAAAAGTGCCATGTGCTCATCATAAATTCTTCTGTAATTCAAATTAGGCTTTGCAACCAATTTTTTGCTCCGGCTGGGGTCAGTAATTATTTTAACATCGGTATGTTTTCTGACATTTTCAATAGTTTTGCCATACACTGAATTCACCATCAATTTAAACAAGCCCTTATCAAATTGGCTCTTTGCAGATGTTCGAAGCTCCGTGTTTGTATCAATGTATGGTTTCAACCATCTTGAGTGCCTGAACCTTAAGACTTTTCCAACTTTGGTCACTTGGACACCATGTTTCATCAGGAACTGGAGGTTTTTGTAATATGTCACATATCCCTGTTTTGGCTCTAGAGTCATCATGAGCTTCTTCTGTTTAGAGCCAGGTGAGCACTGAACCTCGGGAATTGGGGGCAGATCAGAAAATTTATTGCGCAAATCATCAGGAATTGTCAGATCAACCTCTAAGAAGAGGCCATATTCACTGTCATCAAAATCCTGAAGATCTTCAATATTGAAATCTTCAACCCACTCAAGCCCTGCATATGGCAGTTTATCCATCATGGCATGACCATAGAGGCTGTTTGCATCTACATACGTTATATAATTTGATGGCCATGCTGGATCATAATCAGGCATATACTTGTTATTTGCTCTGGCATATCTCTGGGAACATTGCACCATCCCACCTCTTATACATTTCTCCATAAACAGATACATATCTTGATCGTGGATCAGATCCAATTGCTTTTTGGTGTTGAAAAACATTGCAGACCATGCTAGGCCCGGGGCACTGAAAAAATACATTGGGTCCAGTCCATAATTTTGCATGGAAGATTTTCTGAATGCCTGCAATATATCAGCTAAGAGGGTGACGTCAAGTTTTAAATATGCCATGTGATAATCACCAAATGTCTTGCATTTTAAATTGTTCCACATCAACTGAGCATGGCGATAATCATCATCACTGATTCCAGATCCTCTGATTCTGCTGTAAAACTCTTCTTGTGGTGGCAGGGAACACTCATCGAATTTAGAAAAATCTGTGACATAGTCATATGGATATACACCCTTCCGCCTAATTAATTTCAGGTCCTGATTTGGAAACGAGGCACGTGTGATTTTGAATTGATCATCAGATAATTGATTTGCCAGTGTAGCCAGGCTAGCAGATAAAAATCTGTAAGAATCAAGAAATCTTATGTGAATAGGAACACCATCAACTTTAATTATCTTGCTAATAGATATATATTTCTCGTCATTTTCAGCTAAAATATTTAAATTCTGCTTCTCAAACCCCTCGTACCTGATCAGATGATGAAAATCATAATTGGATGCTCCATGGCAAAATATGGGGACAAATCTTGGTCTCTTGATCTTAATATTACAGCTATTACACAGGGCCATTAAGAATTTACCATCTGTATGAGAATGGTGATGAACCTTGATATTTGTATCTGAAAATTCAGAATCACATACCGGACATTTTTCTGCTTTGTTGAAATCTTCAATCTGTTCCTCTGTTAAAGGCAACATAGGCTTTGATTTTAATAAGATGTTATATGCTATGTCACGGCACACATTTTCTATTATATGTGCAAATATTTTGATGGCATTTGGTCCCTTGTATGAATATTCTTTAATAACAACACCATCCCGTATAACCACACAACAAAAGCTGGAAGGTTCATGTAGCTGGTATGGTGTACTTGAAGATTCCTCAGGATCTGGATTGCAGAATGCAAGAGGATTGAGGTTTGATTCAAAATCACAGACAATATATGCTGGGTGTTCCAACGAGGCTTCAAACTTTTTGAATTTGCAATTCTCACTTGGATTGGGCATCAGCATATGAACAGGTTTATGGTTGCCACAGTATTTCAGATGCTCAATTAACTTGTTTTTTGCAATTTCTGCACTCTCTTCACAAACACCATTCACCATTTTTCTACCATCAAATTCAGTTAAACATCTTCTGCACAACTTGAATATTTTTTTATATTTGTCTAGTTGTGTTCTCACTAAAGCTTCAAGATTATGTATCAGAGTATAATGGTGTGTATCATCCCCTTCAATTAAGAGCAGATCAATCGGAATAGCAGATTCATCATCAATTGTACTGATTCTGAGAGGTGCTATCGGGCAATTGCCAGTGGAACAAATAAATACATTAATAGATAATTGCTTGCCATTGATGTGCCTGGCCCTTTTTTCAAATTTATCAATATTCTGAACAGACATTGGATATTCTAAACCCTCCATTGCCTCGTCAAAATCATGTTCATGCTGTTTGTAATAACTTATTCTCTGAGGATCCCTTGAAACTGGATACAGAGCAGCTAAAATACACCACAAAAAGCATTTCGCGTCATTATTTTTTATATTGACCACGGCTCTTCTGTTTTTGATATTAGCAGGTAATGGCAGATATGTAGAACCTTTTAATGGGCTGAATTCAGAAATATTAACATATAACTTGTGCGGAGAGCCACATAGGCTCCATCCGGACTCTTTTGCTGCAAATTCAGAGTGTTTAGTGTTCAGTTGATCTATCAATCTGCTTATTATTCTGTCTGCATTTGAATATACCGATACAGTTTCTGTTATGTGGGGCTGTGTAAATTTTGTGCCATTTGGTTTCTTATATTGTGCAAACAATTTGAGGGACAGCTTATAAGACCCATTTTGTTCATTAAGAATTGCCTGCACATTAGGATTTACATTGTTCAAAAAATTCTTAATGTCACATCTTGGCTCTGATTCAAACCGGTAATCCCTGAGTTGGGCATTAAAACTGCTACGGATGGGTGCATAGCGTGGCTGCTTTGCAGGTCCAGCATTAACAGGTGCTTCATGCTTCCTTTTCAGACCAGATGTAGATGGTTGTGAGGGCAATGCTGATGACTGTACATAAGAATTACACTTATGCCATTTGTAATATGCCTTGCTTAATATTTTATGGCATCTTGGACACATTTTTGTGGCTTTTCTGCATTTCTTAGAGTTACAAATACGGCAATGCCTAGCCCAATGAGAACTAGATATATTTTTATTACACCGATTGCAATATTTTTGTTTTGGCATTTTTTCTTGTTGTTTATTATATAAGATTTTCTGGGCTTCAATTCAAAACTTTATACTTAATAAAAATATCAGTTGGGTTCAGCAGTTAATGGCTGAGCTGGTGCTTTTATACCCAAACAACAGCAGTAACTAGGTTTTGGTGATAGTTTTGCTGATGTGCAACACACTTCACCAGGTTTAAAACCTCATCTCTATATCAACTAAATACAATTCAAAATTGGATTTTGAACTGTACAATAAATATTCTGTAAGTCTCACTTGTGTTTATATTAACAGAACAAGACAAAACCAGAATTGTATTCAGGATTGCATATTTTCATACAAAAAAGCCATATTTTTGACAAGTTTATAAACAACAATCATACAGATATAGCTTTTACACACATGGCCGAATCTGTCTGAGCAGAGGAGAAAGGAGGTTTTCAGATCTGGGGGCTATCAACGAGCCGTAATTATTCTCAAAATCTCACTTGTAGAGATATTATTTTGCAACATGTATTTCAATCTTATACAGGACTCGAACCCAAAGCCCCTGATTACAATGCCACAATATTAGCACGTCTCCAAATGGAATATGCCCACATTTTACCGGGTTCTGAGACCTTAATGCAGACAAAATTGGATTTTGAACTGCCATAATATTTTCTAAGTCTTTGCCTAGGCTCATATTATCAGAATAGAATTGCTTTCAGAATGAAGAGGAGGCAGTTCATTGCCACTGTGTGAAAATATGTATCTTTGTCTCAATCTTTGTTACATTTTCCTTGTTACAGACATGTTACACGCACAGAAAGATTAATGACCTCTTCAGTGAATCGCACAGAAAAATCATTATTATTCCCTTCTAGCGTGTAGATTTTATCTCTTGCGTGCCGGCAAGGCATGGAGGCAATTAATTATACCTACCCACTTTTCTTCTATTGTATTGAGCAAGTGGTTATAAAACATGAGGAAATAAGAAAATTGAGAAATTCAGTTTTTGTACAATATATTATTGTAAAACATTTTTTTACCAGGGTTTCAGATTCGGGGGCTATCAACTAGCAGTAATTATTCAAAATCTCACTTGTGGACATATTATTTTGCCACATGTATTTCAATCTTAAATATTTTATCAGGACTCGAACCCCGAGCTTTTTGTTTACAAGACAACAATATTAACATTTTGCCATCAAGAGAGGCTTCACATTTTATGAGGACTTAAACCCGAACCTCCACACCTGAAAAATTAGGGTTTAAGCCCCTCTTGCCATTGTCTTAAGTATGGGTAAATCTATCTGTTGAGCCCTCGACTTTTCTACACTAGAAATTCAGAATTTCTTAAAAATCAGAGCATATCACACCTGAAGAATTGGGGTACAGGCCCCATCTTGGCATTGTTTTAAGTGTAAACAAATCTGATTGTTCAATCAAATAGCCTCGCCTTTTCTACGTTGAGCCCTCGCTTTTTCTACACTAGAATCCAAATTCTTAAAAATTCAGAGCATATCACACCTGAAGAATTAGGGTATAAGTCTTTTTTGCCTTTGTTTTAAGTGTAGGTAAATCGGATTGTTCAATCAAATAGCCTCTCCTTTTCTACGCTATAAGTGCGCTGTCCCCACCACAAACACCACTACTCTGGAACCTCCCATCCGAAAATTTGAAAATTCTTAAAAAATTCGACCAAAATCTTGATGTCTCCAATCTTTTGTTTTGTACGTTTTTTCCACGTGTCTTGACACATAATGTATCCATGCAAAGTTTGGTGAAGATCTGAGTATGTAGTTTTTGACCTTATATGGAACCTCCTATCTGAAAATTTGAAAATTCTTAAAAAATTCGTCCAAAATCTTGATGTCTCCAATCTCTTGTTTTGTACGTTTTTTCCACGTGTCTTGACATCCAATGTATCCCTGCAAAGTTTGGTGAAGATCTGAGTATGCAGTTTTTGACCTTATCTGGAACCTCCCATCTGAAAATTTGAAAATTCCTAAAAAATCCCTGCAAAATCTTGATGACCCCAATCTCTTGTTTTGTACGTTTTTTCCACGTGTCTTGACATCCAATGTATCCATGCAAAGTTTGGTGAAGATCTGAGTATGTCGTTTTTGACCTTATCTGGAACATCCTTTCTGAAAATTTGAAAATTGTTAAAAAATTCGTCCAAAATCTTGATGTCTCCAATCTCTTTTTTGTACGTTTTTTCCACGTGTCTTGACATCCAATGTATCCCTGCAAAGTTTGGTGAAGATCTGAGTATGTAGTTTTTGACCTTATCTGGAACCTCCCATCTGAAAATTTGAAAATTGTTAAAAAATTCGTCGAAAATCTTGATGTCTCCAATCTCTTGTTTTGTACGTTTTTTCCACGTGTCTCGACCTCCAATGGATCCCTGCAAAGTTTGGTGAAGATCTGAGTATGTCGTTTTTGACCTTATCTGGAACATCCTTTCTGAAAATTTGAAAATTCTTAAAAAATTCGTCCAAAATCTTGATGTCTCCAATCTCTTGTTTTGTACGTTTTTTCCACGTGTCTTGACATCCAATGTATCCCTGCAAAGTTTGGTGAAGATCTGAGTATGTAGTTTTTGACCTTATCTGGAACCTCCCATCTGAAAATTTGAAAATTCTTAAAAAATTCGACCAATATCTTGATGTCTCCAATCTTTTGTTTTGTACGTTTTTTCCACGTGTCTTGACACATAATGTATCCATGCAAAGTTTGGTGAAGATCTGAGTATGTAGTTTTTGATCTTATATGGAACCTCCTATCTGAAAATTTGAAAATTCTTAAAAAATTCGTCCAAAATCTTGATGTCTCCAATCTCTTGTTTTGTACGTTTTTTCCACGTGTCTTGACATGCAAAGTATCCCTGCAACGTTTGGTGAAGATCTGAGTATGTAGTTTTTGACCTTATCTGGAACCTCCTATCTGAAAATTTGAAAATTCTTCAAAAATTCGTCGAAAATCTTCATGTCTCCAATCTCTTGTTTTGTACGTTTTTTCCACGTGTCTTGACATCCAATGTATCCCTGCAATGTTTGGTGGAGATCTGAGTATGTAGTTTTTGACCTTATCTGGGACCTCCTATCAGAAAATTTGAAAATTCTTCAAAAATTCGTCCAAAATCTTGATGTCTCCAATCTCTTGTTTTGTACGTTTTTTCCACGTGTCTCGACCTCCAATGTATCCCTGCAAAGTTTGGTGAAGATCTGAGTATGTCGTTTTTGACCTTATCTGGAACATCCTTTCTGAAAATTTGAAAATTCTTAAAAAATTCGTCGAAAATCTTGATGTCTCCAATCTCTTGTTTTGTACGTTTTTTCCACGTGTCTTGACATCCAATGTATCCCTGCAAAGTTTGGTGAAGATCTGAGTATGTAGTTTTTGACCTTATATGGAACCTCCTTTCTGAAAATTTGAAAATTCTCAAAAAATTCGTCCATAATCTTGATGTCTCCAATCTCTTGTTTTGTACGTTTTTTCCACGTGTCTTGACATCCAATGTATCCCTGCAAAGTTTGGTGAAGATCTGAGTATGTAGTTTTTGACCTTATATGGAACCTCCTATCTGAAAATTTGAAAATTCTTAAAAAATTCGTCCAAAATCTTGATGTCTCCAATCTCTTGTTTTGTACGTTTTTTCCACGTGTCTTGACATCCAATGTATCCCTGCAAAGTTTGGTGAAGATCTGAGTATGTAGTTTTTGACCTTATATGGAACCTCCTATCTGAAAATTTGAAAATTCTTCAAAAATTCGTCCAAAATCTTGATGTCTCCAATCTCTTGTTTTGTACGTTTTTTCCACGTGTCTCGACCTCCAATGGATCCCTGCAAAGTTTGGTGAAGATCTGAGTATGTCGTTTTTGACCTTATCTGGAACATCCTTTCTGAAAATTTGAAAATTCTTAAAAAATTCGTCGAAAATCTTGATGTCTCCAATCTCTTGTTTTGTACGTTTTTTCCACGTGTCTTGACATCCAATGTATCCCTGCAAAGTTTGGTGAAGATCTGAGTATGTAGTTTTTGACCTTATATGGAACCTCCTATCTGAAAATTTGAAAATTCTTAAAAAATTCGTCCAAAATCTTGATGTCTCCAATCTCTTGTTTTGTACGTTTTTTCCACGTGTCTCGACCTCCAATGGATCCCTGCAAAGTTTGGTGAAGATCTGAGTATGTCGTTTTTGACCTTATCTGGAACCTCCCATCTGAAAATTTGAAAATTCTTAAAAAATTCGTCGAAAATCTTGATGTCTCCGATCTCTTGTTTTGTACGTTTTTTCCACGTGTCTTGACATGCAAAGTATTCCTGCAAAGTTTGGTGAAGATCTGAGTATGTAGTTTTTGACCTCATCTGGAACCTCCTATCTGAAAATTTGAAAATTCTTAAAAAATTCGTCCAAAATCTTGATGTCTCCAATCTCTTGTTTTGTACGTTTTTTCCACGTGTCTTGACATCCAATGTATCCCTGCAATGTTTGGTGAAGATCTGAGTATGTAGTTTTTGACCTTATCTGGAACCTCCCATCTGAAAATTTGAAAATTCCTAAAAAATCCGTCCAAAATCTTGATGACCCCAATCTCTTGTTTTGTACTTTTTTTCCACGTGTCTCGACCTCCAATGTATCCCTCCAAAGTTTGGTGAAGATCTGAGTATGTAGTTTTTGACCTTATATGGAACCTCCTATCTGAAAATTTGAAAATTCTTAAAAAATTCGTCCAAAATCTTGATGTCACCAATCCTATGTTTTGTATGTTTTTTCCACGTGTCTTGACATCCAATGTATCCATGCAAAGTTTGGTGAAGATCTGAGTATGTCGTTTTTGACCTTATCTGGAACCTCCCATCTGAAAATTTGAAAATTCTTAAAAAATTCGTCGAAAATCTTGATGTCTCCGATCTCTTGTTTTGTACGTTTTTTCCACGTGTCTTGACATGCAAAGTATTCCTGCAAAGTTTGGTGAAGATCTGAGTATGTAGTTTTTGACCTCATCTGGAACCTCCTATCTGAAAATTTGAAAATTCTTAAAAAATTCGTCCAAAATTTTGATGTCTCCAATCTCTTGTTTTGTACGTTTTTTCCACGTGTCTTGACATCCAATGTATCCCTGCAATGTTTGGTGAAGATCTGAGTATGTAGTTTTTGACCTTATCTGGAACCTCCCATCTGAAAATTTGAAAATTCCTAAAAAATCCGTCCAAAATCTTGATGACCCCAATCTCTTGTTTTGTACGTTTTTTCCACGTGTCTTGACATCCAATGTATCCCTGCAAAGTTTGGTGAAGATCTGAGTATGTAGTTTTTGACCTTATCTGGAACCTCCTATCTGAAAATTTGAAAATTCTTAAAAAATTCGTCCAAAATCTTGATGTCTCCAATCTCTTGTTTTGTACGTTTTTTCCACGTGTCTTGATATCCAATGTATCCCTGCAAAGTTTGGTGAAGATCTGAGTATGTAGTTTTTGACCTTATATGGAACCTCCTATCTGAAAATTTGAAAATTCTTAAAAAATTCGTCCAAAATCTTGATGTCTCCAATCTCTTGTTTTGTACGTTTTTTCCACGTGTCCTGACATCCAATGTATCCCTGCAAAGTTTGGTGAAGATCTGAGTATGTAGTTTTTGACCTTATATTGAACCTCCCATCTGAAAATTTGAAAATTCTTAAAAAATTCGTCCAAAATCTTGATGTCTCCAATCTCTTGTTTTGTACGTTTTTTCCACGTGTCTTGATATCCAATGTATCCCTGCAAAGTTTGGTGAAGATCTGAGTATGTAGTTTTTGACCTTATATGGAACCTCCTATCTGAAAATTTGAAAATTCTTAAAAAATTCGTCCAAAATTTTGATGTCTCCAATCTCTTGTTTTGTACGTTTTTTCCACGTGTCTTGACATCCAATGTATCCCTGCAATGTTTGGTGAAGATCTGAGTATGTAGTTTTTGACCTTATCTGGAACCTCCCATCTGAAAATTTGAAAATTCCTAAAAAATCCGTCCAAAATCTTGATGACCCCAATCTCTTGTTTTGTACGTTTTTTCCACGTGTCTTGACATCCAATGTATCCATGCAAAGTTTGGTGAAGATCTGAGTATGTCGTTTTTGACCTTATCTGGAACATCCTTTCTGAAAATTTGAAAATTGTTAAAAAATTCGTCCAAAATCTTGATGTCTCCAATCTCTTGTTTTGTACGTTTTTTCCACGTGTCTTGACACATAATGTATCCATGCAAAGTTTGGTGAAGATCTGAGTATGTAGTTTTTGACCTTATATGGAACCTCCTATCTGAAAATTTGAAAATTCTTAAAAAATTCGTCCAAAATCTTGATGACCCCAATCTCTTGTTTTGTACGTTTTTTCCACGTGTCTTGACACATAATGTATCCATGCAAATTTTGGTGAAGATCTGAGTATGTAGTTTTTGACCTTATATGGAACCTCCTATCTGAAAATTTGAAAATTCTTAAAAAATTCGTCCAAAATCTTGATGTCTCCAATCTCTTGTTTTGTACGTTTTTTCCACGTGTCTTGACATCCAATGTATCCCTGCAAAGTTTGGTGAAGATCTGAGTATGTAGTTTTTGACCTTATCTGGAACCTCCCATCTGAAAATTTGAAAATTCCTAAAAAATCCGTGCAAAATCTTGATGACCCCAATCTCTTGTTTTGTACGTTTTTTCCACGTGTCTTGACATCCAATGTATCCATGCAAAGTTTGGTGAAGATCTGAGTATGTCGTTTTTGACCTTATCTGGAACATCCTTTCTGAAAATTTGAAAATTGTTAAAAAATTCGTCCAAAATTTTGATGTCTCCAATCTCTTGTTTTGTACGTTTTTTCCACGTGTCTTGACATCCAATGTATTCCTGCAATGTTTGGTGAAGATCTGAGTATGTAGTTTTTGACCTTATATGGAACCTCCTATCTGAAAATTTGAAAATTCTTAAAAAATTCGACCAAAATCTTGATGTTCCGAATCCTATGTTTTGTATGTTTTTTCCACGTGTCTTGACATCCAATGTATCCATGCAAAGTTTGGTGAAGATCTGAGTATGTAGTTTTTGACCTTATATTGAACCTCCCATCTGAAAATTTGAAAATTGTTAAAAAATTCGTCCAAAATCTTGATGTCTCCAATCTCTTTTTTGTACGTTTTTTCCACGTGTCTTGACATCCAATGTATCCCTGCAAAGTTTGGTGAAGATCTGAGTATGTAGTTTTTGACCTTATCTGGAACCTCCCATCTGAAAATTTGAAAATTCTTAAAAAATTCGACCAAAATCTTGATGTCTCCAATCTTTTGTTTTGTACGTTTTTTCCACGTGTCTTGACACATAATGTATCCATGCAAAGTTTGGTGAAGATCTGAGTATGTAGTTTTTGACCTTATATGGAACCTCCTATCTGAAAATTTGAAAATTCTTAAAAAATTCGTCCAAAATCTTGATGTCTCCAATCTCTTGTTTTGTACGTTTTTTCCACGTGTCTTGACATCCAATGTATCCCTGCAAAGTTTGGTGAAGATCTGAGTATGTAGTTTTTGACCTTATCTGGAACCTCCCATCTGAAAATTTGAAAATTCCTAAAAAATCCGTGCAAAATCTTGATGACCCCAATCTCTTGTTTTGTACGTTTTTTCCACGTGTCTTGACATCCAATGTATTCCTGCAATGTTTGGTGAAGATCTGAGTATGTAGTTTTTGACCTTATATGGAACCTCCTATCTGAAAATTTGAAAATTCTTAAAAAATTCGACCAAAATCTTGATGTTCCGAATCCTATGTTTTGTATGTTTTTTCCACGTGTCTTGACATCCAATGTATCCAAGCAAAGTTTGGTGAAGATCTGAGTATGTAGTTTTTGACCTTATATTGAACCTCCCATCTGAAAATTTGAAAATTCTTAAAAAATTCGTCCAAAATCTTGATGACCCCAATCTCTTGTTTTGTACGTTTTTTCCACGTGTCTTGACATCCAAAGTATCCCTGCAAAGTTTGGTGAAGATCTGAGTATGTAGTTTTTGACCTTATATGGAACCTCCTTTCTGAAAATTTGAGAATTCTTAAAAAATTCGTCCAAAATCTTGATGTCTCCAATCTCTTGTTTTGTACGTTTTTTCCACGTGTCTTGACATCCAATGTATCCATGCAAAGTTTGGTGAAGATCTGAGTATGTCGTTTTTGACCTTATCTGGAACCTCCCATCTGAAAATTTGAAAATTCTTAAAAAATTCGTCGAAAATCTTGATGTCTCCAATCTTTTGTTTTGTACGTTTTTTCCACGTGTCTTGACATGCAAAGTATCCCTGCAACGTTTGGTGAAGATCTGAGTATGTAGTTTTTGACCTTATCTGGAACCTCCTATCTGAAAATTTGAAAATTCTTAAAAAATTCGTCGAAAATCTTGATGTCTCCAATCTCTTGTTTTGTACGTTTTTTCCACGTGTCTTGATATCCAATGTATCCCTGCAAAGTTTGGTGAAGATCTGAGTATGTCGTTTTTGACCTTATCTGGAACATCCTTTCTGAAAATTTGAAAATTGTTAAAAAATTTGTCCAAAATCTTGATGTCTCCAATCTCTTTTTTGTACGTTTTTTCCACGTGTCTTGACATCCAATGTATCCCTGCAAAGTTTGGTGAAGATCTGAGTATGTAGTTTTTGACCTTATCTGGAACCTCCCATCTGAAAATTTGAAAATTCTTAAAAAATTCGACCAAAATCTTGATGTCTCCAATCTTTTGTTTTGTACGTTTTTTCCACGTGTCTTGACACATAATGTATCCATGCAAAGTTTGGTGAAGATCTGAGTATGTAGTTTTTGACCTTATATGGAACCTCCTATCTGAAAATTTGAAAATTCTTAAAAAATTCGTCCAAAATCTTGATGTCTCCAATCTCTTGTTTTGTACGTTTTTTCCACGTGTCTTGACATCCAATGTATCCCTGCAAAGTTTGGTGAAGATCTGAGTATGTAGTTTTTGACCTTATCTGGAACCTCCCATCTGAAAATTTGAAAATTCCTAAAAAATCCGTGCAAAATCTTGATGACCCCAATCTCTTGTTTTGTACGTTTTTTCCACGTGTCTTGACATCCAATGTATCCATGCAAAGTTTGGTGAAGATCTGAGTATGTCGTTTTTGACCTTATCTGGAACATCCTTTCTGAAAATTTGAAAATTGTTAAAAAATTCGTCCAAAATCTTGATGTCTCCAATCTCTTTTTTGTACGTTTTTTCCACGTGTCTTGACATCCAATGTATCCCTGCAAAGTTTGGTGAAGATCTGAGTATGTAGTTTTTGACCTTATCTGGAACCTCCCATCTGAAAATTTGAAAATTCTTCAAAAATTCGTCGAAAATCTTGATGTCTCCAATCTCTTGTTTTGTACGTTTTTTCCACGTGTCTCGACCTCCAATGGATCCCTGCAAAGTTTGGTGAAGATCTGAGTATGTCGTTTTTGACCTTATCTGGAACATCCTTTCTGAAAATTTGAAAATTCTTAAAAAATTCGTCCGAAATCTTGATGTCTCCAATCTCTTGTTTTGTACGTTTTTTCCACGTGTCTTGACATCCAATGTATCCCTGCAAAGTTTGGTGAAGATCTGAGTATGTAGTTTTTGACCTTATCTGGAACCTCCCATCTGAAAATTTGAAAATTCTTAAAAAATTCGACCAATATCTTGATGTCTCCAATCTTTTGTTTTGTACGTTTTTTCCACGTGTCTTGACACATAATGTATCCATGCAAAGTTTGGTGAAGATCTGAGTATGTAGTTTTTGACCTTATATGGAACCTCCTATCTGAAAATTTGAAAATTCTTAAAAAATTCGTCCAAAATCTTGATGTCTCCAATCTCTTGTTTTGTACGTTTTTTCCACGTGTCTTGACATGCAAAGTATCCCTGCAACGTTTGGTGAAGATCTGAGTATGTAGTTTTTGACCTTATCTGGAACCTCCTATCTGAAAATTTGAAAATTCTTCAAAAATTCGTCGAAAATCTTGATGTCTCCAATCTCTTGTTTTGTACGTTTTTTCCACGTGTCTTGACATCCAATGTATCCCTGCAATGTTTGGTGGAGATCTGAGTATGTAGTTTTTGACCTTATATGGAACCTCCTATCTGAAAATTTGAAAATTCTTAAAAAATTCGTCCAAAATCTTGATGTCACCAATCCTATGTTTTGTATGTTTTTTCCACGTGTCTTGACATCCAATGTATCCATGCAAAGTTTGGTGAAGATCTGAGTATGTCGTTTTTGACCTTATCTGGAACCTCCCATCTGAAAATTTGAAAATTCTTAAAAAATTCGTCGAAAATCTTGATGTCTCCGATCTCTTGTTTTGTACGTTTTTTCCACGTGTCTTGACATGCAAAGTATTCCTGCAAAGTTTGGTGAAGATCTGAGTATGTAGTTTTTGACCTCATCTGGAACCTCCTATCTGAAAATTTGAAAATTCTTAAAAAATTCGTCCAAAATTTTGATGTCTCCAATCTCTTGTTTTGTACGTTTTTTCCACGTGTCTTGACATCCAATGTATCCCTGCAATGTTTGGTGAAGATCTGAGTATGTAGTTTTTGACCTTATCTGGAACCTCCCATCTGAAAATTTGAAAATTCCTAAAAAATCCGTCCAAAATCTTGATGACCCCAATCTCTTGTTTTGTACGTTTTTTCCACGTGTCTTGACATCCAATGTATCCCTGCAAAGTTTGGTGAAGATCTGAGTATGTAGTTTTTGACCTTATCTGGAACCTCCTATCTGAAAATTTGAAAATTCTTAAAAAATTCGTCCAAAATCTTGATGTCTCCAATCTCTTGTTTTGTACGTTTTTTCCACGTGTCTTGATATCCAATGTATCCCTGCAAAGTTTGGTGAAGATCTGAGTATGTAGTTTTTGACCTTATATGGAACCTCCTATCTGAAAATTTGAAAATTCTTAAAAAATTCGTCCAAAATCTTGATGTCTCCAATCTCTTGTTTTGTACGTTTTTTCCACGTGTCTTGACATCCAATGTATCCCTGCAAAGTTTGGTGAAGATCTGAGTATGTAGTTTTTGACCTTATATTGAACCTCCCATCTGAAAATTTGAAAATTCTTAAAAAATTCGTCCAAAATCTTGATGTCTCCAATCTCTTGTTTTGTACGTTTTTTCCACGTGTCTTGATATCCAATGTATCCCTGCAAAGTTTGGTGAAGATCTGAGTATGTAGTTTTTGACCTTATATGGAACCTCCTATCTGAAAATTTGAAAATTCTTAAAAAATTCGTCCAAAATTTTGATGTCTCCAATCTCTTGTTTTGTACGTTTTTTCCACGTGTCTTGACATCCAATGTATTCCTGCAAAGTTTGGTGAAGATCTGAGTATGTAGTTTTTGACCTCATCTGGAACCTCCTATCTGAAAATTTGAAAATTCCTAAAAAATCCGTCCAAAATCTTGATGACCCCAATCTCTTGTTTTGTACGTTTTTTCCACGTGTCTTGACATCCAATGTATCCATGCAAAGTTTGGTGAAGATCTGAGTATGTCGTTTTTGACCTTATCTGGAACATCCTTTCTGAAAATTTGAAAATTCTTAAAAAATTCGTCCAAAATCTTGATGTCTCCAATCTCTTGTTTTGTACGTTTTTTCCACGTGTCTTGACACATAATGTATCCATGCAAAGTTTGGTGAAGATCTGAGTATGTAGTTTTTGACCTTATATGGAACCTCCTATCTGAAAATTTGAAAATTCTTAAAAAATTCGTCCAAAATCTTGATGACCCCAATCTCTTGTTTTGTACGTTTTTTCCACGTGTCTTGACACATAATGTATCCATGCAAAGTTTGGTGAAGATCTGAGTATGTAGTTTTTGACCTTATATGGAACCTCCTATCTGAAAATTTGAAAATTCTTAAAAAATTCGTCCAAAATCTTGATGTCTCCAATCTCTTGTTTTGTACGTTTTTTCCACGTGTCTTGACATCCAATGTATCCCTGCAAAGTTTGGTGAAGATCTGAGTATGTAGTTTTTGACCTTATCTGGAACCTCCCATCTGAAAATTTGAAAATTCCTAAAAAATCCGTGCAAAATCTTGATGACCCCAATCTCTTGTTTTGTACGTTTTTTCCACGTGTCTTGACATCCAATGTATCCATGCAAAGTTTGGTGAAGATCTGAGTATGTCGTTTTTGACCTTATCTGGAACATCCTTTCTGAAAATTTGAAAATTGTTAAAAAATTCGTCCAAAATTTTGATGTCTCCAATCTCTTGTTTTGTACGTTTTTTCCACGTGTCTTGACATCCAATGTATTCCTGCAATGTTTGGTGAAGATCTGAGTATGTAGTTTTTGACCTTATATGGAACCTCCTATCTGAAAATTTGAAAATTCTTAAAAAATTCGACCAAAATCTTGATGTTCCGAATCCTATGTTTTGTATGTTTTTTCCACGTGTCTTGACATCCAATGTATCCATGCAAAGTTTGGTGAAGATCTGAGTATGTAGTTTTTGACCTTATATTGAACCTCCCATCTGAAAATTTGAAAATTGTTAAAAAATTCGTCCAAAATCTTGATGTCTCCAATCTCTTTTTTGTACGTTTTTTCCACGTGTCTTGACATCCAATGTATCCCTGCAAAGTTTGGTGAAGATCTGAGTATGTAGTTTTTGACCTTATCTGGAACCTCCCATCTGAAAATTTGAAAATTCTTAAAAAATTCGACCAAAATCTTGATTTCTACAATCTTTTGTTTTGTACGTTTTTTCCACGTGTCTTGACACATAATGTATCCATGCAAAGTTTGGTGAAGATCTGAGTATGTAGTTTTTGACCTTATATGGAACCTCCTATCTGAAAATTTGAAAATTCTTAAAAAATTCGTCCAAAATCTTGATGTCTCCAATCTCTTGTTTTGTACGTTTTTTCCACGTGTCTTGACATCCAATGTATCCCTGCAAAGTTTGGTGAAGATCTGAGTATGTAGTTTTTGACCTTATCTGGAACCTCCCATCTGAAAATTTGAAAATTCTTAAAAAATTCGTCCAAAATCTTGATGACCCCAATCTCTTGTTTTGTACGTTTTTTCCACGTGTCTTGACATCCAAAGTATCCCTGCAAAGTTTGGTGAAGATCTGAGTATGTAGTTTTTGACCTTATATTGAACCTCCTTTCTGAAAATTTGAGAATTCTTAAAAAATTCGTCCAAAATCTTGATGTCTCCAATCTCTTGTTTTGTACGTTTTTTCCACGTGTCTTGACATCCAATGTATCCATGCAAAGTTTGGTGAAGATCTGAGTATGTCGTTTTTGACCTTATCTGGAACCTCCCATCTGAAAATTTGAAAATTCTTAAAAAATTCGTCGAAAATCTTGATGTCTCCAATCTTTTGTTTTGTACGTTTTTTCCACGTGTCTTGACATGCAAAGTATCCCTGCAACGTTTGGTGAAGATCTGAGTATGTAGTTTTTGACCTTATCTGGAACCTCCTATCTGAAAATTTGAAAATTCTTAAAAAATTCGTCGAAAATCTTGATGTCTCCAATCTCTTGTTTTGTTCGTTTTTTCCACGTGTCTTGATATCCAATGTATCCCTGCAAAGTTTGGTGAAGATCTGAGTATGTCGTTTTTGACCTTATCTGGAACATCCTTTCTGAAAATTTGAAAATTGTTAAAAAATTCGTCCAAAATCTTGATGTCTCCAATCTCTTTTTTGTACGTTTTTTCCACGTGTCTTGACATCCAATGTATCCCTGCAAAGTTTGGTGAAGATCTGAGTATGTAGTTTTTGACCTTATCTGGAACCTCCCATCTGAAAATTTGAAAATTCTTAAAAAATTCGACCAAAATCTTGATGTCTCCAATCTTTTGTTTTGTACGTTTTTTCCACGTGTCTTGACACATAATGTATCCATGCAAAGTTTGGTGAAGATCTGAGTATGTAGTTTTTGACCTTATATGGAACCTCCTATCTGAAAATTTGAAAATTCTTAAAAAATTCGTCCAAAATCTTGATGTCTCCAATCTCTTGTTTTGTACGTTTTTTCCACGTGTCTTGACATCCAATGTATCCCTGCAAAGTTTGGTGAAGATCTGAGTATGTAGTTTTTGACCTTATCTGGAACCTCCCATCTGAAAATTTGAAAATTCCTAAAAAATCCGTGCAAAATCTTGATGTCTCCAATCTCTTGTTTTGTACGAGTAGTCCAGTTTGGGGAGTTCAACGCCTTCTTTTGGGGCTCGGTGGGGCTCGCAGTGTTGCCAACCGCTTATTCAAAAAAATCACCAAGGTTTTTGGTCTAACCTAACCTAAAACAGCAAGGAGCTGGCAATTTTGCTTGAGAGTTCACAAAACCGGAAGTGGGGCTCGGTGGGGCTCGCAGTGTTGCCAACTTCTTACTCGAAAAAATCACCAAGGGTTTTTTTGGTCTAACCTAACCTAAAGCAAGGAGCTGGCAATCTTGCTTGAGAGTTCTGCAACCGGCAGTGGGGCTTGTAGTGTTGCCAACACCTACTCGAAAAAAAATCACCAAGGTTTTTGTCTTGGTCTAACCTAGCCTAAAGCAAGGAGCTGGCAATCTTGCTTGAGACTTGCGTTACAGTGCATAAAGCAAGGTTGCCAACCTACTGGTACTTTTGCCATAGTTTTTTACAAAAAAGAGAGAGAAGAGAGAGAGGGAAGAGTTAAACAACCGACGGCCTACCTACAGCTTTTTTGTCTAACCTAACCTAAAGCAAGGGGCTGGCAATTTTGCTTGAGGTTTGCTTTACAGTGCATAAAGCAATTTTTGCCAACCTACATATACTAAACAAGGAGAGCCGGCACTGCCGTAAAAGAGAGAGATGGATGGATGGGAACAGTGCACGGGTTCAACGTCATCAAGTAAAAATCGCCTTAATGGTTTTTTTTCTTGTAAGGCATGATCTCTATTTTCTCGCGGTGTTACTAACTCCTACCTACACTTTTTTTTTAGTTGGCAAGGGGCTAGAGAGAGAGAGAAAAACTTATAGCTGACAACAGTAATGGGCGAATGCGCCATATCGTAATTTTCCAACTCCCGGGGGCCAATGTTTGTATATCGCGACCTTTGTAAACCTCTCTCTCTCGGGGAGGGGTGATGTGCCACATACACGCACACACACACGCACACGCACACACGCACGCGCGCGCGCTTATGTATTGTAACACAAACAAACAAACAAATAATAATTGTCGTTTTTAGGAGGCCTGGCCCCTATAACCTCGCCAGGGTGCGTGGTGCCCAACCAAAAATGTAAAAGTTTTCTAATGGCTGCGGTTATAGATTACCGCACCTCAGTAGGGTTTCACGTGTTTTTTTTTTTTCCCCCAAACTTCCATGAAACCCTACAGAGGACCTCCGTAATGCATGCAACGTGTACTAACGACTTTAGTGTTATTTGATGTTGTGATATTTTTGGATATAGAGTTTTATTGTGAGATATAGATAAAAAATGATTATGTTTATTATAATATTTTCTTGATGAGGATGGAGAATGTATGCGTGTGTGTTACAAATAAAGTTGCATGCTTTTTTTTCTAGTTCGACATGAGATACACACAATTTTATTTTTTGAAGTACAGTTAATATTACCTAGGTTAATCTGTGACATACAACTAGCGATCGACACGACCACCTGACACACAGACACAGAGAGAGTGAGCAAATTTAAAGTGTGATCTATAGCCTTACAGGTGACTCAAAAGCAGAAATTGGTCATAGCGTGACAGGTCGATCTATCGTGAACTAAACTAACCTCCCCCACTCATACATACACACTATGTCTTACAATAAGTAAGGCTGCTATATCACATGTAAGGGCTAACGGTTGCCAACACACAAAATCTATTGCAAATTTTATTAACCTACGACATAAGCCATGGACACACACACACCAAGCCTTCCAGATAGGCTATAAGCAACTCACCTCTTGCAATTGTATAACGGGGAAAATTAACCTACACCTAGCAACACTGTTTGAGCTGCTTTCGACGAGTAGTGTTACCAAACTTATTTTTTTGCAAATAGGCTCTACAGCTAGAGGCTTGAAACATATACCCTACCAGAGTATGCCAACTTACCTCATGTAAAAATATTACCTAGTACGGGTTAAGCTGTGACATACAACTAGCGAACGACACGACCACCTGACACACAGACAGAGAGAGTGTGATACAGCTTATACGCAGTTTTTCCTACACACGTACTGGGTTTAAAAGGTAACTTGCAACAACCATTTCACTCACCTCCTATCATATAATAAAATTACCACAGGTTTTTTGATACTTGCTGCCAGAACATGGTGGTTTTTAGACTGGAAATTCAGCCCGATTATTCTATTTGTGCAAGAGAAAAATGATGATGCCTGCATTTGGAATATATAATTCTTCTTACGGTATTTTGCGTGCCCCAGTAACCTTGCTTTCGATTCACGGAAGCTATGACGTGTATTTCCTGTTTCGCGAACATACGAGAACCTTTCACAATGTCGCATCAGATAATAATATATTGCAAGAGCGAGTTTGTTGTGTATATAAATCTAGTTTGGGGGAATGGACATGAATATAATGTCAAAATTATTGCATAACTTAAAAAGAACATTTATTGCACTGCGCTTTCTAGCAAAGGTAAATGTGGAATGCCCCGGCCCCTCAGAGATTCGAATACTGTTAGTTAAACAGCAAGCATTGTCATATGGACTGACGATTATTACTTTTTTAAAAAAACAGACCTCGTAGTAAGTTATAACCTGAGCTGTCTTGCAAGTCTCTCGAGTTTGATATCTGGTGAAGGAATATGATGCCACTATAAACTGTGCACAAGATATACCCAGTCCCTGGCATGAGATGGACGAGGACCTATACAGTTGTACAATGGTTGTTCTTTATTAAAGCATAGTGCTTATTTACATGTCAGCGCAACATGCATGCAAAGAAGGGAGGGAGACCATAACGGATAATTCTTATTTCGATGCCGGTCTACGACTCTGAGGGCTCAAGTTACAATGTTTACCTATAGCTGTACATATTTAAAAATGACCTGAGCAATTAAATGTTACAATACCGATCCTGATTTTTGTCGGATGACGTAGGTTGCAATCCCACCCCCGATGGCGTATAGACTTAAATGTTTCCATAACATGAAATACTGTTAATGGAAATCTGTCGTTTCTAATGTAAAAATCATATAACAAGAAAAAGAAGAAAATAAATGTTGCGAGCAAATACGGAGCCTCAACCCAAACACATAAATAATCAGACAAGATGTCAACGGTGCGTTCATAACTATCAAGTGATTATTCAAAAATTGAAATGGTGCAGGGGGGAAACAACCAACTAACTAACTAGGCTTCTTAAACCCGAGGACAGCAAATACAAGCCTATCCTGATCTGAGAAAGATCTCTATCTATTTTTTTTCCATCCCAACCGATTTTTTTTTAGGTCTATTCAACCCCTCATGGTACACGAGTTCCCACTGCCCTGATGGTGGAGGAAGCGAATCTATTTGGACATGAAAGAGCATTATGTGTGGGAGACTATAATTTATACATGTGGTTGCTTGGATGCTTACAGAGGATGCCATAGCTCGTGCGATTGAGGCATTTTATTAAGCACATATTTTGATGAGTGTAAAGAATTAAATAAGTCACAAGGGGCTGAGGCATGGTTCGAATTTCTCGATCTAGGTATGGATGCAGACAGACACGAAGTTTTGTGTGTGGACACAAATGATAATGGAAAAATGCCGTTCACCCCGATAGCATAGTGGTAATGTTGTTTTTGCCTCGTTTCCATCGACAACATAGTGGTTACACTGTCCAATATTAAGAAGTTTGAATATGCCTAACCTAAAATAAAATTCAAGAATTAATAGAGTTAAACATTTGCCACTCTGAAATGGCAACGGCTATCATAATATTATTTTCAGCAGGATAATAATGACAATATTATATATATTAAGAATTAGGCCCGAGGGATTCTTATTCACTACACTCGTTTCCGCACAACTCATCGACTACAAAGCAACAATGTTAGGAAGTGTGTGCATGGTCCCAAAAATACAAATTTAAAAATTACTAATAAGACATGAACTCCTTTTACTGGTGTGTATTTGAATATGCGAAAATGAGGTACTTTGAATAACCACAAAAAAGCTTGCAACGGTATAGAGAAGGGTCACAACTTCAAACTTTAGACGATTTTTCGTTAATCTGCAAAAGGCCAGGGCGTACGGTAAATTGATTTTATTGAAAAGTATGCAGAAGCAGTGTTGGAAGCAGTTTGAAGACTGAAACGGCTATGGAAGGACACTTATTATAATGTTAATATTTCAGTATAATGTTTTCAGAATTGCTTTTCGATAATGTTCGGTACTTAATTTAATCAATTGTTAGACAAAACATACATTCGAATTCAAGGACGGAAAATATGAACAGCGAATGAATGCTTTAGAGTAGATGTGATATTTAAAGGAGGTGATTATTTTTTTTATTTTCTCAATTCAAACAAAAATTCATGAATATTATTATTATTGAATGGTTGGTTAGGTGCTCGGTTTATCTTGTCCCTCCGAACGAAAGATGGAATGTATACAAGCCTGTGCCTCCTAAGTTTATCGCGGCTATGAGGATAAATCGCGAAATGAAACGAACTGGAAATTTTCAATATATATATATTTTTTATAACATACTTCACTAAGGAGGTCAAATGACAAGTTGGATTGCTATCCTTTTTATAATTTGTTAAATTTTATTACGAACGAGGAAAGAATGCATGGCACTTAATGCTGTAATGTTATTGATTAGATCATCGTTTATCTTGTCCGCATCGATTAATCTTCTTATGTTTTTTTTTTTTGTTTTTTCGTCGCGTCCATCTCTTCTGTTATCACAATCGAGACTTCTAGATTATTATTTTTTCTCCCTGCAATTTTAGAAATGTAATTTTTCATGATCATCCAGCGAATGGCTGAGACATTTCAGCAAAATGTCGATTATTCAATAGATGTTGTAAGGTTCCATGTTTTTTTTTCACTATCTCTTGTTTGGTCGATTTTGAATTTGGGAGTTATTTTTTTTATTTTGCCTTTCGCGACATGTTCGACTAATCGTGACAATACGTTTCAACCTTTCTGCATAAACGTTGAAACGTTTCAACGAACAAACGTTGAACCAAAAAAAAGGTTTTCTCAAACGTTTAGACGACTACGAAAACGTTGAAATGTAAAATATTGTTGCATTGTAATCAAAAAAGAATTTGTTGAATATGCCTAACCTAAAATAAAATTCAAGAATTAATAGAGTTAAACATTTGCCACTCTGAAATGGCGACGGCTATCATAATATTATTTTCAGCAGGATAATAATGACAATATTATATATATTAAGGATTAGGCCCGAGGGATTCTTATTCACTACACTCGTTTCTAACCTGTCCACACTGGAAACCGAAAACACAAGTACGAGACACTAACTTGGGAGAGGACATGCAAAAACTCTGCGGGGCTCATCTTAAAAACTTCAGTAGATGTTTGTCATGGAACTCCCTCCTTAAATTCGATTCGAAAGGCACAAATATTCCGGTTCTTGAATAAGAAGCGCGTATGCCTTCGGAAAGAGAGAAGAAGAAATAAATAAATCAACTCATGCATATTCTTCATGTACGTACGCTTGGTGACAAGAAACAGTATTTTTTTTTCTCTTCAAGAAATTGTTTTCAACTTTTTGCTAGGTGACCCAACAGGAGTGGACGAAATAGCTTATTCATTCAAACTGGAAGCTTGCTTTTTTTTTCAACAATAAAAAACACATTATTTCCAGTGAAATATCGACTCAACTACTTAGAATAGCTACCACAAGCTTGGTGACTGAATACTAAAAAACTATCGAGCGACTTACTTCACAGCAGTGTCACTTAGTTTCAACAAGAACAGTTCAAGGCTTCCCGGGTGTCCTGCAAGGTTCGGTATTTATTTTTTTAATAGCAAGTAGATGAACTGGCCTTACAATATGAAGACCCCTCTCACTGTGTCGGTTTTAGCGAACGTCACGACTGTGTTTGTGTGTGTACTGTGAGTTAAATAAAAAAAATGTGGAACATATCAGGCAATGCGACCTCTTTTTTTGTGATCCGAACTTTGAACAGAAACTTGCAAATATGCTTGCCGAGATTTTAAGTGATGTGTCAGATATTGAATTTTTCCAATACAGAGGACGAAGAATATATTCAAAGCAATCATGATACCGATTCATATGTATCAGTTGACGGCGATGAAGACAACCAAAGCAGTGGACCTGATACAGTAAGTAACAAATATTTTTATGATAAAAAATAGATTCAAGAGATCTTCAGTGGAGACTACGAAACATACCAGAGTCCCGGAATATATATATATTTTTTTTGTTTCATCCCGAACTACAAAAAAGAAACAAAGTAGTTCCAGTTGATGCATGGGGCTACATTATCACAGACACTATGCAGGAGAACATGCTAAAATAGACAAAAAAAATAAATTAAAAATGTGAGAAAAAAATATGTTAATTCTGATAGAGTTGTGCTCACAACTTGTGCCTCTTACAGAACTGAAAAGCTTCCTTGGACTTCTTATTTACAATATAATTTTAAATAGAACAACAAAAACTTTCGATTTTTTTTTGCTACAGACGGAACAGGACATATTTCGAGTAACCATGTCATCCGCTAGATTTGCAGTACTTCCGAGTTGTATGAGATTTGTCAACCCTGAAAGCAATTTTGCAAGTTCTGAGTGAATTTAATGTCAATTCTCAAGCTTGCTATTCGCTTGGTGTTAATATAACTAGAACTAATAATCAGAACACATTAGAACAGATAGGCTAGAGTAATGTGAAAACGAGAAAAAGTTTTCTATACATAGGCAGGCTGTAGTAAGACTGTGTAAACCTAATTTTGATACCAACAGAAATGTAACTACTGATAACTGGTACACTTCCATGGAATTTGTAGATGTACTGTTAAAAAAACTGGGCTAACTATTGTAGGAACAGAAAAGAGATTTCACCACAATTTCAGGCTCAAAAAGTTGGAAATAGTGTATACAGCCTTACGAAGAGTGTTAAATAGTTTCTCAAGTACCAAAAAAGGAATTCTCATTTCAAAATGTTGTGTTTTGTCTAACAATTGATTAAATTAAGTACCGAAGAGCAATTCTCGAAATATTATACTGAAATGTTTACATTATAATAAGTGTTCTTGCATAGCCGTTCCAGTCTTCAAAATGCTCCCAACACGGCTTCTGCTTGCTTTTCAATAAAATCTAAATTATGTGCAGTTCAATTTACGGTACTAGCGTGTCTCACTGCTACACGGAAAATCCTACAGGAGTTTATTTTTTCCTGGAGCTCTGAGACTCGCCAAACCCTATATGGTATTGAGTATCCTCATTATTGCGATGTGATGAGAAACATGAATATCCATGTTGTGAATGAAAAAGCCAGAAAATCGCATGTCACGGCTTTTGATGTTATCTGTAAAAAAAAAAGCATAACAAGAGTGAGGATTATGTCGGAAATAAACATGTAGAGGACGAGGCTTGCAGCATGAAGTTTCAAGAATGCCAGTTCCTAATAGCTCGGTATTAACCAACTAATTTTCTTGTCTTCTTAAACCCGAAGGTTTAGCAACAGAAGCCTTCCATCTCTCACCCTATAAATGAGCAAGATCAATCCAATTTTGTATCTAATTCTGTTCAAACCATACGGCTCGAATCTTGTGTGTATTACCTTTACTGTTTATTCTTTTCGCTAGCTTTTTGATCATACATTTTTATTGCATGTTTTGAATGTCAGCACAATATATTTTTCTCTTGGATCATTCATGACTATGAGGATGAAAGAATCAGAAACACAATATTATTTAACAAGCAGTATATATGTTAAAAGTTCCTAGAGAGGGGGTGTACTTGACACAAGAATATAATTACCAGTGAATTATTGATTGAATTGCAGCTTTAAGTTCGCTTTATGCACGGAAAGGCAAATCGGGATTGGACCTGTAAATCGAACCACCATGCGCCTCCAACAGGTATCAATCGAAACCTAGCATTTTTTTGATTACAAAGCGACAACGCCATCGGCAAGACATAATTACCAGAAAATAACTGCCAGTTCATCTGCTTGCTATTAAAAAAATAAATACCGAACCTTGCAGGACACCCGGGAAGCCTTGAACTGTTCTTGTTGAAACTAAGTGACACTGCTGTGAAGTAAGTCGCTCGATAGTTTTTTAGTATTCAGTCACCAAGCTTGTGGTAGCTATTCTAAGTAGTTGAGTCGATATTTCACTGGAAATAATGTGTTTTTTATTGTTGAAAAAAAAAGCAAGCTTCCAGTTTGAATGAATAAGCTATTTCGTCCACTCCTGTTGGGTCACCTAGCAAAAAGTTGAAAACAATTTCTTGAAGAGAAAAAAAAATACTGTTTCTTGTCACCAAGCGTACGTACATGAAGAATATGCATGAGTTGATTTATTTATTTCTTCTTCTCTCTTTCCGAAGGCATACGCGCTTCTTATTCAAGAACCGGAATATTTGTGCCTTTCGAATCGAATTTAAGGAGGGAGTTCCATGACAAACATCTACTGAAGTTTTTAAGATGAGCCCCGCAGAGTTTTTGCATGTCCTCTCCCAAGTTAGTGTCTCGTACTTGTGTTTTCGGTTTCCAGTGTGGACAGGTTAGAAACGAGTGTAGTGAATAAGAATCCCTCGGGCCTAATCCTTAATATATATAATATTGTCATTATTATCCTGCTGAAAATAATATTATGATAGCCGTCGCCATTTCAGAGTGGCAAATATTTAACTCTATTAATTCTTGAATTTTATTTTAGGTTAGGCATATTCAACAAATTCTTTTTTGATTACAATGCAACAATATTTTACATTTCAACGTTTTCGTAGTCGTCTAAACGTTTGAGAAAACCTTTTTTTTGGTTCAACGTTTGTTCGTTGAAACGTTTCAACGTTTATGCAGAAAGGTTGAAACGTATTGTCACGATTAGTCGAACATGTCGCGAAAGGCAAAATAAAAAAAATAACTCCCAAATTCAAAATCGACCAAACAAGAGATAGTGAAAAAAAAACATGGAACCTTACAACATCTATTGAATAATCGACATTTTGCTGAAATGTCTCAGCCATTCGCTGGATGATCATGAAAAATTACATTTCTAAAATTGCAGGGAGAAAAAATAATAATCTAGAAGTCTCGATTGTGATAACAGAAGAGATGGACGCGACGAAAAAACAAAAAAAAAAAACATAAGAAGATTAATCGATGCGGACAAGATAAACGATGATCTAATCAATAACATTACAGCATTAAGTGCCATGCATTCTTTCCTCGTTCGTAATAAAATTTAACAAATTATAAAAAGGATAGCAATCCAACTTGTCATTTGACCTCCTTAGTGAAGTATGTTATAAAAAATATATATATATTGAAAATTTCCAGTTCGTTTCATTTCGCGATTTATCCTCATAGCCGCGATAAACTTAGGAGGCACAGGCTTGTATACATTCCATCTTTCGTTCGGAGGGACAAGATAAACCGAGCACCTAACCAACCATTCAATAATAATAATATTCATGAATTTTTGTTTGAATTGAGAAAATAAAAAAAATAATCACCTCCTTTAAATATCACATCTACTCTAAAGCATTCATTCGCTGTTCATATTTTCCGTCCTTGAATTCGAATGTATGTTTTGTCTAACAATTGATTAAATTAAGTACCGAACATTATCGAAAAGCAATTCTGAAAACATTATACTGAAATATTAACATTATAATAAGTGTCCTTCCATAGCCGTTTCAGTCTTCAAACTGCTTCCAACACTGCTTCTGCATACTTTTCAATAAAATCAATTTACCGTACGCCCTGGCCTTTTGCAGATTAACGAAAAATCGTCTAAAGTTTGAAGTTGTGACCCTTCTCTATACCGTTGCAAGCTTTTTTGTGGTTATTCAAAGTACCTCATTTTCGCATATTCAAATACACACCAGTAAAAGGAGTTCATGTCTTATTAGTAATTTTTAAATTTGTATTTTTGGGACCATGCACACACTTCCTAACATTGTTGCTTTGTAGTCGATGAGTTGTGCGGAAACGAGTGTAGTGAATAAGAATCCCTCGGGCCTAATTCTTAATATATATAATATTGTCATTATTATCCTGCTGAAAATAATATTATGATAGCCGTTGCCATTTCAGAGTGGCAAATGTTTAACTCTATTAATTCTTGAATTTTATTTTAGGTTAGGCATATTCAAACTTCTTAATATTGGACAGTGTAACCACTATGTTGTCGATGGAAACGAGGCAAAAACAACATTACCACTATGCTATCGGGGTGAACGGCATTTTTCCATTATCATTTGTGTCCACACACAAAACTTCGTGTCTGTCTGCATCCATACCTAGATCGAGAAATTCGAACCATGCCTCAGCCCCTTGTGACTTATTTAATTCTTTACACTCATCAAAATATGTGCTTAATAAAATGCCTCAATCGCACGAGCTATGGCATCCTCTGTAAGCATCCAAGCAACCACATGTATAAATTATAGTCTCCCACACATAATGCTCTTTCATGTCCAAATAGATTCGCTTCCTCCACCATCAGGGCAGTGGGAACTCGTGTACCATGAGGGGTTGAATAGACCTAAAAAAAAATCGGTTGGGATGGAAAAAAAATAGATAGAGATCTTTCTCAGATCAGGATAGGCTTGTATTTGCTGTCCTCGGGTTTAAGAAGCCTAGTTAGTTAGTTGGTTGTTTCCCCCCTGCACCATTTCAATTTTTGAATAATCACTTGATAGTTATGAACGCACCGTTGACATCTTGTCTGATTATTTATGTGTTTGGGTTGAGGCTCCGTATTTGCTCGCAACATTTATTTTCTTCTTTTTCTTGTTATATGATTTTTACATTAGAAACGACAGATTTCCATTAACAGTATTTCATGTTATGGAAACATTTAAGTCTATACGCCATCGGGGGTGGGATTGCAACCTACGTCATCCGACAAAAATCAGGATCGGTATTGTAACATTTAATTGCTCAGGTCATTTTTAAATATGTACAGCTATAGGTAAACATTGTAACTTGAGCCCTCAGAGTCGTAGACCGGCATCGAAATAAGAATTATCCGTTATGGTCTCCCTCCCTTCTTTGCATGCATGTTGCGCTGACATGTAAATAAGCACTATGCTTTAATAAAGAACAACCATTGTACAACTGTATAGGTCCTCGTCCATCTCATGCCAGGGACTGGGTATATCTTGTGCACAGTTTATAGTGGCATCATATTCCTTCACCAGATATCAAACTCGAGAGACTTGCAAGACAGCTCAGGTTATAACTTACTACGAGGTCTGTTTTTTTAAAAAAGTAATAATCGTCAGTCCATATGACAATGCTTGCTGTTTAACTAACAGTATTCGAATCTCTGAGGGGCCGGGGCATTCCACATTTACCTTTGCTAGAAAGCGCAGTGCAATAAATGTTCTTTTTAAGTTATGCAATAATTTTGACATTATATTCATGTCCATTCCCCCAAACTAGATTTATATACACAACAAACTCGCTCTTGCAATATATTATTATCTGATGCGACATTGTGAAAGGTTCTCGTATGTTCGCGAAACAGGAAATACACGTCATAGCTTCCGTGAATCGAAAGCAAGGTTACTGGGGCACGCAAAATACCGTAAGAAGAATTATATATTCCAAATGCAGGCATCATCATTTTTCTCTTGCACAAATAGAATAATCGGGCTGAATTTCCAGTCTAAAAACCACCATGTTCTGGCAGCAAGTATCAAAAAACCTGTGGTAATTTTATTATATGATAGGAGGTGAGTGAAATGGTTGTTGCAAGTTACCTTTTAAACCCAGTACGTGTGTAGGAAAAACTGCGTATAAGCTGTATCACACTCTCTCTGTCTGTGTGTCAGGTGGTCGTGTCGTTCGCTAGTTGTATGTCACAGCTTAACCCGTACTAGGTAATATTTTTACATGAGGTAAGTTGGCATACTCTGGTAGGGTATATGTTTCAAGCCTCTAGCTGTAGAGCCTATTTGCAAAAAAATAAGTTTGGTAACACTACTCGTCGAAAGCAGCTCAAACAGTGTTGCTAGGTGTAGGTTAATTTTCCCCGTTATACAATTGCAAGAGGTGAGTTGCTTATAGCCTATCTGGAAGGCTTGGTGTGTGTGTGTCCATGGCTTATGTCGTAGGTTAATAAAATTTGCAATAGATTTTGTGTGTTGGCAACCGTTAGCCCTTACATGTGATATAGCAGCCTTACTTATTGTAAGACATAGTGTGTATGTATGAGTGGGGGAGGTTAGTTTAGTTCACGATAGATCGACCTGTCACGCTATGACCAATTTCTGCTTTTGAGTCACCTGTAAGGCTATAGATCACACTTTAAATTTGCTCACTCTCTCTGTGTCTGTGTGTCAGGTGGTCGTGTCGATCGCTAGTTGTATGTCACAGATTAACCTAGGTAATATTAACTGTACTTCAAAAAATAAAATTGTGTGTATCTCATGTCGAACTAGAAAAAAAAGCATGCAACTTTATTTGTAACACACACGCATACATTCTCCATCCTCATCAAGAAAATATTATAATAAACATAATCATTTTTTATCTATATCTCACAATAAAACTCTATATCCAAAAATATCACAACATCAAATAACACTAAAGTCGTTAGTACACGTTGCATGCATTACGGAGGTCCTCTGTAGGGTTTCATGGAAGTTTGGGGGGAAAAAAAAAACACGTGAAACCCTACAGAGGTGCGGTAATCTATAACCGCAGCCATTAGAAAACTTTTACATTTTTGGTTGGGCACCACGCACCCTGGCGAGGTTATAGGGGCCAGGCCTCCTAAAAACGACAATTATTATTTGTTTGTTTGTTTGTGTTACAATACATAAGCGCGCGCGCGTGCGTGTGTGCGTGTGCGTGTGTGTGTGCGTGTATGTGGCACATCACCCCTCCCCGAGAGAGAGAGGTTTACAAAGGTCGCGATATACAAACATTGGCCCCCGGGAGTTGGAAAATTACGATATGGCGCATTCGCCCATTACTGTTGTCAGCTATAAGTTTTTCTCTCTCTCTCTAGCCCCTTGCCAACTAAAAAAAAAGTGTAGGTAGGAGTTAGTAACACCGCGAGAAAATAGAGATCATGCCTTACAAGAAAAAAAACCATTAAGGCGATTTTTACTTGATGACGTTGAACCCGTGCACTGTTCCCATCCATCCATCTCTCTCTTTTACGGCAGTGCCGGCTCTCCTTGTTTAGTATATGTAGGTTGGCAAAAATTGCTTTATGCACTGTAAAGCAAACCTCAAGCAAAATTGCCAGCCCCTTGCTTTAGGTTAGGTTAGACAAAAAAGCTGTAGGTAGGCCGTCGGTTGTTTAACTCTTCCCTCTCTCTCTTCTCTCTCTTTTTTGTAAAAAACTATGGCAAAAGTACCAGTAGGTTGGCAACCTTGCTTTATGCACTGTAACGCAAGTCTCAAGCAAGATTGCCAGCTCCTTGCTTTAGGCTAGGTTAGACCAAGACAAAAACCTTGGTGATTTTTTTTCGAGTAGGTGTTGGCAACACTACAAGCCCCACTGCCGGTTGCAGAACTCTCAAGCAAGATTGCCAGCTCCTTGCTTTAGGTTAGGTTAGACCAAAAAAACCCTTGGTGATTTTTTCGAGTAAGAAGTTGGCAACACTGCGAGCCCCACCGAGCCCCACTTCCGGTTTTGTGAACTCTCAAGCAAAATTGCCAGCTCCTTGCTGTTTTAGGTTAGGTTAGACCAAAAACCTTGGTGATTTTTTTGAATAAGCGGTTGGCAACACTGCGAGCCCCACCGAGCCCCAAAAGAAGGCGTTGAACTCCCCAAACTGGACTACTTGTACGTTTTTTCCACGTGTCTTGACATCCAATGTATCCATGCAAAGTTTGGTGAAGATCTGAGTATGTCGTTTTTGACCTTATCTGGAACATCCTTTCTGAAAATTTGAAAATTGTTAAAAAATTCGTCCAAAATCTTGATGTCTCCAATCTCTTTTTTGTACGTTTTTTCCACGTGTCTTGACATCCAATGTATCCCTGCAAAGTTTGGTGAAGATCTGAGTATGTAGTTTTTGACCTTATCTGGAACCTCCCATCTGAAAATTTGAAAATTCTTAAAAAATTCGTCGAAAATCTTGATGTCTCCGATCTCTTGTTTTGTACGTTTTTTCCACGTGTCTTGACATGCAAAGTATTCCTGCAAAGTTTGGTGAAGATCTGAGTATGTAGTTTTTGACCTCATCTGGAACCTCCTATCTGAAAATTTGAAAATTCTTAAAAAATTCGTCCAAAATTTTGATGTCTCCAATCTCTTGTTTTGTACGTTTTTTCCACGTGTCTTGACATCCAATGTATCCCTGCAAAGTTTGGTGAAGATCTGAGTATGTAGTTTTTTACCTTATCTGGAACCTCCCATCTGAAAATTTGAAAATTCTTAAAAAATTCGTCGAAAATCTTGATGTCTCCGATCTCTTGTTTTGTACGTTTTTTCCACGTGTCTTGACATCCAATGTATCCCTGCAAAGTTTGGTGAAGATCTGAGTATGTAGTTTTTGACCTTATATGGAACCTCCTTTCTGAAAATTTGAAAATTCTCAAAAAATTCGTCCATAATCTTGATGTCTCCAATCTCTTGTTTTGTACGTTTTTTCCACGTGTCTTGACATCCAATGTATCCCTGCAAAGTTTGGTGAAGATCTGAGTATGTCGTTTTTGACCTTATCTGGAACCTCCCATCTGAAAATTTGAAAATTCTTAAAAAATTCGTCGAAAATCTTGATGTCTCCAATCTTTTGTTTTGTACGTTTTTTCCACGTGTCTTGACATGCAAAGTATCCCTGCAACGTTTGGTGAAGATCTGAGTATGTAGTTTTTGACCTTATCTGGAACCTCCTATCTGAAAATTTGAAAATTCTTAAAAAATTCGTCGAAAATCTTGATGTCTCCAATCTCTTGTTTTGTACGTTTTTTCCACGTGTCTTGATATCCAATGTATCCCTGCAAAGTTTGGTGAAGATCTGAGTATGTCGTTTTTGACCTTATCTGGAACATCCTTTCTGAAAATTTGAAAATTGTTAAAAAATTCGTCCAAAATCTTGATGTCTCCAATCTCTTTTTTGTACGTTTTTTCCACGTGTCTTGACATCCAATGTATCCCTGCAAAGTTTGGTGAAGATCTGAGTATGTAGTTTTTGACCTTATCTGGAACCTCCCATCTGAAAATTTGAAAATTCTTAAAAAATTCGACCAAAATCTTGATGTCTCCAATCTTTTGTTTTGTACGTTTTTTCCACGTGTCTTGACACATAATGTATCCATGCAAAGTTTGGTGAAGATCTGAGTATGTAGTTTTTGACCTTATATGGAACCTCCTATCTGAAAATTTGAAAATTCTTAAAAAATTCGTCCAAAATCTTGATGTCTCCAATCTCTTGTTTTGTACGTTTTTTCCACGTGTCTTGACATCCAATGTATCCCTGCAAAGTTTGGTGAAGATCTGAGTATGTAGTTTTTGACCTTATCTGGAACCTCCCATCTGAAAATTTGAAAATTCTTAAAAAATTCGACCAAAATCTTGATGTCTCCAATCTTTTGTTTTGTACGTTTTTTCCACGTGTCTTGACACATAATGTATCCATGCAAAGTTTGGTGAAGATCTGAGTATGTAGTTTTTGACCTTATCTGGAACCTCCCATCTGAAAATTTGAAAATTCTTAAAAAATTCGTCGAAAATCTTGATGTCTCCGATCTCTTGTTTTGTACGTTTTTTCCACGTGTCTTGACATGCAAAGTATTCCTGCAAAGTTTGGTGAAGATCTGAGTATGTAGTTTTTGACCTCATCTGGAACCTCCTATCTGAAAATTTGAAAATTCTTAAAAAATTCGTCCAAAATTTTGATGTCTCCAATCTCTTGTTTTGTACGTTTTTTCCACGTGTCTTGACATCCAATGTATCCCTGCAAAGTTTGGTGAAGATCTGAGTATGTAGTTTTTGACCTTATCTGGAACCTCCCATCTGAAAATTTGAAAATTCTTAAAAAATTCGTCGAAAATCTTGATGTCTCCGATCTCTTGTTTTGTACGTTTTTTCCACGTGTCTTGACATCCAATGTATCCCTGCAAAGTTTGGTGAAGATCTGAGTATGTAGTTTTTGACCTTATATGGAACCTCCTTTCTGTAAATTTGAAAATTCTCAAAAAATTCGTCCATAATCTTGATGTCTCCAATCTCTTGTTTTGTACGTTTTTTCCACGTGTCTTGACATCCAATGTATCCCTGCAAAGTTTGGTGAAGATCTGAGTATGTCGTTTTTGACCTTATCTGGAACCTCCCATCTGAAAATTTGAAAATTCTTAAAAAATTCGTCGAAAATCTTGATGTCTACAATCTTTTGTTTTGTACGTTTTTTCCACGTGTCTTGACATGCAAAGTATCCCTGCAACGTTTGGTGAAGATCTGAGTATGTAGTTTTTGACCTTATCTGGAACCTCCTATCTGAAAATTTGAAAATTCTTCAAAAATTCGTCGAAAATCTTGATGTCTCCAATCTCTTGTTTTGTACGTTTTTTTCCACGTGTCTTGACATCCAATGTATTCCTGCAATGTTTGGTGGAGATCTGAGTATGTAGTTTTAGACCTTATCTGGAACCTCCTATCTGAAAATTTGAAAATTCTTCAAAAATTCGTCCAAAATCTTGATGTCTCCAATCTCTTGTTTTGTACGTTTTTTCCACGTGTCTCGACCTCCAATGGATCCCTGCAAAGTTTGGTGAAGATCTGAGTATGTCGTTTTTGTCCTTATCTGGAACATCCTTTCTGAAAATTTGAAAATTCTTAAAAAATTCGTCGAAAATCTTGATGTCTCCAATCTCTTGTTTTGTACGTTTTTTCCACGTGTCTTGACATCCAATGTATCCCTGCAAAGTTTGGTGAAGATCTGAGTATGTAGTTTTTGACCTTATATGGAACCTCCTATCTGAAAATTTGAAAATTCTTAAAAAATTCGTCCAAAATCTTGATGTCTCCAATCTCTTGTTTTGTACGTTTTTTCCACGTGTCTCGACCTCCAATGGATCCCTGCAAAGTTTGGTGAAGATCTGAGTATGTCGTTTTTGACCTTATCTGGAACCTCCCATCTGAAAATTTGAAAATTCTTAAAAAATTCGTCGAAAATCTTGATGTCTCCGATCTCTTGTTTTGTACGTTTTTTCCACGTGTCTTGACATGCAAAGTATTCCTGCAAAGTTTGGTGAAGATCTGAGTATGTATGTAGTTTTTGACCTCATCTGGAACCTCCTATCTGAAAATTTGAAAATTCTTAAAAAATCCGTGCAAAATCTTGATGACCCCAATCTCTTGTTTTGTACGTTTTTTCCACGTGTCTTGACATCCAATGTATTCCTGCAATGTTTGGTGAAGATCTGAGTATGTAGTTTTTGACCTTATATGGAACCTCCTATCTGAAAATTTGAAAATTCTTAAAAAATTCGACCAAAATCTTGATGTTCCGAATCCTATGTTTTGTATGTTTTTTCCACGTGTCTTGACATCCAATGTATCCATGCAAAGTTTGGTGAAGATCTGAGTATGTAGTTTTTGACCTTATATTGAACCTCCCATCTGAAAATTTGAAAATTCTTAAAAAATTCGTCCAAAATCTTGATGACCCCAATCTCTTGTTTTGTACGTTTTTTCCAAGTGTCTTGACATCCAAAGTATCCCTGCAAAGTTTGGTGAAGATCTGAGTATGTAGTTTTTGACCTTATATGGAACCTCCTTTCTGAAAATTTGAGAATTCTTAAAAAATTCGTCCAAAATCTTGATGTCTCCAATCTCTTGTTTTGTACGTTTTTTCCACGTGTCTTGACATCCAATGTATCCCTGCAAAGTTTGGTGAAGATCTGAGTATGTAGTTTTTGACCTTATATGGAACCTCCTATCTGAAAATTTGAAAATTCTTAAAAAATTCGTCCAAAATCTTGATGTCTCCAATCTCTTGTTTTGTACGTTTTTTCCATGTGTCTCGACCTCCAATGGATCCCTGCAAAGTTTGGTGAAGATCTGAGTATGTCGTTTTTGACCTTATCTGGAACCTCCCATCTGAAAATTTGAAAATTCTTAAAAAATTCGTCGAAAATCTTGATGTCTCCAATCTTTTGTTTTGTACGTTTTTTCCACGTGTCTTGACATGCAAAGTATCCCTGCAACGTTTGGTGAAGATCTGAGTATGTAGTTTTTGACCTTATCTGGAACCTCCTATCTGAAAATTTGAAAATTCTTAAAAAATTCGTCGAAAATCTTGATGTCTCCAATCTCTTGTTTTGTACGTTTTTTCCACATGTCTTGATATCCAATGTATCCCTGCAAAGTTTGGTGAAGATCTGAGTATGTCGTTTTTGACCTTATCTGGAACATCCTTTCTGAAAATTTGAAAATTGTTAAAAAATTCGTCCAAAATCTTGATGTCTCCAATCTCTTTTTTGTACGTTTTTTCCACGTGTCTTGACATCCAATGTATCCCTGCAAAGTTTGGTGAAGATCTGAGTATGTAGTTTTTGACCTTATCTGGAACCTCCCATCTGAAAATTTGAAAATTCTTAAAAAATTCGACCAAAATCTTGATGTCTCCAATCTTTTGTTTTGTACGTTTTTTCCACGTGTCTTGACACATAATGTATCCATGCAAAGTTTGGTGAAGATCTGAGTATGTAGTTTTTGACCTTATATGGAACCTCCTATCTGAAAATTTGAAAATTCTTAAAAAATTCGTCCAAAATCTTGATGTCTCCAATCTCTTGTTTTGTACGTTTTTTCCACGTGTCTTGACATCCAATGTATCCCTGCAAAGTTTGGTGAAGATCTGAGTATGTAGTTTTTGACCTTATCTGGAACCTCCCATCTGAAAATTTGAAAATTCCTAAAAAATCCGTGCAAAATCTTGATGACCCCAATCTCTTGTTTTGTACGTTTTTTCCACGTGTCTTGACATCCAATGTATCCATGCAAAGTTTGGTGAAGATCTGAGTATGTCGTTTTTGACCTTATCTGGAACATCCTTTCTGAAAATTTGAAATTTGTTAAAAAATTCGTCCAAAATCTTGATGTCTCCAATCTCTTTTTTGTACGTTTTTTCCACGTGTCTTGACATCCAATGTATCCCTGCAAAGTTTGGTGAAGATCTGAGTATGTAGTTTTTGACCTTATCTGGAACCTCCCATCTGAAAATTTGAAAATTCTTAAAAAATTCGTCGAAAATCTTGATGTCTCCGATCTCTTGTTTTGTACGTTTTTTCCACGTGTCTTGACATGCAAAGTATTCCTGCAAAGTTTGGTGAAGATCTGAGTATGTAGTTTTTGACCTCATCTGGAACCTCCTATCTGAAAATTTGAAAATTCTTAAAAAATTCGTCCAAAATTTTGATGTCTCCAATCTCTTGTTTTGTACGTTTTTTCCACGTGTCTTGACATCCAATGTATCCCTGCAAAGTTTGGTGAAGATCTGAGTATGTAGTTTTTGACCTTATCTGGAACCTCCCATCTGAAAATTTGAAAATTCTTAAAAAATTCGTCGAAAATCTTGATGTCTCCGATCTCTTGTTTTGTACGTTTTTTCCACGTGTCTTGACATCCAATGTATCCCTGCAAAGTTTGGTGAAGATCTGAGTATGTAGTTTTTGACCTTATATGGAACCTCCTTTCTGAAAATTTGAAAATTCTCAAAAAATTCGTCCATAATCTTGATGTCTCCAATCTCTTGTTTTGTACGTTTTTTCCACGTGTCTTGACATCCAATGTATCCCTGCAAAGTTTGGTGAAGATCTGAGTATGTCGTTTTTGACCTTATCTGGAACCTCCCATCTGAAAATTTGAAAATTCTTAAAAAATTCGTCGAAAATCTTGATGTCTCCAATCTTTTGTTTTGTACGTTTTTTCCACGTGTCTTGACATGCAAAGTATCCCTGCAACGTTTGGTGAAGATCTGAGTATGTAGTTTTTGACCTTATCTGGAACCTCCTATCTGAAAATTTGAAAATTCTTCAAAAATTCGTCGAAAATCTTGATGTCTCCAATCTCTTGTTTTGTACGTTTTTTCCACGTGTCTTGACATCCAATGTATTCCTGCAATGTTTGGTGGAGATCTGAGTATGTAGTTTTAGACCTTATCTGGAACCTCCTATCTGAAAATTTGAAAATTCTTCAAAAATTCGTCCAAAATCTTGATGTCTCCAATCTCTTGTTTTGTACGTTTTTTCCACGTGTCTCGACCTCCAATGGATCCCTGCAAAGTTTGGTGAAGATCTGAGTATGTCGTTTTTGACCTTATCTGGAACATCCTTTCTGAAAATTTGAAAATTCTTTAAAAATTCGTCGAAAATCTTGATGTCTCCAATCTCTTGTTTTGTACGTTTTTTCCACGTGTCTTGACATCCAATGTATCCCTGCAAAGTTTGGTGAAGATCTGAGTATGTAGTTTTTGACCTTATAAACAACCTCCTATCTGAAAATTTGAAAATTCTTAAAAAATTCGTCCAAAATCTTGATGTCTCCAATCTCTTGTTTTGTACGTTTTTTCCACGTGTCTCGACCTCCAATGGATCCCTGCAAAGTTTGGTGAAGATCTGAGTATGTCGTTTTTGACCTTATCTGGAACCTCCTTTCTGAAAATTTGAAAATTCTTAAAAAATTCGTCGAAAATCTTGATGTCTCCGATCTCTTGTTTTGTACGTTTTTTCCACGTGTCTTGACATGCAAAGTATTCCTGCAAAGTTTGGTGAAGATCTGAGTATGTAGTTTTTGACCTCATCTGGAACCTCCTATCTGAAAATTTGAAAATTCTTAAAAAATCCGTGCAAAATCTTGATGACCCCAATCTCTTGTTTTGTACGTTTTTTCCACGTGTCTTGACATCCAATGTATTCCTGCAATGTTTGGTGAAGATCTGAGTATGTAGTTTTTGACCTTATATGGAACCTCCTATCTGAAAATTTGAAAATTCTTAAAAAATTCGACCAAAATCTTGATGTTCCGAATCCTATGTTTTGTATGTTTTTTCCACGTGTCTTGACATCCAATGTATCCATGCAAAGTTTGGTGAAGATCTGAGTATGTAGTTTTTGACCTTATATTGAACCTCCCATCTGAAAATTTGAAAATTCTTAAAAAATTCGTCCAAAATCTTGATGACCCCAATCTCTTGTTTTGTACGTTTTTTCCAAGTGTCTTGACATCCAAAGTATCCCTGCAAAGATTGGTGAAGATCTGAGTATGTAGTTTTTGACCTTATATGGAACCTCCTTTCTGAAAATTTGAGAATTCTTAAAAAATTCGTCCAAAATCTTGATGTCTCCAATCTCTTGTTTTGTACGTTTTTTCCACGTGTCTTGACATCCAATGTATCCCTGCAAAGTTTGGTGAAGATCTGAGTATGTAGTTTTTGACCTTATCTGGAACATCCTTTCTGAAAATTTGAAAATTGTTAAAAAATTCGTCCAAAATCTTGATGTCTCCAATCTCTTTTTTGTACGTTTTTTCCACGTGTCTTGACATCCAATGTATCCCTGCAAAGTTTGGTGAAGATCTGAGTATGTAGTTTTTGACCTTATCTGGAACCTCCCATCTGAAAATTTGAAAATTCTTAAAAAATTCGACCAAAATCTTGATGTCTCCAATCTTTTGTTTTGTACGTTTTTTCCACGTGTCTTGACACATAATGTATCCATGCAAAGTTTGGTGAAGATCTGAGTATGTAGTTTTTGACCTTATATGGAACCTCCTATCTGAAAATTTGAAAATTCTTAAAAAATTCGTCCAAAATCTTGATGTCTCCAATCTCTTGTTTTGTACGTTTTTTCCACGTGTCTTGACATCCAATGTATCCCTGCAAAGTTTGGTGAAGATCTGAGTATGTAGTTTTTGACCTTATCTGGAACCTCCCATCTGAAAATTTGAAAATTCCTAAAAAATCCGTGCAAAATCTTGATGACCCCAATCTCTTGTTTTGTACGTTTTTTCCACGTGTCTTGACATCCAATGTATCCATGCAAAGTTTGGTGAAGATCTGAGTATGTAGTTTTTGACCTTATATTGAACCTCCCATCTGAAAATTTGAAAATTCTTAAAAAATTCGTCCAAAATCTTGATGACCCCAATCTCTTGTTTTGTACGTTTTTTCCACGTGTCTTGACATCCAAAGTATCCCTGCAAAGTTTGGTGAAGATCTGAGTATGTAGTTTTTGACCTTATATTGAACCTCCCATCTGAAAATTTGAAAATTCTTAAAAAATTCGTCCAAAATCTTGATGTCTCCAATCTCTTGTTTTGTACGTTTTTTCCACGTGTCTTGACATCCAATGTATCCATGCAAAGTTTGGTGAAGATCTGAGTATGTCGTTTTTGACCTTATCTGGAACCTCCCATCTGAAAATTTGAAAATTCTTAAAAAATTCGTCGAAAATCTTGATGTCTCCAATCTTTTGTTTTGTACGTTTTTTCCACGTGTCTTGACATGCAAAGTATCCCTGCAACGTTTGGTGAAGATCTGAGTATGTAGTTTTTGACCTTATCTGGAACCTCCTATCTGAAAATTTGAAAATTCTTCAAAAATTCGTCCAAAATCTTGATGTCTCCAATCTCTTGTTTTGTACGTTTTTTCCACGTGTCTTGACATCCAATGTATTCCTGCAATGTTTGGTGGAGATCTGAGTATGTAGTTTTAGACCTTATCTGGAACCTCCTATCTGAAAATTTGAAAATTCTTCAAAAATTCGTCCAAAATCTTGATGTCTCCAATCTCTTGTTTTGTACGTTTTTTCCACGTGTCTTGACATCCAATGTATCCCTGCAAAGTTTGGTGAAGATCTGAGTATGTAGTTTTTGACCTTATATTGAACCTCCCATCTGAAAATTTGAAAATTCTTAAAAAATTCGTCCAAAATCTTGATGACCCCAATCTCTTGTTTTGTACGTTTTTTCCACGTGTCTTGACATCCAAAGTATCCCTGCAAAGTTTGGTGAAGATCTGAGTATGTAGTTTTTGACCTTATATTGAACCTCCCATCTGAAAATTTGAAAATTCTTCAAAAATTCGTCCAAAATCTTGATGTCTCCAATCTCTTGTTTTGTACGTTTTTTCCACGTGTCTTGACATCCAATGTATTCCTGCAATGTTTGGTGGAGATCTGAGTATGTAGTTTTAGACCTTATCTGGAACCTCCTATCTGAAAATTTGAAAATTCTTCAAAAATTCGTCCAAAATCTTGATGTCTCCAATCTCTTGTTTTGTACGTTTTTTCCACGTGTCTCGACCTCCAATGGATCCCTGCAAAGTTTGGTGAAGATCTGAGTATGTCGTTTTTGACCTTATCTGGAACATCCTTTCTGAAAATTTGAAAATTCTCAAAAAATTCGTCCAAAATCTTGATGTCTCCAATCTCTTGTTTTGTACGTTTTTTCCACGTGTCTCGACCTCCAATGGATCCCTGCAAAGTTTGGTGAAGATCTGAGTATGTCGTTTTTGACCTTATCTGGAACCTCCTTTCTGAAAATTTGAAAATTCTTAAAAAATTCGTCGAAAATCTTGATGTCTCCGATCTCTTGTTTTGTACGTTTTTTCCACGTGTCTTGACATGCAAAGTATTCCTGCAAAGTTTGGTGAAGATCTGAGTATGTAGTTTTTGACCTCATCTGGAACCTCCTATCTGAAAATTTGAAAATTCTTAAAAAATCCGTGCAAAATCTTGATGACCCCAATCTCTTGTTTTGTACGTTTTTTCCACGTGTCTTGACATCCAATGTATTCCTGCAATGTTTGGTGAAGATCTGAGTATGTAGTTTTTGACCTTATATGGAACCTCCTATCTGAAAATTTGAAAATTCTTAAAAAATTCGACCAAAATCTTGATGTTCCGAATCCTATGTTTTGTATGTTTTTTCCACGTGTCTTGACATCCAATGTATCCATGCAAAGTTTGGTGAAGATCTGAGTATGTAGTTTTTGACCTTATATTGAACCTCCCATCTGAAAATTTGAAAATTCTTAAAAAATTCGTCCAAAATCTTGATGACCCCAATCTCTTGTTTTGTACGTTTTTTCCAAGTGTCTTGACATCCAAAGTATCCCTGCAAAGATTGGTGAAGATCTGAGTATGTAGTTTTTGACCTTATATGGAACCTCCTTTCTGAAAATTTGAGAATTCTTAAAAAATTCGTCCAAAATCTTGATGTCTCCAATCTCTTGTTTTGTACGTTTTTTCCACGTGTCTTGACATCCAATGTATCCCTGCAAAGTTTGGTGAAGATCTGAGTATGTAGTTTTTGACCTTATCTGGAACATCCTTTCTGAAAATTTGAAAATTGTTAAAAAATTCGTCCAAAATCTTGATGTCTCCAATCTCTTTTTTGTACGTTTTTTCCACGTGTCTTGACATCCAATGTATCCCTGCAAAGTTTGGTGAAGATCTGAGTATGTAGTTTTTGACCTTATCTGGAACCTCCCATCTGAAAATTTGAAAATTCTTAAAAAATTCGACCAAAATCTTGATGTCTCCAATCTTTTGTTTTGTACGTTTTTTCCACGTGTCTTGACACATAATGTATCCATGCAAAGTTTGGTGAAGATCTGAGTATGTAGTTTTTGACCTTATATGGAACCTCCTATCTGAAAATTTGAAAATTCTTAAAAAATTCGTCCAAAATCTTGATGTCTCCAATCTCTTGTTTTGTACGTTTTTTCCACGTGTCTTGACATCCAATGTATCCCTGCAAAGTTTGGTGAAGATCTGAGTATGTAGTTTTTGACCTTATCTGGAACCTCCCATCTGAAAATTTGAAAATTCCTAAAAAATCCGTGCAAAATCTTGATGACCCCAATCTCTTGTTTTGTACGTTTTTTCCACGTGTCTTGACATCCAATGTATCCATGCAAAGTTTGGTGAAGATCTGAGTATGTAGTTTTTGACCTTATATTGAACCTCCCATCTGAAAATTTGAAAATTCTTAAAAAATTCGTCCAAAATCTTGATGACCCCAATCTCTTGTTTTGTACGTTTTTTCCACGTGTCTTGACATCCAAAGTATCCCTGCAAAGTTTGGTGAAGATCTGAGTATGTAGTTTTTGACCTTATATTGAACCTCCCATCTGAAAATTTGAAAATTCTTAAAAAATTCGTCCAAAATCTTGATGTCTCCAATCTCTTGTTTTGTACGTTTTTTCCACGTGTCTTGACATCCAATGTATCCATGCAAAGTTTGGTGAAGATCTGAGTATGTCGTTTTTGACCTTATCTGGAACCTCCCATCTGAAAATTTGAAAATTCTTAAAAAATTCGTCGAAAATCTTGATGTCTCCAATCTTTTGTTTTGTACGTTTTTTCCACGTGTCTTGACATGCAAAGTATCCCTGCAACGTTTGGTGAAGATCTGAGTATGTAGTTTTTGACCTTATCTGGAACCTCCTATCTGAAAATTTGAAAATTCTTCAAAAATTCGTCCAAAATCTTGATGTCTCCAATCTCTTGTTTTGTACGTTTTTTCCACGTGTCTTGACATCCAATGTATTCCTGCAATGTTTGGTGGAGATCTGAGTATGTAGTTTTAGACCTTATCTGGAACCTCCTATCTGAAAATTTGAAAATTCTTCAAAAATTCGTCCAAAATCTTGATGTCTCCAATCTCTTGTTTTGTACGTTTTTTCCACGTGTCTTGACATCCAATGTATCCCTGCAAAGTTTGGTGAAGATCTGAGTATGTAGTTTTTGACCTTATATTGAACCTCCCATCTGAAAATTTGAAAATTCTTAAAAAATTCGTCCAAAATCTTGATGACCCCAATCTCTTGTTTTGTACGTTTTTTCCACGTGTCTTGACATCCAAAGTATCCCTGCAAAGTTTGGTGAAGATCTGAGTATGTAGTTTTTGACCTTATATTGAACCTCCCATCTGAAAATTTGAAAATTCTTCAAAAATTCGTCCAAAATCTTGATGTCTCCAATCTCTTGTTTTGTACGTTTTTTCCACGTGTCTTGACATCCAATGTATTCCTGCAATGTTTGGTGGAGATCTGAGTATGTAGTTTTAGACCTTATCTGGAACCTCCTATCTGAAAATTTGAAAATTCTTCAAAAATTCGTCCAAAATCTTGATGTCTCCAATCTCTTGTTTTGTACGTTTTTTCCACGTGTCTCGACCTCCAATGGATCCCTGCAAAGTTTGGTGAAGATCTGAGTATGTCGTTTTTGACCTTATCTGGAACATCCTTTCTGAAAATTTGAAAATTCTCAAAAAATTCGTCCAAAATCTTGATGTCTCCAATCTCTTGTTTTGTACGTTTTTTCCACGTGTCTCGACCTCCAATGGATCCCTGCAAAGTTTGGTGAAGATCTGAGTATGTCGTTTTTGACCTTATCTGGAACATCCTTTCTGAAAATTTGAAAATTCTTAAAAAATTCGTCTAAAATCTTGATGTCTCCAATCTCTTGTTTTGTACGTTTTTTCCACGTGTCTTGACATCCAATGTATCCCTGCAAAGTTTGGTGAAGATCTGAGTATGTAGTTTTTGACCTTATATTGAACCTCCCATCTGAAAATTTGAAAATTCTTAAAAAATTCGTCCAAAATCTTGATGACCCCAATCTCTTGTTTTGTACGTTTTTTCCACGTGTCTTGACATCCAAAGTATCCCTGCAAAGTTTGGTGAAGATCTGAGTATGTAGTTTTTGACCTTATATTGAACCTCCCATCTGAAAATTTGAAAATTCTTAAAAAATTCGTCCAAAATCTTGATGTCTCCAATCTCTTGTTTTGTACGTTTTTTCCACGTGTCTTGACATCCAATGTATCCATGCAAAGTTTGGTGAAGATCTGAGTATGTCGTTTTTGACCTTAACTGGAACCTCCCATCTGAAAATTTGAAAATTCTTAAAAAATTCGTCGAAAATCTTGATGTCTCCAATCTTTTGTTTTGTACGTTTTTTCCACGTGTCTTGACATGCAAAGTATCCCTGCAACGTTTGGTGAAGATCTGAGTATGTAGTTTTTGACCTTATCTGGAACCTCCTATCTGAAAATTTGAAAATTCTTCAAAAATTCGTCGAAAATCTTGATGTCTCCAATCTCTTGTTTTGTACGTTTTTTCCACGTGTCTTGACATCCAATGTATTCCTGCAATGTTTGGTGGAGATCTGAGTATGTAGTTTTAGACCTTATCTGGAACCTCCTATCTGAAAATTTGAAAATTCTTCAAAAATTCGTCCAAAATCTTGATGTCTCCAATCTCTTGTTTTGTACGTTTTTTCCACGTGTCTCGACCTCCAATGGATCCCTGCAAAGTTTGGTGAAGATCTGAGTATGTCGTTTTTGACCTTATCTGGAACATCCTTTCTGAAAATTTGAAAATTCTTAAAAAATTCGTCGAAAATCTTGATGTCTCCAATCTCTTGTTTTGTACGTTTTTTCCACGTGTCTTGACATCCAATGTATCCCTGCAAAGTTTGGTGAAGATCTGAGTATGTAGTTTTTGACCTTATATGGAACCTCCTATCTGAAAATTTGAAAATTCTTAAAAAATTCGTCCAAAATCTTGATGTCTCCAATCTCTTGTTTTGTACGTTTTTTCCACGTGTCTCGACCTCCAATGGATCCCTGCAAAGTTTGGTGAAGATCTGAGTATGTCGTTTTTGACCTTATCTGGAACCTCCCATCTGAAAATTTGAAAATTCTTAAAAAATTCGTCGAAAATCTTGATGTCTCCGATCTCTTGTTTTGTACGTTTTTTCCACGTGTCTTGACATGCAAAGTATTCCTGCAAAGTTTGGTGAAGATCTGAGTATGTAGTTTTTGACCTCATCTGGAACCTCCTATCTGAAAATTTGAAAATTCTTAAAAAATCCGTGCAAAATCTTGATGACCCCAATCTCTTGTTTTGTACGTTTTTTCCACGTGTCTTGACATCCAATGTATTCCTGCAATGTTTGGTGAAGATCTGAGTATGTAGTTTTTGACCTTATATGGAACCTCCTATCTGAAAATTTGAAAATTCTTAAAAAATTCGACCAAAATCTTGATGTTCCGAATCCTATGTTTTGTATGTTTTTTCCACGTGTCTTGACATCCAATGTATCCATGCAAAGTTTGGTGAAGATCTGAGTATGTAGTTTTTGACCTTATATTGAACCTCCCATCTGAAAATTTGAAAATTCTTAAAAAATTCGTCCAAAATCTTGATGACCCCAATCTCTTGTTTTGTACGTTTTTTCCACGTGTCTTGACATCCAAAGTATCCCTGCAAAGTTTGGTGAAGATCTGAGTATGTAGTTTTTGACCTTATATGGAACCTCCTTTCTGAAAATTTGAGAATTCTTAAAAAATTCGTCCAAAATCTTGATGTCTCCAATCTCTTGTTTTGTACGTTTTTTCCACGTGTCTTGACATCCAATGTATCCCTGCAAAGTTTGGTGAAGATCTGAGTATGTAGTTTTTGACCTTATCTGGAACATCCTTTCTGAAAATTTGAAAATTGTTAAAAAATTCGTCCAAAATCTTGATGTCTCCAATCTCTTTTTTGTACGTTTTTTCCACGTGTCTTGACATCCAATGTATCCCTGCAAAGTTTGGTGAAGATCTGAGTATGTAGTTTTTGACCTTATCTGGAACCTCCCATCTGAAAATTTGAAAATTCTTAAAAAATTCGACCAAAATCTTGATGTCTCCAATCTTTTGTTTTGTACGTTTTTTCCACGTGTCTTGATACATAATGTATCCCTGCAGAGTTTGGTGAAGATCTGAGTATGTAGTTTTTGACCTTATATGGAACCTCCTATCTGAAAATTTGAAAATTCTTAAAAAATTCGTCCAAAATCTTGATGTCTCCAATCTCTTGTTTTGTACGTTTTTTCCACGTGTCTTGACATCCAATGTATCCCTGCAAAGTTTGGTGAAGATCTGAGTATGTAGTTTTTGACCTTATCTGGAACCTCCCATCTGAAAATTTGAAAATTCTTCAAAAATTCGTCGAAAATCTTGATGTCTCCAATCTTTTGTTTTGTACGTTTTTTCCACGTGTCTTGACATGCAAAGTATCCCTGCAACGTTTGGTGAAGATCTGAGTATGTAGTTTTTGACCTTATCTGGAACCTCCTATCTGAAAATTTGAAAATTCTTCAAAAATTCGTCGAAAATCTTGATGTCTCCAATCTCTTGTTTTGTACGTTTTTTCCACGTGTCTTGACATCCAATGTATTCCTGCAATGTTTGGTGGAGATCTGAGTATGTAGTTTTAGACCTTATCTGGAACCTCCTATCTGAAAATTTGAAAATTCTTCAAAAATTCGTCCAAAATCTTGATGTCTCCAATCTCTTGTTTTGTACGTTTTTTCCACGTGTCTCGACCTCCAATGGATCCCTGCAAAGTTTGGTGAAGATCTGAGTATGTCGTTTTTGACCTTATCTGGAACATCCTTTCTGAAAATTTGAAAATTCTTAAAAAATTCGTCGAAAATCTTGATGTCTCCAATCTCTTGTTTTGTACGTTTTTTCCACGTGTCTTGACATCCAATGGATCCCTGCAAAGTTTGGTGAAGATCTGAGTATGTCGTTTTTGACCTTATCTGAAACATCCTTTCTGAAAATTTGAAAATTCTTAAAAAATTCGTCGAAAATCTTGATGTCTCCAATCTCTTGTTTTGTACGTTTTTTCCACGTGTCTTGACATCCAATGTATCCCTGCAAAGTTTGGTGAAGATCTGAGTATGTAGTTTTTGACCTTATATTGAACCTCCCATCTGAAAATTTGAAAATTCTTAAAAAATTCGTCCAAAATCTTGATGACCCCAATCTCTTGTTTTGTACGTTTTTTCCACGTGTCTTGACATCCAAAGTATCCCTGCAAAGTTTGGTGAAGATCTGAGTATGTAGTTTTTGACCTTATATTGAACCTCCCATCTGAAAATTTGAAAATTCTTCAAAAATTCGTCCAAAATCTTGATGTCTCCAATCTCTTGTTTTGTACGTTTTTTCCACGTGTCTTGACATCCAATGTATTCCTGCAATGTTTGGTGGAGATCTGAGTATGTAGTTTTAGACCTTATCTGGAACCTCCTATCTGAAAATTTGAAAATTCTTCAAAAATTCGTCCAAAATCTTGATGTCTCCAATCTCTTGTTTTGTACGTTTTTTCCACGTGTCTCGACCTCCAATGGATCCCTGCAAAGTTTGGTGAAGATCTGAGTATGTCGTTTTTGACCTTATCTGGAACATCCTTTCTGAAAATTTGAAAATTCTCAAAAAATTCGTCCAAAATCTTGATGTCTCCAATCTCTTGTTTTGTACGTTTTTTCCACGTGTCTCGACCTCCAATGGATCCCTGCAAAGTTTGGTGAAGATCTGAGTATGTCGTTTTTGACCTTATCTGGAACATCCTTTCTGAAAATTTGAAAATTCTTAAAAAATTCGTCGAAAATCTTGATGTCTCCAATCTCTTGTTTTGTACGTTTTTTCCACGTGTCTTGACATCCAATGTATCCCTGCAAAGTTTGGTGAAGATCTGAGTATGTAGTTTTTGACCTTATATTGAACCTCCCATCTGAAAATTTGAAAATTCTTAAAAAATTCGTCCAAAATCTTGATGTCTCCAATCTCTTGTTTTGTACGTTTTTTCCACGTGTCTTGACATCCAATGTATCCATGCAAAGTTTGGTGAAGATCTGAGTATGTCGTTTTTGACCTTAACTGGAACCTCCCATCTGAAAATTTGAAAATTCTTAAAAAATTCGTCGAAAATCTTGATGTCTCCAATCTTTTGTTTTGTACGTTTTTTCCACGTGTCTTGACATGCAAAGTATCCCTGCAACGTTTGGTGAAGATCTGAGTATGTAGTTTTTGACCTTATCTGGAACCTCCTATCTGAAAATTTGAAAATTCTTCAAAAATTCGTCGAAAATCTTGATGTCTCCAATCTCTTGTTTTGTACGTTTTTTCCACGTGTCTTGACATCCAATGTATTCCTGCAATGTTTGGTGGAGATCTGAGTATGTAGTTTTAGACCTTATCTGGAACCTCCTATCTGAAAATTTGAAAATTCTTCAAAAATTCGTCCAAAATCTTGATGTCTCCAATCTCTTGTTTTGTACGTTTTTTCCACGTGTCTCGACCTCCAATGGATCCCTGCAAAGTTTGGTGAAGATCTGAGTATGTCGTTTTTGACCTTATCTGGAACATCCTTTCTGAAAATTTGAAAATTCTTAAAAAATTCGTCGAAAATCTTGATGTCTCCAATCTCTTGTTTTGTACGTTTTTTCCACGTGTCTTGACATCCAATGTATCCCTGCAAAGTTTGGTGAAGATCTGAGTATGTAGTTTTTGACCTTATATGGAACCTCCTATCTGAAAATTTGAAAATTCTTAAAAAATTCGTCCAAAATCTTGATGTCTCCAATCTCTTGTTTTGTACGTTTTTTCCACGTGTCTTGACCTCCAATGGATCCCTGCAAAGTTTGGTGAAGATCTGAGTATGTCGTTTTTGACCTTATCTGGAACCTCCCATCTGAAAATTTGAAAATTCTTAAAAAATTCGTCGAAAATCTTGATGTCTCCGATCTCTTGTTTTGTACGTTTTTTCCACGTGTCTTGACATGCAAAGTATTCCTGCAAAGTTTGGTGAAGATCTGAGTATGTAGTTTTTGACCTCATCTGGAACCTAATATCTGAAAATTTGAAAATTCTTAAAAAATCCGTGCAAAATCTTGATGACCCCAATCTCTTGTTTTGTACGTTTTTTCCACGTGTCTTGACATCCAATGTATTCCTGCAATGTTTGGTGAAGATCTGAGTATGTAGTTTTTGACCTTATATGGAACCTCCTATCTGAAAATTTGAAAATTCTTAAAAAATTCGACCAAAATCTTGATGTTCCGAATCCTATGTTTTGTATGTTTTTTCCACGTGTCTTGACATCCAATGTATCCATGCAAAGTTTGGTGAAGATCTGAGTATGTAGTTTTTGACCTTATATTGAACCTCCCATCTGAAAATTTGAAAATTCTTAAAAAATTCGTCAAAAATCTTGATGACCCCAATCTCTTGTTTTGTACGTTTTTTCCACGTGTCTTGACATCCAAAGTATCCCTGCAAAGTTTGGTGAAGATCTGAGTATGTAGTTTTTGACCTTATATGGAACCTCCTTTCTGAAAATTTGAGAATTCTTAAAAAATTCGTCCAAAATCTTGATGTCTCCAATCTCTTGTTTTGTACGTTTTTTCCACGTGTCTTGACATCCAATGTATCCCTGCAAAGTTTGGTGAAGATCTGAGTATGTAGTTTTTGACCTTATCTGGAACATCCTTTCTGAAAATTTGAAAATTGTTAAAAAATTCGTCCAAAATCTTGATGTCTCCAATCTCTTTTTTGTACGTTTTTTCCAAGTGTCTTGACATCCAATGTAACCCTGCAAAGTTTGGTGAAGATCTGAGTATGTAGTTTTTGACCTTATCTGGAACCTCCCATCTGAAAATTTGAGAATTCTTAAAAAATTCGTCCAAAATCTTGATGTCTCCAATCTCTTGTTTTGTACGTTTTTTCCACGTGTCTTGACATCCAATGTATCCCTGCAAAGTTTGGTGAAGATCTGAGTATGTAGTTTTTGACCTTATCTGGAACATCCTTTCTGAAAATTTGAAAATTGTTAAAAAATTCGTCCAAAATCTTGATGTCTCCAATCTCTTTTTTGTACGTTTTTTCCACGTGTCTTGACATCCAATGTATCCCTGCAAAGTTTGGTGAAGATCTGAGTATGTAGTTTTTGACCTTATCTGGAACCTCCCATCTGAAAATTTGAAAATTCTTAAAAAATCCGTGCAAAATCTTGATGACCCCAATCTCTTGTTTTGTACGTTTTTTCCACGTGTCTTGACATCCAATGTATTCCTGCAATGTTTGGTGAAGATCTGAGTATGTAGTTTTTGACCTTATATGGAACCTCGTATCTGAAAATTTGAAAATTCTTAAAAAATTCGACCAAAATCTTGATGTTCCGAATCCTATGTTTTGTATGTTTTTTCCACGTGTCTTGACATCCAATGTATCCATGCAAAGTTTGGTGAAGATCTGAGTATGTAGTTTTTGACCTTATATTGAACCTCCCATCTGAAAATTTGAAAATTCTTAAAAAATTCGTCCAAAATCTTGATGAACCCAATCTCTTGTTTTGTACGTTTTTTCCACGTGTCTTGACATCCAAAGTATCCCTGCAAAGTTTGGTGAAGATCTGAGTATGTAGTTTTTGACCTTATATTGAACCTCCCATCTGAAAATTTGAAAATTCTTAAAAAATTCGTCCAAAATCTTGATGTCTCCAATCTCTTGTTTTGTACGTTTTTTCCACGTGTCTTGACATCCAATGTATCCATGCAAAGTTTGGTGAAGATCTGAGTATGTCGTTTTTGACCTTATCTGGAACCTCCCATCTGAAAATTTGAAAATTCTTAAAAAATTCGTCGAAAATCTTGATGTCTCCAATCTTTTGTTTTGTACGTTTTTTCCACGTGTCTTGACATGCAAAGTATCCCTGCAACGTTTGGTGAAGATCTGAGTATGTAGTTTTTGACCTTATCTGGAACCTCCTATCTGAAAATTTGAAAATTCTTCAAAAATTCGTCGAAAATCTTGATGTCTCCAATCTCTTGTTTTGTACGTTTTTTCCACGTCTCTTGACATCCAATGTATTCCTGCAATGTTTGGTGGAGATCTGAGTATGTAGTTTTAGACCTTATCTGGAACCTCCTATCTGAAAATTTGAAAATTCTTCAAAAATTCGTCCAAAATCTTGATGTCTCCAATCTCTTGTTTTGTACGTTTTTTCCACGTGTCTCGACCTCCAATGGATCCCTGCAAAGTTTGGTGAAGATCTGAGTATGTCGTTTTTGACCTTATCTGGAACATCCTTTCTGAAAATTTGAAAATTGTTAAAAAATTCGTCCAAAATCTTGATGTCTACAATCTCTTTTTTGTACGTTTTTTCCACGTGTCTTGACATCCAATGTATCCCTGCAAAGTTTGGTGAAGATCTGAGTATGTAGTTTTTGACCTTATCTGGAACCTCCCATCTGAAAATTTGAAAATTCTTAAAAAATTCGACCAAAATCTTGATGTCTCCAATCTTTTGTTTTGTACGTTTTTTCCACGTGTCTTGACACATAATGTATCCATGCAAAGTTTGGTGAAGATCTGAGTATGTAGTTTTTGACCTTATATGGAACCTCCTATCTGAAAATTTGAAAATTCTTAAAAAATTCGTCCAAAATTTTGATGTCTCCAATCTCTTGTTTTGTACGTTTTTTCCACGTGTCTTGACATCCAATGTATCCCTGCAATGTTTGGTGAAGATCTGAGTATGTAGTTTTTGACCTTATATGGAACCTCCTATCTGAAAATTTGAAAATTCTTAAAAAATTCGACCAAAATCTTGATGTCCCCAATCTCTTGTTTTGTACGTTTTTTCCACGTGTCTTGACATCCAATGTATCCCTGCAAAGTTTGGTGAAGATCTGAGTATGTACTTTTTGACCTTATATTGAACCTCCCATTTGAAAATTTGAAAATTCTTAAAAAATTCGTCCAAAATCTTGATGTCTCCAATCTCTTGTTTTGTACGCTTTTTTCCACGTGTCTTGATATCCAATGTATCCCTGCAAAGTTTGGTGAAGATCTGAGTATGTAGTTTTTGACCTTATATGGAACCTCCTATCTGAAAATTTGAAAATTCTTAAAAAATTCGACCAAAATCTTGATGTTCCGAATCCTATGTTTTGTATGTTTTTTCCACGTGTCTTGACATGCAAAGTATTCCTGCAAAGTTTGGTGAAGATCTGAGTATGTAGTTTTTGACCTTATCTGGAACCTCCTATCTGAAAATTTGAAAATTCTTAAAAAATTCGTCGAAAATCTTGATGTCTCCGATCTCTTGTTTTGTACGTTTTTTCCACGTGTCTTGACATGCAAAGTATTCCTGCAAAGTTTGGTGAAGATCTGAGTATGTAGTTTTTGACCTTATCTGGAACCTCCCATCTGAAAATTTGAAAATTCCTAAAAAATCCGTCCAAAATCTTGATGACCCCAATCTCTTGTTTTGTACGTTTTTTCCACGTGTCTTGACATCCAATGTATCCCTGAAATGTTTGGTGAAGATCTGAGTATGTCGTTTTTGACCTTATCTGGAACCTCCCATCTGAAAATTTGAAAATTCTTAAAAAATTCGTCGAAAATCTTGATGTCTCCAATCTTTTGTTTTGTACGTTTTTTCGACGTGTCTTGACATGCAAAGTATCCCTGCAACGTTTGGTGAAGATCTGAGTATGTAGTTTTTGACCTTATCTGGAACCTCCTATCTGAAAATTTGAAAATTCTTCAAAAATTCTTCGAAAATCTTGATGTCTCCAATCTCTTGTTTTGTACGTTTTTTCCACGTGTCTTGACATCCAATGTATTCCTGCAATGTTTGGTGGAGATCTGAGTGTGTAGTTTTAGACCTTATCTGGAACCTCCTATCTGAAAATTTGAAAATTCTTCAAAAATTCGTCGAAAATCTTGATGTCTCCAATCTCTTTTTTGTACGTTTTTTCCACGTGTCTTGACATCCAATGTATCCCTGCAAAGTTTGGTGAAGATCTGAGTATGTCGTTTTTGACCTTATCTGGAACATCCTTTCTGAAAATTTGAAAATTCTTAAAAAATTCGTCGAAAATCTTGATGTCTCCAATCTCTTGTTTTGTACGTTTTTTCCACGTGTCTTGACATCCAATGTATCCCTGCAAAGTTTGGTGAAGATCTGAGTATGTAGTTTTTGACCTTATATGGAACATCCTATCTGAAAATTTGAAAATTCTTAAAAAATTCGTCCAAAATCTTGATGTCTCCAATCTCTTGTTTTGTACGTTTTTTTAACGTGTCTCGACCTCCAATGGATCCCTGCAAAGTTTGGTGAAGATCTGAGTATGTCGTTTTTGACCTTATCTGGAACCTCCCATCTGAAAATTTGAAAATTCTTAAAAAATTCGTCGAAAATCTTGATGTCTCCGATCTCTTGTTTTGTACGTTTTTTCCACGTGTCTTGACATGCAAAGTATTCCTGCAAAGTTTGGTGAAGATCTGAGTATGTAGTTTTTGACCTCATCTGGAACCTCCTATCTGAAAATTTGAAAATTCTTAAAAAATCCGTCCAAAATCTTGATGACCCCAATCTCTTGTTTTGTACTTTTTTTCCACGTGTCTCGACCTCCAATGTATCCCTGCAAAGTTTGGTGAAGATCTGAGTATGTAGTTTTTGACCTTATATGGAACCTCCTATCTGAAAATTTGAAAATTCTTAAAAAATTCGTCCAAAATCTTGATGTCACCAATCCTATGTTTTGTATGTTTTTTCCACGTGTCTTGACATCCAATGTATCCATGCAAAGTTTGGTGAAGATCTGAGTATGTCGTTTTTGACCTTATCTGGAACCTCCCATCTGAAAATTTGAAAATTCTTAAAAAATTCGTCGAAAATCTTGATGTCTCCGATCTCTTGTTTTGTACGTTTTTTCCACGTGTCTTGACATGCAAAGTATTCCTGCAAAGTTTGGTGAAGATCTGAGTATGTAGTTTTTGACCTCATCTGGAACCTCCTATCTGAAAATTTGAAAATTCTTAAAAAATTCGTCCAAAATCTTGATGTCTCCAATCTCTTGTTTTGTACGTTTTTTCCACGTGTCTTGACATCCAATGTATCCCTGCAATGTTTGGTGAAGATCTGAGTATGTAGTTTTTGACCTTATCTGGAACCTCCCATCTGAAAATTTGAAAATTCCTAAAAAATCCGTCCAAAATCTTGATGACCCCAATCTCTTGTTTTGTACTTTTTTTCCACGTGTCTTGACATCCAATGTATCCCTGCAAAGTTTGGTGAAGATCTGAGTATGTAGTTTTTGATCTTATCTGGAACCTCCTATCTGAAAATTTGAAAATTCTTAAAAAATTCGTCCAAAATCTTGATGTCTCCAATCTCTTGTTTTGTACGTTTTTTCCACGTGTCTTGATATCCAATGTATCCCTGCAAAGTTTGGTGAAGATCTGAGTATGTTGTTTTTGACCTTATCTGGAACATCCTTTCTGAAAATTTGAAAATTGTTAAAAAATTCGTCCAAAATCTTGATGTCTCCTATCTCTTGTTTTGTACGTTTTTTCCACGTGTCTTGACATCCAATGTATCCCTGCAAAGTTTGGTGAAGATCTGAGTATGTAGTTTTTGACCTTATCTGGAACCTCCCATCTGAAAATTTGAAAATTCTTAAAAAATTCGACCAATATCTTGATGTCTCCAATCTCTTGTTTTGTACGTTTTTTCCACGTGTCTTGACACATAATGTATCCATGCAAAGTTTGGTGAAGATCTGAGTATGTAGTTTTTGACGTGATATGGAACCTCCTATCTGAAAATTTAAAAATTCTTAAAAAATTCGTCCAAAATCTTGATGTCTCCAATCTCTTGTTTTGTACGTTTTTTCCACGTGTCTTGACATCCAATGTATCCATGCAAAGTTTGGTGAAGATCTGAGTATGTAGTTTTTGACCTTATCTGGAACCTCCCATCTGAAAATTTGAAAATTCTTAAAAAATTCGACCAAAATCTTGATGTCTCCAATCTTTTGTTTTGTACGTTTTTTCCACGTGTCTTGACACATAATGTATCCATGAAAAGTTTGGTGAAGATCTGAGTATGTAGTTTTTGACCTTATATGGAACCTCCTATCTGAAAATTTGAAAATTCTTAAAAAATTCGTCCAAAATCTTGATGTCTCCAATCTCTTGTTTTGTACGTTTTTTCCACGTGTCTTGACATCCAATGTATCCCTGCAAAGTTTGGTGAAGATCTGAGTATGTAGTTTTTGACCTTATCTGGAACCTCCCATCTGAAAATTTGAAAATTCCTAAAAAATCCGTGCAAAATCTTGATGACCCCAATCTCTTGTTTTGTACGTTTTTTCCACGTGTCTTGACATCCAATGTATCCATGCAAAGTTTGGTGAAGATCTGAGTATGTCGTTTTTGACCTTATCTGGAACCTCCCATCTGAAAATTTGAAAATTCTTAAAAAATTCGTCGAAAATCTTGATGTCTCCAATCTTTTGTTTTGTACGTTTTTTCCACGTGTCTTGACATGCAAAGTATCCCTGCAACGTTTGGTGAAGATCTGAGTATGTAGTTTTTGACCTTATCTGGAACCTCCCATCTGAAAATTTGAAAATTCCTAAAAAAATCCGTCCAAAATCTTGATGACCCCAATCTCTTGTTTTGTACGTTTTTTCCACGTGTCTTGACATCCAATGTATCCCTGCAAAGTTTGGTGAAGATCTGAGTATGTAGTTTTTGACCTTATCTGGAACCTCCTATCTGAAAATTTGAAAATTCTTAAAAAATTCGTCCAAAATCTTGATGTCTCCAATCTCTTGTTTTGTACGTTTTTTCAACGTGTCTTGATATCCAATGTATCCCTGCAAAGTTTGGTGAAGATCTGAGTATGTCGTTTTTGACCTTATCTGGAACATCCTTTCTGAAAATTTGAAAATTGTTAAAAAATTCGTCCAAAATCTTGATGTCTCCTATCTCTTGTTTTGTACGTTTTTTCCACGTGTCTTGACATCCAATGTATCCCTGCAAAGTTTGGTGAAGATCTGAGTATGTAGTTTTTGACCTTATCTGGAACCTCCCATCTGAAAATTTGAAAATTCTTAAAAAATTCGACCAAAATCTTGATGTCTCCAATCTCTTCTTTTGTACGTTTTTTCCACGTGTCTTGACACATAATGTATCCATGCAAAGTTTGGTGAAGATCTGAGTATGTAGTTTTTGACCTTATATGGAACCTCCTATCTGAAAATTTGAAAATTCTTAAAAAATTTGACCAAAATCTTGATGTCCCCAATCCTATGTTTTGTATGTTTTTTCCACGTGTCTTGACATCCAATGTATTCCTGCAGAGTTTGGTGAAGATCTGAGTATGTAGTTTTTGACCTTATCTGGAACCTCCCATCTGAAAATTTGAAAATTCTTAAAAAATTCGTCGAAAATCTTGATGTCTCCAATCTCTTGTTTTGTACGTTTTTTCCACGTGTCTTGACATGCAAAGTATCCCTGCAACGTTTGGTGAAGATCTGAGTATGTAGTTTTTGACCTTATCTGGAACCTCCTATCTGAAAATTTGAAAATTCTTAAAAAATTCGTCCAAAATCTTGATGTCTCCAATCTCTTGTTTTGTACGTTTTTTCCACGTGTCTTGACATCCAATGTATCCCTGCAATGTTTGGTGAAGATCTGAGTATGTAGTTTTTGACCTTATATGGAACCTCCTATCTGAAAATTTGAAAATTCTTAAAAAATTCGTCCAAAATCTTGATGTCTCCAATCTCTTGTTTTGTACGTTCTTTCCACGTGTCTTGACATCCAATGTATAACTGCAATGTTTGGTGAAGATCTGAGTATGTAGTTTTTGACCTTATATGGAACCTCCTATCTGAAAATTTGAAAATTCTTAAAAAAATTTAACAAAATCTTGATGTCCCCAATCCTATGTTTTGTATGTTTTTTCCACGTGTCTTGACATACAATGTATCCCTGCAGAGTTTGGTGAAGATCTGAGTATGTAGTTTTTGACCTTATCTGGAACCTCCCATCTGAAAATTTGAAAATTCCTAAAAAATCCGTCCAAAATTTTGTTGACCCCAATCTCTTGTTTTGTACGTTTTTTCCACGTGTCTTGACATCCAATGTATCCCTGCAAAGTTTGGTGAAGATCTGAGTATGTAGTTTTTGACCTTATCTGGAACCGCATTTCTGAAAATTTGAAAATTCTTAAAAAAATCGTCCAAAATCTTGATGTCTCCAATCTCTTGTTTTGTACGTTTTTTCCACGTGTCTTGACATCCAATGTATCCCTGCAAAGTTTGGTGAAGATCTGAGTATGTCGTTTTTGACCTTATCTGGAACCTCCTATCTGAAAATTTGAAAATTCTTAAAAAATTCGTCCAAAATCTTGATGTCTCCAATCTCTTGTTTTGTACGTTTTTTCCACGTGTCTTGATATCCAATGTATCCCTGCAAAGTTTGGTGAAGATCTGAGTACGTCGTTTTTGACCTTATCTGGAACATCCTTTCTGAAAATTTGAAAATTGTTAAAAAATTCGTCCAAAATCTTGATGTCTCCTATCTCTTGTTTTGTACGTTTTTTCCACGTGTCTTGACATCCAATGTATCCCTGCAAAGTTTGGTGAAGATCTGAGTATGTAGATTTGACCTTATCTGGAACCTCCCATCTGAAAATTTGAAAATTCTTAAAAAATTCGACCAAAATCTTGATGTCTCCAATCTCTTGTTTTGTACGTTTTTTCCACGTGTCTTGACACATAATGTATCCATGCAAAGTTTGGTGAAGATCTGAGTATGTAGTTTTTGTCCTTATATGGAACCTCCTATCTGAAAATTTGAAAATTCTTAAAAAATTTGACCAAAATCTTGATGTCCCCAATCCTATGTTTTGTATGTTTTTTCCACGTGTCTTGACATCCAATGTATCCATGCAAAGTTTGGTGAAGATCTGAGTATGTAGTTTTTGACCTTATCTGGAACCTCCCATCTGAAAATTTGAAAATTCTTAAAAAATTCGTCGAAAATCTTGATGTCTCCAATCTCTTGTTTTGTACGTTTTTTCCACGTGTCTTGACATGCAAAGTATCCCTGCAACGTTTGGTGAAGATCTGAGTATGTAGTTTTTGACCTTATCTGGAGCCTCCTATCTGAAAATTTGAAAATTCTTAAAAAATTCGTCCAAAATCTTGATGTCTCCAATCTCTTGTTTTGTACGTTCTTTCCACGTGTCTTGACATCCAATGTATCCCTGCAATGTTTGGTGAAGATCTGAGTATGTAGTTTTTGACCTTATATGGAACCTCCTATCTGAAAATTTGAAAATTCTTAAAAGAATTTAACAAAATCTTGATGTCCCCAATCCTATGTTTTGTATGTTTTTTCCACGTGTCTTGACATACAATGTATCCCTGCAGAGTTTGGTGAAGATCTGAGTATGTAGTTTTTGACCTTATCTGGAACCTCCCATCTGAAAATTTGAAAATTCCTAAAAAATCCGTCCAAAATCTTGTTGACCCGAATCTCTTGTTTTGTACGTTTTTTCCACGTGTCTTGACATCCAATGTATCCCTGCAAAGTTTGGTGAAGATCTGAGTATGTAGTTTTTGACCTTATCTGGAACCGCATTTCTGAAAATTTGAAAATTTTTAAAAAAATCGTCCAAAATCTTGATATCTCCAATCTCTTGTTTTGTACGTTTTTTCCACGTGTCTTGACATCCAATGTATCCCTGCAAAGTTTGGTGAAGATGTGAGTATGTAGTTTTTGACCTTATATGGAACCTCCTATCTGAAAATTTGAAAATTCTTAAAAAATTCGTCCAAAATCTTGATGTCTCCAATCTCTTGTTTTGTACGTTTTTTCCACGTGTCTCGACCTCCAATGGATCCCTGCAAAGTTCGGTGAAGATCTGAGTATGTCGTTTTTGACCTTATCTGGAACCTCCCATCTGAAAATTTGAAAATTCTTAAAAAATTCGTCGAAAATCTTGATGTCTCCGATCTCTTGTTTTGTACGTTTTTTCCACGTGTCTTTACATGCAAAGTATTCCTGCAAAGTTTGGTGAAGATCTGAGTATGTAGTTTTTGACCTCATCTGGAACCTCCTATCTGAAAATTTGAAAATTCTTAAAAAATTCGTCCAAAATCTTGATGTCTCCAATCTCTTGTTTTGTACGTTTTTTCCACGTGTCTTGACATCCAATGTATCCCTGCAAAGTTTGGTGAAGATCTGAGTATGTAGTTTTTGACTTTATCTGGAACCTCCTATCTGAAAATTTGAAAATTCTTAAAAAATTCGTCCAAAATCTTGATGTCTCCAATCTCTTGTTTTGTACGTTTTTTCCACGTGTCTTGATATCCAATGTATCCCTGCAAAGTTTGGTGAAGATCTGAGTATGTCGTTTTTGACCTTATCTGGAACATCCTTTCTGAAAATTTGAAAATTGTTAAAAAATTCGTCCAAAATCTTGATGTCTCCTATCTCTTGTTTTGTACGTTTTTTCCACGTGTCTTGACATCCAATGTATCCCTGCAAAGTTTGGTGAAGATCTGAGTATGTAGTTTTTGACCTTATCTGGAACCTCCCATCTGAAAATTTGAAAATTCTTAAAAAATTCGACCAAAATCTTGATGTCTCCAATCTCTTGTTTTGTACGTTTTTTCCACGTGTCTTGACACATAATGTATCCATGCAAAGTTTGGTGAAGATCTGAGTATGTAGTTTTTGACCTTATATGGAACCCCCTATCTGAAAATTTGAAAATTCTTAAAAAATTCGTCCAAAATCTTGATGTCTCCAATCTCTTGTTTTGTACGTTTTTTCCACGTGTCTTGACATCCAATGTATCCCTGCAAAGTTTGGTGAAGATCTGAGTATGTAGTTTTTGACCTTATCTGGAACCTCCCATCTGAAAATTTGAAAATTCCTAAAAAATCCGTCCAAAATCATGATGACCACAATCTCTTGTTTTGTACGTTTTTTCCACGTGTCTTGACATTCAATGTATCCCTGCAAAGTTTGGTGATGATCTGAGTATGTAGTTTTTGACCTTATATGGACCCTCCTTTCTGAAAATTTGAAAATTCTTAAAAAATTCGTCCAAAATCTTGAAGACCCCAATCTCTTGTTTTGTACGTTTTTTCCACGTGTCTTGACATCCAATGTATCCCTGCAAAGTTTGGTGAAGATCTGAGTATGTAGTTTTTGACCTTATATGGAACCTCCTTTCTGAAAATTTGAGAATTCTTAAAAAATTCGTCCAAAATCTTGATGTCTCCAATCTCTTGTTTTGTACGTTTTTTCCACGTGTCTTGACATCCAATGTATCCATGCAAAGTTTGGTGAAGATCTGAGTATGTCGTTTTTGACCTTATCTGGAACCTCCCATCCGAAAATTTGAAAATTCTTAAAAAATTCGTCGAAAATCTTGATGTCTCCAATCTCTTGTTTTGTACGTTTTTTCCACGTGTCTTGACATGCAAAGTATCCCTGCAACGTTTGGTGAAGATCTGAGTATGTAGTTTTTGACCTTATCTGGAACCTCCTATCTGAAAATTTGAAAATTCTTAAAAAATTCGTCGAAAATCTTGATGTCTCCGATCTCTTGTTTTGTACGTTTTTTCCACGTGTCTTGACATGCAAAGTATTCCTGCAAAGTTTGGTGAAGATCTGAGTATGTAGTTTTTGACCTCATCTGGAACCTCCTATCTGAAAATTTGAAAATTCTTAAAAAATTCGTCCAAAATCTTGATGTCTCCAATCTCTTGTTTTGTACGTTTTTTCCACGTGTCTTGACATCCAATGTATCCCTGCAATGTTTGGTGAAGATCTGAGTATGTAGTTTTTGACCTTATCTGGAACCTCCCATCTGAAAATTTGAAAATTCCTAAAAAATCCGTCCAAAATCTTGATGACCCCAATCTCTTGTTTTGTACGTTTTTTCCACGTGTCTTGACATCCAATGTATCCCTGCAAAGTTTGGTGAAGATCTGAGTATGTAGTTTTTGACCTTATCTGGAACCTCCCATCTGAAAATTTGAAAATTCCTAAAAAATCCGTGCAAAATCTTGATGACCCCAATCTCTTGTTTTGTACGTTTTTTCCACGTGTCTTGACATCCAATGTATTCCTGCAATGTTTGGTGAAGATCTGAGTATGTAGTTTTTGACCTTATATGGAACCTCCTATCTGAAAATTTGAAAATTCTTAAAAAATTCGACCAAAATCTTGATGTTCCGAATCCTATGTTTTGTATGTTTTTTCCACGTGTCTTGACATCCAATGTATCCCTGCAAAGTTTGGTGAAGATCTGAGTATGTAGTTTTTGACCTTATATTGAACCTCCCATCTGAAAATTTGAAAATTCTTAAAAAATTCGTCCAAAATCTTGATGACCCCAATCTCTTGTTTTGTACGTTTTTTCCACGTGTCTTGACATCCAAAGTATCCCTGCAAAGTTTGGTGAAGATCTGAGTATGTAGTTTTTGACCTTATATTGAACCTCCCATCTGAAAATTTGAAAATTCTTAAAAAATTCGTCCAAAATCTTGATGTCTCCAATCTCTTGTTTTGTACGTTTTTTCCACGTGTCTTGACATCCAATGTATCCATGCAAAGTTTGGTGAAGATCTGAGTATGTCGTTTTTGACCTTATCTGGAACCTCCCATCTGAAAATTTGAAAATTCTTAAAAAATTCGTCGAAAATCTTGATGTCTCCAATCTTTTGTTTTGTACGTTTTTTCCACGTGTCTTGACATGCAAAGTATCCCTGCAACGTTTGGTGAAGATCTGAGTATGTAGTTTTTGACCTTATCTGGAACCTCCTATCTGAAAATTTGAAAATTCTTCAAAAATTCGTCGAAAATCTTGATGTCTCCAATCTCTTGTTTTGTACGTTTTTCCCACGTGTCTTGACATCCAATGTATTCCTGCAATGTTTGGTGGAGATCTGAGTATGTAGTTTTAGACCTTATCTGGAACCTCCTATCTGAAAATTTGAAAATTCTTCAAAAATTCGTCCAAAATCTTGATGTCTCCAATCTCTTGTTTTGTACGTTTTTTCCACGTGTCTCGACCTCCAATGGATCCCTGCAAAGTTTGGTGAAGATCTGAGTATGTCGTTTTTGACCTTATCTGGAACATCCTTTCTGAAAATTTGAAAATTCTTAAAAAATTCGTCGAAAATCTTGATGTCTCCAATCTCTTGTTTTGTACGTTTTTTCCACGTGTCTTGACATCCAATGTATCCCTGCAAAGTTTGGTGAAGATCTGAGTATGTAGTTTTTGACCTTATATGGAACCTCCTATCTGAAAATTTGAAAATTCTTAAAAAATTCGTCCAAAATCTTGATGTCTCCAATCTCTTGTTTTGTACGTTTTTTCCACGTGTCTCGACCTCCAATGGATCCCTGCAAAGTTTGGTGAAGATCTGAGTATGTCGTTTTTGACCTTATCTGGAACCTCCCATCTGAAAATTTGAAAATTCTTAAAAAATTCGTCGAAAATCTTGATGTCTCCGATCTCTTGTTTTGTACGTTTTTTCCACGTGTCTTGACATGCAAAGTATTCCTGCAAAGTTTGGTGAAGATCTGAGTATGTAGTTTTTGACCTCATCTGGAACCTCCTATCTGAAAATTTGAAAATTCTTAAAAAATTCGTCCAAAATCTTGATGTCTCCAATCTCTTGTTTTGTACGTTTTTTCCACGTGTCTTGACATCCAATGTATCCCTGCAATGTTTGGTGAAGATCTGAGTATGTAGTTTTTGACCTTATCTGGAACCTCCCATCTGAAAATTTGAAAATTCCTAAAAAATCCGTCCAAAATCTTGATGACCCCAATCTCTTGTTTTGTACTTTTTTTCCACGTGTCTTGACATCCAATGTATCCCTGCAAAGTTTGGTGAAGATCTGAGTATGTAGTTTTTGATCTTATCTGGAACCTCCTATCTGAAAATTTGAAAATTCTTAAAAAATTCGTCCAAAATCTTGATGTCTCCAATCTCTTGTTTTGTACGTTTTTTCCACGTGTCTTGATATCCAATGTATCCCTGCAAAGTTTGGTGAAGATCTGAGTATGTTGTTTTTGACCTTATCTGGAACATCCTTTCTGAAAATTTGAAAATTGTTAAAAAATTCGTCCAAAATCTTGATGTCTCCTATCTCTTGTTTTGTACGTTTTTTCCACGTGTCTTGACATCCAATGTATCCCTGCAAAGTTTGGTGAAGATCTGAGTATGTAGTTTTTGACCTTATCTGGAACCTCCAATCTGAAAATTTGAAAATTCTTAAAAAATTCGACCAATATCTTGATGTCTCCAATCTTTTGTTTTGTACGTTTTTTCCACGTGTCTTGACACATAATGTATCCATGCAAAGTTTGGTGAAGATCTGAGTATGTAGTTTTTGACCTTATATGGAACCTCCTATCTGAAAATTTGAAAATTCTTAAAAAATTCGTCCAAAATCTTGATGTCTCCAATCTCTTGTTTTGTACGTTTTTTCCACGTGTCTTGACATCCAATGTATCCCTGCAAAGTTTGGTGAAGATCTGAGTATGTAGTTTTTGACCTTATCTGGGACCTCCCATCTGAAAATTTGAAAATTCCTAAAAAATCCGTGCAAAATCTTGATGACCCCAATCTCTTGTTTTGTACGTTTTTTCCACGTGTCTTGACATCCAATGTATTCCTGCAATGTTTGGTGAAGATCTGAGTATGTAGTTTTTGACCTTATATGGAACCTCCTATCTGAAAATTTGAAAATTCTTAAAAAATTCGACCAAAATCTTGATGTTCCGAATCCTATGTTTTGTATGTTTTTTCCACGTGTCTTGACATCCAATGTATCCATGCAAAGTTTGGTGAAGATCTGAGTATGTAGTTTTTGACCTTATATTGAACCTCCCATCTGAAAATTTGAAAATTCTTAAAAAATTCGTCCAAAATCTTGATGACCCCAATCTCTTGTTTTGTACGTTTTTTCCACGTGTCTTGACATCCAAAGTATCCCTGCAAAGTTTGGTGAAGATCTGAGTATGTAGTTTTTGACCTTATATGGAACCTCCTTTCTGAAAATTTGAGAATTCTTAAAAAATTCGTCCAAAATCTTGATGTCTCCAATCTCTTGTTTTGTACGTTTTTTCCACGTGTCTTGACATCCAATGTATCCCTGCAAAGTTTGGTGAAGATCTGAGTATGTAGTTTTTGACCTTATCTGGAACCTCCTATCTGAAAATTTGAAAATTCTTAAAAAATTCGTCCAAAATCTTGATGTCTCCAATCTCTTGTTTTGTACGTTTTTTCCACGTGTCTTGATATCCAATGTATCCCTGCAAAGTTTGGTGAAGATCTGAGTACGTCGTTTTTGACCTTATCTGGAACATCCTTTCTGAAAATTGGAAAATTGTTAAAAAATTCGTCCAAAATCTTGATGTCTCCTATCTCTTGTTTTGTACGTTTTTTCCACGTGTCTTGACATCCAATGTATCCCTGCAAAGTTTGGTGAAGATCTGAGTATGTAGTTTTTGACCTTATCTGGAACCTCCCATCTGAAAATTTGAAAATTCTTAAAAAATTCGACCAAAATCTTGATGTCTCCAATCTCTTGTTTTGTACGTTTTTTCCACGTGTCTTGACACATAATGTATCCATGCAAAGTTTGGTGAAGATCTGAGTATGTAGTTTTTGACCTTATATGGAACCTCCTATCTGAAAATTTGAAAATTCTTAAAAAATTTGACCAAAATCTTGATGTCCCCAATCCTATGTTTTGTATGTTTTTTCCACGTGTCTTGACATCCAATGTATTCCTGCAATGTTTGGTGGAGATCTGAGTATGTAGTTTTAGACCTTATCTGGAACCTCCTATCTGAAAATTTGAAAATTCTTCAAAAATTCGTCCAAAATCTTGATGTCTCCAATCTCTTGTTTTGTACGTTTTTTCCACGTGTCTCGACCTCCAATGGATCCCTGCAAAGTTTGGTGAAGATCTGAGTATGTCGTTTTTGACCTTATCTGGAACATCCTTTCTGAAAATTTGAAAATTCTTAAAAAATTCGTCGAAAATCTTGATGTCTCCAATCTCTTGTTTTGTACGTTTTTTCCACGTGTCTTGACATCCAATGTATCCCTGCAAAGTTTGGTGAAGATCTGAGTATGTAGTTTTTGACCTTATATGGAACCTCCTATCTGAAAATTTGAAAATTCTTAAAAAATTCGTCCAAAATCTTGATGTCTCCAATCTCTTGTCTTGTACGTTTTTTCCACGTGTCTCGACCTCCAATGGATCCCTGCAAAGTTTGGTGAAGATCTGAGTATGTCGTTTTTGACCTTATCTGGAACCTCCCATCTGAAAATTTGAAAATTCTTAAAAAATTCGTCGAAAATCTTGATGTCTCCGATCTCTTGTTTTGTACGTTTTTTCCACGTGTCTTGACATGCAAAGTATTCCTGCAAAGTTTGGTGAAGATCTGAGTATGTAGTTTTTGACCTCATCTGGAACCTCCTATCTGAAAATTTGAAAATTCTTAAAAAATTCGTCCAAAATCTTGATGTCTCCAATCTCTTGTTTTGTACGTTTTTTCCACGTGTCTTGACATCCAATGTATCCCTGCAATGTTTGGTGAAGATCTGAGTATGTAGTTTTTGACCTTATCTGGAACCTCCCATCTGAAAATTTGAAAATTCCTAAAAAATCCGTCCAAAATCTTGATGACCCCAATCTCTTGTTTTGTACGTTTTTTCCACGTGTCTTGACATCCAATGTATCCCTGCAAAGTTTGGTGAAGATCTGAGTATGTAGTTTTTGATCTTATCTGGAACCTCCTATCTGAAAATTTGAAAATTCTTAAAAAATTCGTCCAAAATCTTGATGTCTCCAATCTCTTGTTTTGTACGTTTTTTCCACGTGTCTTGATATCCAATGTATCCCTGCAAAGTTTGGTGAAGATCTGAGTATGTTGTTTTTGACCTTATCTGGAACATCCTTTCTGAAAATTTGAAAATTGTTAAAAAATTCGTCCAAAATCTTGATGTCTCCTATCTCTTGTTTTGTACGTTTTTTCCACGTGTCTTGACATCCAATGTATCCCTGCAAAGTTTGGTGAAGATCTGAGTATGTAGTTTTTGACCTTATCTGGAACCTCCCATCTGAAAATTTGAAAATTCTTAAAAAATTCGACCAATATCTTGATGTCTCCAATCTTTTGTTTTGTACGTTTTTTCCACGTGTCTTGACACATAATGTATCCATGCAAAGTTTGGTGAAGATCTGAGTATGTAGTTTTTGACCTTATATGGAACCTCCTATCTGAAAATTTGAAAATTCTTAAAAAATTCGTCCAAAATCTTGATGTCTCCAATCTCTTGTTGTGTACGTTTTTTCCACGTGTCTTGACATCCAATGTATCCCTGCAAAGTTTGGTGAAGATCTGAGTATGTAGTTTTTGACCTTATCTGGAACCTCCCATCTGAAAATTTGAAAATTCCTAAAAAATCCGTGCAAAATCTTGATGACCCCAATCTCTTGTTTTGTACGTTTTTTCCACGTGTCTTGACATCCAAGGTATTCCTGCAATGTTTGGTGAAGATCTGAGTATGTAGTTTTTGACCTTATATGGAACCTCCTATCTGAAAATTTGAAAATTCTTAAAAAATTCGACCAAAATCTTGATGTTCCGAATCCTATGTTTTGTATGTTTTTTCCACGTGTCTTGACATCCAATGTATCCATGCAAAGTTTGGTGAAGATCTGAGTATGTAGTTTTTGACCTTATCTGGAACCTCCCATCTGAAAATTTGAAAATTCTTAAAAAATTCGTCCAAAATCTTGATGACCCCAATCTCTTGTTTTGTACGTTTTTTCCACGTGTCTTGACATCCAAAGTATCCCTGCAAAGTTTGGTGAAGATCTGAGTATGTAGTTTTTGACCTTATATGGAACCTCCTTTCTGAAAATTTGAGAATTCTTAAAAAATTCGTCCAAAATCTTGATGTCTCCAATCTCTTGTTTTGTACGTTTTTTCCACGTGTCTTGACATCCAATGTATCCCTGCAAAGTTTGGTGAAGATCTGAGTATGTAGTTTTTGACCTTATCTGGAACCTCCTATCTGAAAATTTGAAAATTCTTAAAAAATTCGTCCAAAATCTTGATGTCTCCAATCTCTTGTTTTGTACGTTTTTTCCACGTGTCTTGATATCCAATGTATCCCTGCAAAGTTTGGTGAAGATCTGAGTACGTCGTTTTTGACCTTATCTGGAACATCCTTTCTGAAAATTTGAAAATTGTTAAAAAATTCGTCCAAAATCTTGATGTCTCCTATCTCTTGTTTTGTACGTTTTTTCCACGTGTCTTGACATCCAATGTATCCCTGCAAAGTTTGGTGAAGATCTGAGTATGTAGTTTTTGACCTTATCTGGAACCTCCCATCTGAAAATTTGAAAATTCTTAAAAAATTCGACCAAAATCTTGATGTCTCCAATCTCTTGTTTTGTACGTTTTTTCCACGTGTCTTGACACATAATGTATCCATGCAAAGTTTGGTGAAGATCTGAGTATGTAGTTTTTGACCTTATATGGAACCTCCTATCTGAAAATTTGAAAATTCTTAAAAAATTTGACCAAAATCTTGATGTCCCCAATCCTATGTTTTGTATGTTTTTTCCACGTGTCTTGACATCCAATGTATCCATGCAAAGTTTGGTGGAGATCTGAGTATGTAGTTTTTGACCTTATCTGGAACCTCCCATCTGAAAATTTGAAAATTCTTAAAAAATTCGTCGAAAATCTTGATGTCTCCAATCTCTTGTTTTGTACGTTTTTTCCACGTGTCTTGACATGCAAAGTATCCCTGCAACGTTTGGTGAAGATCTGAGTATGTAGTTTTTGACCTTATCTGGAACCTCCTATCTGAAAATTTGAAAATTCTTAAAAAATTCGTCCAAAATCTTGATGTCTCCAATCTCTTGTTTTGTACGTTTTTTCCACGTGTCTTGACATCCAATGTATCTTTGCAATGTTTGGTGAAGATCTGAGTATGTAGTTTTTGACCTTATATGGAGCCTCCTATCTGAAAATTTGAAAATTCTTAAAAAAATCGTCCAAAATCTTGATGTCTCCAATCTCTTGTTTTGTACGTTCTTTCCACGTGTCTTGACATCCAATGTATCCCTGCAAAGTTTGGTGAAGATCTGAGTATGTAGTTTTTGACCTTATCTGGAACCGCATTTCTGAAAATTTGAAAATTTTTAAAAAAATCGTCCAAAATCTTGATGTCTCCAATCTCTTGTTTTGTACGTTTTTTCCACGTGTCTTGACATCCAATGTATCCCTGCAAAGTTTGGTGAAGATCTGAGTATGTAGTTTTTGACCTTATCTGGAACCTCCTATCTGAAAATTTGAAAATTCTTAAAAAATTCGTCCAAAATCTTGATGTCTCCAATCTCTTGTTTTGTACGTTTTTTCCACGTGTCTTGATATCCAATGTATCCCTGCAAAGTTTGGTGAAGATCTGAGTATGTCGTTTTTGACCTTATCTGGAACATCCTTTCTGAAAATTTGAAAATTGTTAAAAAATTCGTCCAAAATCTTGATGTCTCCTATCTCTTGTTTTGTACGTTTTTTCCACGTGTCTTGACATCCAATGTATCCCTGCAAAGTTTGGTGAAGATCTGAGTATGTAGTTTTTGACCTTATCTGGAACCTCCCATCTGAAAATTTGAAAATTCTTAAAAAATTCGACCAAAATCTTGATGTCTCCAATCTCTTGTTTTGTACGTTTTTTCCACGTGTCTTGACACATAATGTATCCATGCAAAGTTTGGTGAAGATCTGAGTATGTAGTTTTTGACTTTATATATGGAACCTCCTATCTGAAAATTTGAAAATTCTTAAAAAATTCGTCCAAAATCTTGATGTCTCCAATCTCTTGTTTTGTACGTTTTTTCCACGTGTCTTGACATCCAATGTATCCCTGCAAAGTTTGGTGAAGATCTGAGTATGTAGTTTTTGACCTTATCTGGAACCTCCCATCTGAAAATTTGAAAATTCCTAAAAAATCCGTCCAAAATCTTGATGACCACAATCTCTTGTTTTGTACGTTTTTTCCACGTGTCTTGACATTCAATGTATCCCTGCAAAGTTTGGTGAAGATCTGAGTATGTAGTTTTTGACCTTATATGGAACCTCCTTTCTGAAAATTTGAAAATTCTTAAAAAATTCGTCCAAAATCTTGAAGACCCCAATCTCTTGTTTTGTACGTTTTTTCCACGTGTCTTGACATCCAATGTATCCCTGCAAAGTTTGGTGAAGATCTGAGTATGTAGTTTTTGACCTTATATGGAACCTCCTTTCTGAAAATTTGAGAATTCTTAAAAAATTCGTCCAAAATCTTGATGTCTCCAATCTCTTGTTTTGTACGTTTTTTCCACGTGTCTTGACATCCAATGTATCCATGCAAAGTTTGGTGAAGATCTGAGTATGTCGTTTTTGACCTTATCTGGAACCTCCCATCCGAAAATTTGAAAATTCTTAAAAAATTCGTCGAAAATCTTGATGTCTCCAATCTCTTGTTTTGTACGTTTTTTCCACGTGTCTTGACATGCAAAGTATCCCTGCAACGTTTGGTGAAGATCTGAGTATGTAGTTTTTGACCTTATCTGGAACCTCCTATCTGGAAATTTGAAAATTCTTCAAAAATTCGTCGAAAATCTTGATGTCTCCAATCTCTTGCTTTGTACGTTTTTTCCACGTGTCTTGACATCCAATGTATCCCTGCAATGTTTGGTGGAGATCTGAGTATGTAGTTTTTGACCTTATCTGGAACCTCCTATCTGAAAATTTGAAAATTCTTCAAAAATTCGTCCAAAATCTTGATGTCTCCAATCTCTTGTTTTGTACGTTTTTTCCACGTGTCTCGACCTCCAATGTATCCCTGCAAAGTTAGTGAAGATCTGAGTATGTCGTTTTTGACCTTATCTGGAACATCCTTTCTGAAAATTTGAAAATTCTTAAAAAATTCGTCGAAAATCTTGATGTCTCCAATCTCTTGTTTTGTACGTTTTTTCCACGTTTCTTGACATCCAATGTATCCCTGCAAAGTTTGGTGAAGATCTGAGTATGTAGTTTTTGACCTTATATGAAACCTCCTTTCTGAAAATTTGAAAATTCTCAAAAAATTCGTCCATAATCTTGATGTCTCCAATCTCTTGTTTTGTACGTTTTTTCCACGTGTCTTGACATCCAATGTATCCCTGCAAAGTTTGGTGAAGATCTGAGCATGTAGTTTTTGACCTTATATGGAACCTCCTATCTGAAAATTTGAAAATTCTTAAAAAATTCGTCGAAAATCTTGATGTCACCAATCCTATGTTTTGTATGTTTTTTCCACGTGTCTTGACATCCAATGTATCCATGCAAAGTTTGGTGAAGATCTGAGTATGTCGTTTTTGACCTTATCTGGAACCTCCCATCTGAAAATTTGAAAATTCTTAAAAAATTCGTCGAAAATCTTGATGTCTCCGATCTCTTGTTTTGTACGTTTTTTCCACGTGTCTTGACATGCAAAGTATTCCTGCAAAGTTTGGTGAAGATCTGAGTATGTAGTTTTTGACCTCATCTGGAACCTCCTATCTGAAAATTTGAAAATTCTTAAAAAATTCGTCCAAAATCTTGATGTCTCCAATCTCTTGTTTTGTACGTTTTTTCCACGTGTCTTGACATCCAATGTATCCCTGCAATGTTTGGTGAAGATCTGAGTATGTAGTTTTTGACCTTATCTGGAATCTCCCATCTGAAAATTTGAAAATTCCTAAAAAATCCGTCCAAAATCTTGATGACCCCAATCTCTTGTTTTGTACGTTTTTTCCACGTGTCTTGACATCCAATGTATCCCTGCAAAGTTTGGTGAAGATCTGAGTATGTAGTTTTTGACCTTATCTGGAACCTCCCATCTGAAAATTTGAAAATTCCTAAAAAATCCGTGCAAAATCTTGATGACCCCAATCTCTTGTTTTGTACGTTTTTTCCACGTGTCTTGACATCCAATGTATTCCTGCAATGTTTGGTGAAGATCTGAGTATGTAGTTTTTGACCATATATGGAACCTCCTTTCTGAAAATTTGAGAATTCTTAAAAAATTCGTCCAAAATCTTGATGTCTCCAATCTCTTGTTTTGTACGTTTTTTTCCACGTGTCTTGACATCCAATGTATCCATGCAAAGTTTGGTGAAGATCTGAGTATGTCGTTTTTGACCTTATCTGGAACCTCCCATCTGAAAATTTGAAAATTCTTAAAAAATTCGTCGAAAATCTTGATGTCTCCAATCTTTTGTTTTGTACGTTTTTTTCCACGTGTCTTGACATCCAATGTATCCATGCAAAGTTTGGTGAAGATCTGAGTATGTCGTTTTTGACCTTATCTGGAACCTCCCATCTGAAAATTTGAAAATTCTTAAAAAATTCGTCCAAAATCTTGATGTCTCCAATCTCTTGTTTTGTACGTTTTTTCCACGTGTCTCGACCTCCAATGGATCCCTGCAAAGTTTGGTGAAGATCTGAGTATGTCGTTTTTGACCTTATCTGGAACATCCTTTCTGAAAATTTGAAAATTCTTAAAAAATTCGTCGAAAATCTTGATGTCTCCAATCTCTTGTTTTGTACGTTTTTTCCACGTGTCTTGACATCCAATGTATCCCTGCAAAGTTTGGTGAAGATCTGAGTATGTAGTTTTTGACCTTATATGGAACCTCCTATCTGAAAATTTGAAAATTCTTAAAAAATTCGTCCAAAATCTTGATGTCTCCAATCTCTTGTTTTGTACGTTTTTTCCACGTGTCTCGACCTCCAATGGATCCCTGCAAAGTTTGGTGAAGATCTGAGTATGTCGTTTTTGACCTTATCTGGAACCTCCCATCTGAAAATTTGAAAATTCTTAAAAAATTCGTCGAAAATCTTGATGTCTCCGATCTTTGTTTTGTACGTTTTTTCCACGTGTCTTGACATGCAAAGTATTCCTGCAAAGTTTGGTGAAGATCTGAGTATGTAGTTTTTGACCTCATCTGGAACCTCCTATCTGAAAATTTGAAAATTCTTAAAAAATTCGTCCAAAATCTTGATGTCTCCAATCTCTTGTTTTGTACGTTTTTTCCACGTGTCTTGACATCCAATGTATCCCTGCAAAGTTTGGTGAAGATCTGAGTATGTAGTTTTTGACCTTATCTGGAACCTCCCATCTGAAAATTTGAAAATTCCTAAAAAATCCGTCCAAAATCTTGATGACCCCAATCTCTTGTTTTGTACTTTTTTTCCACGTGTCTTGAAATCCAATGTATCCCTGCAAAGTTTGGTGAAGATCTGAGTATGTAGTTTTTGATCTTATCTGGAACCTCCTATCTGAAAATTTGAAAATTCTTAAAAAATTCGTCCAAAATCTTGATGTCTCCAATCTCTTGTTTTGTACGTTTTTTCCACGTGTCTTGATATCCAATGTATCCCTGCAAAGTTTGGTGAAGATCTGAGTATGTTGTTTTTGACCTTATCTGGAACATCCTTTCTGAAAATTTGAAAATTGTTAAAAAATTCGTCCAAAATCTTGATGTCTCCTATCTCTTGTTTTGTACGTTTTTTCCACGTGTCTTGACATCCAATGTATCCCTGCAAAGTTTGGTGAAGATCTGAGTATGTAGTTTTTGACCTTATCTGGAACCTCCCATCTGAAAATTTGAAAATTCTTAAAAAATTCGACCAATATCTTGATGTCTCCAATCTTTTGTTTTGTACGTTTTTTCCACGTGTCTTGACACATAATGTATCCATGCAAAGTTTGGTGAAGATCTGAGTATGTAGTTTTTGACCTTATATGGAACCTCCTATCTGAAAATTTGAAAATTCTTAAAAAATTCGTCCAAAATCTTGATGTCTCCAATCTCTTGTTTTGTACGTTTTTTCCACGTGTCTTGACATCCAATGTAAGTAGTATAATTGATACTACGGACAGTGCCACTTACAAGTGTAGAAAAGGCGAGGCTATTTGATTGAACAATCAGATTTGCTTACACTTAAAACAATGCCAAGATGGGGCCTGTACCCCAATTCTTCAGGTGTGATATGCTCTGATTTTTAAGAAATTCTGAATTTCTAGTGTAGAAAAGGCGAGGGCTCAACAGATAGATTTACTTATACTTAAGACAATGGCAAGAGGGGCTTATACCCTAATTTTTCAGGTGTGGAGGTTTGGGTTTAAGTCCTCATAAAATATGAAGCCTCCCCTGATGGCAAAATGATAATATTGTTGTCTTGTAAACAAAAGACTTAGAAAATATTATGGCAGTTCAAAATCCAATTTTGTCTGCATTAAGGTCTCAGAACCCAGTAAAATGTGGGCATATTCCATATTGAGAAGTGTTAATAGTGTTGCATTGTAATCAGGGGCTTTGGGTTTGAGTCCTGATAAAAGATTGAAATATATACAACTGCCCACACATAAGATATTCACTGCTAGCTGATAATACAGTTGAGGTTTCAAAGCTGGTAGAGTGTCTGGGGCCTCTCTGACAGCAAAGTGTTGGTATTATTGCTTTGTAATCAAGGGCCTCTGTGTTTGAATCGGGCTTCTAGAATTGCTCCGTGACTCTCTCATTTCTTACATCATAAACATATGATTTTTCACCTATGAGAATGACACTACATATGGTGTCATCGGGTAAAGCCTCGTGGAATTCACAGATAATTTTAATGTTTGTCCTGTCATTCACCACAACTTGTTTCCTTTTTGAAGTGTTAATTACAAACATGGGTCTCTGTGTCTTGAATTCATCTGGTGCGTAATACATGTCTGTATTCCCGGTAGTGACGCGCTTGGAGGAAGAAAAAGCCTCATATAATTTAAGAAAATCATCCTTGGACATGTCTAAATTATAATTTTCTCTAGGAAAGACTTCATTTCTGCCATTTTTAAGATATATATTTTTGATGTTGCAGTTATCAAATCTACTTGAATTTTTTTCCTGATTATTGTGTCTTCCGGTCTGAAACAGTACCACTACAAAATCGGGCATGTCAAATTGAATACTGGAGAATGAATTTGTCGCATCAAATTCATAATAAGTACCAGTGGCAGGCTTCTGTACGCATTGATATGTGTAAAATTGCAGAGGAATCTGGGGATTTTTTAGGATATCAGCTTTGTATTTAAGAGCGTAACGGGCTTCATATTCAACAACTGGAATTCTTAGCTCCATAGTCTGAATAATGCATTTGCCTGCATCTGGTAAGGTATTAGGCATAGCTTCCCCTGTAGAATTTAATGTACTGTACCTCATCAATGCATTGTTATCATTTGCAGCTCTTCTAAATGTAATTCTTAACCCGCCCTTCCACATAATATCTTTGTAATCCGAGAAGAATCCTGGCAACAGGCGCATGGGAAATAGCACTGTGTGATTTTTAGATAATATCTTATCACCAGCTTCAAATCCCCCTATTTTGTAGTATGATGCTTCGGTTTTGGATAATTTTAGAGTGGCCAAAGCTGTAGAGGTAATGCCGGGATAATCTATTCTGTTTATAACAACCCCATGCTTTCTGATCTCAATTTCAGAGAACAGATGCGGCACAAAATTGTCTACCAATCTTATATTTGAATTTGCCGGATAATCTGTACCATCGAGCTTTACGACATCAAATTTGATGTATAGATCTGCTCTGTGAGGGTGTATAAAGCCATCCCCTACATCAAGATCAACCTCAATTTCTGTGTTGGGTTGATTTAAATTTGCAAATGTCCTCCTGTTTGGGGGGAATGATTGTAGCTCATAACTCTCAATATTTTCCATTGTATGTATTTTTATTTAAATATTAATCTCTATGATAGCAGTTGTTGTGGCTCCAGCAAAATCAACTAATTCTTCTTTTTCATTAGTGACCATCAATTCAATGTAATCTATTCTATTATGGCACACGGGAAAATATAATGTTGGGGATGGATTGTAGATGATTGGCTCCATGAATTCGGAATTAGGTTTGAATGTTGCAATGATGCCGGTTTGTTTGTGAGTGCCTATGCCATTTGATTTGGTGATCATACCCTCAGCCACATTACAGTGAATATTCAGAGTCTCTATGGCTAAGAATTTGGGTATATTCATAGCAGTGTGTTTGATGGCCGGTTCGAGTTTTGTGTTGTTCTCAAATCCTAACAGCTCTCCTATAGTACCCAGATGCACTGTTTCTGTAGCAGATAAAATTTCTACTCTGTGAGTGACAGAATTTTGACTTAAAACTACACCTCTGGGTAAGTGAGCATTTAGAGTGGACAGATTATACTGCCCTGGAGTGATGACAATTTTTTGATCCCCTACTGCAATTGTGTTGTTGTGGTGCGTAATATTAGGGATTAAGTACATGCCATAAAATGCTCTGAGAGCTATTGTTTTGGGATACACTATGTCATCATGTAATTTGAGTTTCAATATTGAATTTTGGCTGGTGAGATGGAATACCCCCATGATGTTTTAAATACCACAAGGCTTTTTGAAAATCTTCCATTGATGGTTTATTTATTTGAGACAGATATCTGAGAACAGATAAACACAAATGTCCGCAATTAACATCTTTGAAGTTTTGAACACGGGCATTATTGTAATAAAGATTAGCTGATTTTAGATATTTTACTAAATTTTCAGGTGGAACACCTCCAAATGAATCAAACACAAATGCCTTACTGTTTACATATTTAAGATAACAGATCCAGTGAGTGCCCTGATTTTTGTACTCATCCAAATTAACAATGCCACACTCTTTGTTGAGTGGTTGTTCCGGTAAAGAATCAGACATGTACACACCTCTAAAATGTTTGATGCCCAATGGCTTGATCAAAGCTTCAATATCTTGGTTTGTAAGCGGCTCTTGTTTTTTTTAAACTTACTCATGGCTCTCTTAACACCTTTGCCTTTTTTCTCCATGGCCAGGTTATGGCGCCTCTGCTCATCTAATTCTGCCCTATTCTTCTTGGCATCTATTACTGTTTTTGCTATGGCGGCTGAACCCCCAGCCAAGCTCCCAACAGCCCCGAGAGCAGCTAAGATGGCAGGGATGGTAAATATGAATCCCCCTACATGTGATTTTTTTCTAGATTGCTGTAATTTTTTTAATTGGGGGGTACTAAGCAACAATTTCATACCATGCCCCTTTGCAAGACAAGAATTTTTTTTCTTCCGCTGCTTTTTGGTTAAAAGACTGTCAATAGTTTTAAGAGATTTAAGACCTGCATAAGGTATTTGATACATAACACCCTTGGCCTTCATTGTAGGTTTATTATATACATGTTCACAACCCCCACCCCAGTTTTTGTTTGGTGCTCATAGCTATGGTGGTTCCCAATGCTGATATTCTCTCACTTAAAGAAGCATCTTTGCTTACAAATCTACCAAATGCAGCCTCTTCTAATTTCTTGTCTGCAACATGTCTCTTGTCAAGATCAGTATGTGTGTTGTATGCTATGTCATGGTCTCTACAAGCAGCATCTAGGGGATTAACACCAGGATCACCTCTGTTTAATCTATGATCCAATTTTGTACCGGGACCACAATACTGATAGCCTGGAATGTGTAGTTCAAATGGCAGCTTGTTTATAATATCATTAACCAGCCCCCGACCCTCAGAAATATTCCAAAATTTAGGTGGTAGAGTATTAATAATTTTTATGAGATATCCAATGCCCTTAGGGTCATTCACTATAAAATTAGATAATTTTGTGCTTATCATGTCCATAATTCCAACCTTTTCATTGTAAAAATTGTGGTTCCCAGCATTTTCCTCCCCAGCTATCACCAGCAACCTATCTACAAGTTTCCTGACATCATCAACCCACACAAATTCTTTGGGCAGGGTGTTGTATTGTTTGATTCCACTGCCAGTCTTGATCTGTGACCATATGGGCTTGATTAAGTTGTTGTATTTTGCTCCACTGCTCGACTTGACTCTTTTTTGTGTGGGATCATTGTTCTGGTATAGAGCATCTGATTTTATTAATATTTCTTTGTAATGTTCATAATCTTGATCTGTATAGCTGCCAGGCCTTTTCCTAGTCATCAGTTCCCACAATCCAGGTGTGCCGGGGTACTTAACAAAAGCACCTTTTTCTCCGAGACGAGATTCTGAATAAACAATGATATCATCCCCCATAAAAGTTACTCTGAAATTACCGATTCTATGAATAATGCTGCCATCAAGCTCTGTGTCGGCATATAAGCCAAACACCTCATCTTTGTTGTCTTTAGGTGTGGTTAAATATTTTTGAGCAAGAAGACCCAATTCAATAGGATCCAGAGTAGCTTCAATTCTTCGAGGAGCAACAGGACTAGGTGTATGAATACTGGAAAGTGGGGTGAATGGATAATCTAATATGTTCCTTGCAGCTACAGGTACAAGCTCTGTGATCAAATCTTGATTTTGCTCTGTAACAGTTTTGATATTCTTACCTAAATTATTAATAGCATCAATGACAGGCTGTTCTGTTTGCTTGTGTTTTTCATAAATTCCACGGTTCTCCGATTTCCATCCCTTAAATCTTTTTACAAGATAATCTCTTAACTTAAGATCATCAATGACTGGTCGTTTCATGGTTCTTTATTTATGTCTCAACGTCTAGAAAATCGTTGATTTTATTTCTGTATTTTCCAGTATTAGGTGTTCTTGTCATATCAATAGTGACAAACCCATAACTGTCCTGGTTCCAGCACCTGCTGCAAAACTTGGAAAAATCATTGTAGCTCAAGTCCCCACCTACATATTCATCATGTATGTGTTTGAGGTTGGTATGGTCTTGATGAAACACACATATAAAATTGCTGTTGTCTCGAATCAGCTGCTTCGGTATTTTAGAAAAAGTCTGTGCCAGGTAGAAGCAATCAATGTTTTTGTGTCGGCCCTGTGTAAAGAAATTTCTAACCTTGTTTTGATTATCCAGTATAATGTCATCAAACACAACAACAGAATTATCGAGACATTCATGGAGTGGCTTAACATCTGGTTCAAAAGTGGCAATATCCAATCCATCATATAGCTTCATTAGCTGCTGATATTTTAATTGTTCCAAGCTCTTAGAGAAGATATACAAGTGCCTGTTTTTCCAGTCTAACCAGTTGGGTGCCAATAAAAAATTATCAACTATTAGTGTAGTTTTACCACAAGCTGATGGCCCAACAATAAGACACCTAATATTATCAGGCAGCAAGTTGCCATTTCTCTTATTCTGTTGTTCAGGTTCTGGCAGCCTTTTTATAACATCCCAGGTGCTCATATTATCACTTTGTCTGCATCGATCCAGCTGTTTTCCGGATGACCCAGCCATTTGACAAGTAACTTGTTGCCTTTTCTGCGGATGATTTTCTCTATGAGATATGTGTCAGGCTGTTTAGTTTTGCTGAGCTCTTGTTCATAAAACCTGCCTTTGAGAATTTCTCCTCTATGATCTTTTATTATATATGTGTTAAGGGTCCCGGGTTTAACTTGAACCACTGTAAATAATTCAGTGCTCCAGTTTCTCGTAAAGCCTCTTTTGAATAAGTGCTTATATTTGCTGATTCTTACTTGGTCACCCACCCTGTATTTGGCCTTTCTTGTTGTTGGCTGGTATCTAGGATAATAAACAGTCATGATCAATTTTTGCTCATCAGATGAAGTTACTTCAGAGGGTTTCATGTTGATTGTGGAATGGACCGAGTTGTTATATTTATGTAGAAGTTCTGGAAGAATATTAATCCATTTATAATTACCTTGAAGTGTAAATTGTTTATACATAAGATTTTTTAAGGTTCTGTTGAATCTCTCTACAATTGAGGCTTTGAGTTCACTGTAACTCGAGTAATGTTTTATTGCCTGGCTTTTAATAAATTGTTGAAACACTGAATTATAAAATTCTTTGCCATTATCTGTTTGCAAATAGCGCGGTGATCTTCCTGAATGATTGATGATTGTCCTGAAGGCTTCTGTAACACATTTTCCAGTCTTGGATTTGAGTGGCACAGCCCAGGCAAATTTTGAAAATGTATCTATGACAGTGAGTAGATACTTGTAGCCCTTGTTGATTTTGTCTAAGTTTTTCAACTGTCCACTTGCCATTTCAATCAAGTCGCTCTGCCATAAATCATCTATGCCCTTTGTGACTACTGGGAGTCTCTTATAATTATGTCGGGCTTGTCTGTGTAATTCATCAACAATAATTTGTCTAGACATAATATGAAAACAAGAATATTGCAACTATGGGGTGTTCAGCAGCTGAGACTGCAGGATTTTCTAAATACAGTTTGTCCCCTATTTGTATTTTAAATTCCAAAGTGCCATCATCTTCAGTATAGGCTGTTTCTAATGTATTGGGGTCTGTAAAATCCTCTAACTCTACACTGGTGATTTTCACTTTGTTATCAGCATTTGTTATTGATAAGGTAGGGTAGTGGTGTGCCTGTGGTTGAAGCCAATATTTGATCTTGATTGGTCTCAATGTGCCCCCAACAAAAAACTGGTAATAAAATTGTGCAGGGGACAGCATATATATTTTGCCTCCTGGTGTAAATGGAGAATCATATTCTTTGTTGGGGATGCTGTACAATTCAAGAATTACTGTATGTTTTGGATTCTCGATTATGCCTGTTATTTCCTTTTCTGCTGTAAGCAATCTGCTTGTTACAGATTCAAGGTGCTCATTGATGGTCCTAACAACATCATCGTGGCCTGGCTTGATCTTTATGTCCACAACAAGTTTCTTGTATTGTTGCACAATCTCTTGAAGCTGGGTGGCAAAAACAGACAGAGCATTTGCTTGATTGGATTCCATGGTCCCTAGCTGTTGCTTGATATTAGCTACAATTTGTTGCAAATTTTCAACAACTGCCAATTTTGAATTTTGAGCAGTAAGATCATGGACCTGTCTTCTGATATCCTCAAACAAGGCATGCAGTTCATTAATATGTTGATTGGTTGGTAGAGTGGCCACTGTCTGTGTGAGATGTTTGATCTCTGCTTGGATATTCTTGATATCTTCTGATTTCAATATGCGATTCACTGCTCTCTTAATATTTTTAAGTTCCTGTGATGTAGGGAGATTTGATACTGTATTTTGTAAAAATTCAAGTGCCAATTTTACATTGTTTAATTCAGATGCATCAGCCACATTTTGCATGGCATTTTGGAGCAGGGCTATATCTGCCTGAGAGGGTGTGGATTGTTGTAAAATTTCAAGCTTTGTTTGGATATCATCGATCAAGTGATGAAAATGTGATAGTTCAGATTCAGTGTTGAGGTTTTCAAGCTTTGTGATCTGTTGCTGGACACTAACAAGGGTATCTACAATCCCAGGCAGGCGAGTTTCTTGTACATTTGCCAAATCACTTTGCACTGCTGCTATGATACCTTCAAGATGGGTTATGGTACTTTGAATTTTTCCAAAATCTTCATATGTTTCAAGTTGCAGCTTAATGTTTGCTACACTCCGAGTTATTGCATTCAAAGCATCAGAAGATGGCAAATTGTTCATAAAATTTTGAAGCGTCTCAATTTTTTCTTTAACCTCGGCTATGGCATTGTTCAGGGGGTCCAGATTAGGTATCTGGAGTGACTGAATCTGTTCCTTTAGAGTGGAAATCACTAGATCAAAATCTTCTTGTGATTTTATGCTTTTGACAATTGTTTGGAGCTGTGCCTGGACATTATTTATCTGTTCCTCCAATTGCTGTTTCAATTGCTCAGAATTGGTGGCCTGGGTCTTAAATTTGGCTTGAAGAGCTGCTACAGCTTCTTCTAAACTTTGAAAATTATCCAATGTGGCCAAATCAGTATATTTCTGAAGCAGCACTTTGAGTTCGGAATCAATTTTAAGAAGAGGGTCCATGCATTGTGATTGTAAATTTGTAATTTCTAATTGAAGACTGGCATTCAGTGTGGTTTGTAAAGCTTGTAAATCACTTCTCAATTTCTTGACTCTGACATCAAGCATCAGAATCTCATCACTGTGATCTTCATGCCTTGTATGGCCAAATATATCATTAGGCATTTTCTTTTAATGGTTATTTATTATTGAATATCTCATTCTTAATTCTATAAAAAAAGGTATAAGCTTGTCATAGGATCCAGGGACCTCAATATATAAGCAGTCACCAGCAGAAACAGTATAAACAGTGCCAGAAACCATGTTTGAGTGCTTAATTCTATAAATATTTCTCCCTACCGAAATCTTGACATCACCCTCGGGAGTTGTAATAAATTGCAATTGCCCACCTACAGGTAATTGGTAATGATTTAAATTATTGTTAAATATGTACAATGTTTTGCCTGTTTCATCATCAAGATCTGTAAGTATGCTGTTCAGATGAATAATTAACAAGCCACTCAGTTTAGACATTACAGATTGTAAATCAGGAGAGGGTTGTGGTGTCGGCAGGTCCATAATAGCTTGTTTTTTGAACCCAAATAAGTTCATAGGCATGTTTATTTATTTCAAATCATGCTCTGTAATTGGGCATTGTTTCCCACTTTTCAAATCACAATGCCCCCAAGGTAAAGTATGTGTGCCACATGATAAAATGCATCTCTTGTCATCATGTGGGTCCAGAGCCACTTTTGTTACAATATTTGAAGTCAACAAGTGATTCTCACTCTGAATTCTATTTTCTGATGTTCTGATTGAACTCTGTGATTTGATGCAATTTTTGTAATCTTCAAATACAAGCTCTTTTTCAACAGTTACTCTGCCAATGCCCTTGGCCTTTTTGGCAACAGCACCACTACATGTTTCAAAACTGTACATCTTGGCTCTTAACCCAGCAAATGCCACAATAACATCACCAAGTGTCTCATCTTTTAACTTGCCAGGCACCTTTTTGTTGTGGGGTTGAATTCTTGTATGTTCACTGGTATCAAAGTATTGAAACAATTCAGGCTGTGACATATCTTGATAAACATCTTCTGTTTGAATATCAAGAATAAAACTATCCGTGTCCATGTACAATAATTTTACACGATCACCATAAAAAGGTTTCAGCACGTCATAATATAATATTAACATATGTAATTTGGACAATTCCAATATCACAGCCCCTACATAAATAGGTTTATCAAACTTGATCTTTGTTTTCATCATGTTGAAAAGTGCCATGTACTCATCATAAATTCTTCTGTAATTGAAGTTGGGCTTTGCAACCAATTTTTTGCTCCGGCTGGGGTCAGTAATTATTTTAACATCGGTATGTTTCCTGACATTTTCAATTGTTTTGCCATACACTGAATTCACCATCAATTTAAACAAGGCCTTATCAAATTGGCTCTTTGCAGATGTTCGAAGCTCCGTGTTTGTATCAATGTATGGTTTCAACCATCGTGAGTGCCTGAACCTCAAGACTTTGCCAACTTTGGTCACTTGGACACCATGTTTCATCAGGAACTGGAGGTTTTTATAATATATGACATAACCCTGTTTCGGCTCCAGTGTCATCATGAGCTTCTTCTGTTTAGAGCCAGGTGAGCACTGAACCTCGGGAATTGGGGGCAGATCAGAAAATTTGTTGTGCAAATGATCTGGAAATATCAGTTCAGTCTCTAAGAAGAGGCCATATTCACTGTCATCAAAATTCTTAAGATCTTCAATATTGAAATCTTCAACCCACTCAAGCCCTGCATATGGCAATTTATCCATCATAGCATGACCATAGAGGTTGTTTGCATCCACATACAGTATATAATTTGATGGCCGTGCTGGATCATAATCAGGCATATACTTGTTATTTGCTCTGGCATATCTCTGGGAACATTGCACCATCCCTCCTCTTATACATTTCTCCATAAACAGATACATATCTTGATCGTGGATCAGATCCAATGGCTTTTTGGTGTTGAAAAACATTGCGGCCCATGCTAGGCCCGGGGCACTGTAAAAATACACTGGGTCCAGTCCATAATTTTGCATGGAAGATTTTCTGAATGTCTGTATTACATCAGCTGAGATGGTCACATCAAGTTTCAAATAAGCCATGTGATAATCACGAAATGTCTTGCATTTTAAACTCTTCCACATCAATTTGGCATGGTGATAATCTTCATCAGTGATTCCAGATCCTCTGATTTTGCTGTAAAATGCTTCTTGTGGTGGCAGGGAACACTCATCAAATTTAGAAAAATCTGTGACATAGTCATATGGATATACACCCTTCCGCCTAATTAATTTCAGGTCCTGATTTGGAAACGAGGCACGTGTGATTTTCAAGTCATCATCAGATAATTGAGAGGCCAGTGTAGCCAGGCTAGCAGGTAAAAATCTGTAAGAATCAAGAAATCTTAATTGAATAGGAACACCATCAACTTTAATTATCTTGCTAATAGATATATATTTTTCATCATTTTCAGCTAAAATATTTAAATTCTGCTTCTCAAACCCCTCGTATCTGATCAGATGATGGAAATCATAATTGGATGCTCCATGGCAAAATATGGGGACAAATCTTGGTCTCTTGATCTTAATATTACAGCTATTACACAGGGCCTGTTTATATCGACCATCTGTATGAGAATGGTGATGAACCTTAATATTTGTATCTGAAAATTCAGAATCACATACCGGGCATTTTTCTGCTTTGTTGAAATCTTCAATCTGTTCCTCTGTTAAAGGCAACATAGGCTTTGATATTAATAAGATGTTAGATGCTATGTCACGGCACACATTTTCTATTCTATGTGCAAATTCTTTGATGGCATTTGGTCCCTTGTATGAATATTCTTTAATAACAACACCATCCCGTATAACCATAAAACAAAAGCTGGAAGGTTCATGTTGCTGGTATGGTGTACTTGATGATTCTTCTGGATCTGGGCTACAGAATGCAATAGGTTTGAGGTTCGATTCGAAATCACAGACAATAAATGCTGGGTGTTCCAACAAGGCTTCATACTTTTTGAATTTGCAATTTTCACTTGGATTGGGCATCACCATATGAACAGGTTTATGGTTGCCACAATATTTCAGATGCTCAATTAACTTGTTTTTTGCAATTTCTGCATTTTTTTCACGAATCCCATTTACCATTTTTTGACCATCAAATACAGTTAAACATCTTCTGCACAACTTGAATATTGTATTGGATTTGTCTAGTTGTGTTCTCACCAAAGCTTCAAGATTATGTATCAGAGTATAATGGTATGTATCATCCCCTTCAATTAAGAGCAGATCAATCGGAATTGCAGCTTCATCATCAATTGTACTGATTCTGAGAGGTGCTATCGGGCAATTGCCAGTGGAACAAGTAAATACATTAATAGATAATTGCTTGCCATCGATGTGCCTGGCCCTTTTTTCAAATTTATCAATATTCTGAACTGACATTGGATATTCCAAACCCTCCATTGCATCGTCAAAAAGATGTTCATGTTGTTTGTAATAACTTATTCTCTCAGGATTCCTTGAAACTGGATACAAAGCAGCTAATATACACCACAAAAAGCATTTCTGGTCGGCATTTTTTATATTGACCACGGCTCTTTTGTTTTTGATATTAGCAGGCAATGGCACATAAGTGGATCCTTGTAATGGGCTGAATTCAGAAATATTAACATAGAACTTGTGTGATGAACCGCATAGGCTCCATCCTGATTCTTTTGTCGCAAATTCAGAGTGTTTAATGTTCAGTTGATTTATCAAGCTGCTTATTATTGTGTCTGAATTTGCGTTTGAATATACCGGTACAGTTTCTGTTACGTGGGGGTGTGTAAATTTTGTGCCGTTTGGTTTCTTATATTGTACAAACAATTTGAGGGAGAGCTTATAAGAGCCATTTTGTTTATTTAGAATTGCCTGCACATTAGGATTTACACTGTTCAAGAAATTCTCAATGCCACATCTTGGCTCTGATACAAACCGGTGATCCCTTAATTGGCCGTTAAAACTGCTACGGATGGGTTCATAGCGTGGCTGCTTTGCTGCTCTAGCATTAAGAGGTGCTTCATGCTTCCTTTTCAGACCAGATGTGGATGGTTGTGAGGGCAATGCTGATGACTGTACATAAGAATTACACTTATGCCATTTGTAATATGCATTGCTTAATATTTTATGGCATCTTGGACACATTTTTGTGGCTTTTCTGCATTTCTTAGAGTTACAAATACGGCAATGCCTAGCCCAATGAGAACTAGATATATTTTTATTGCATTGGTCACAATATTTTTGATTCGGCATTTTTTTTTCTTGTTGTTTATTATATACAATTTCCTGGGCTTCAATTCAAAACTTTATACTTAATAAAAAATATCAGTTGGGTTCAGCAGTTAGTGGCTGAGCTGGTGCTTTTATACCCAAACAACAGCAGTAACTAGGTTTTGGTGATAGTTTTGCTGTTATACAACACACAAACCTCAACTGTTTATCAACTAGCAGTTAATATCTTATGTGTGGGCAGTTGTATATATTTCAATCTTATATCAGGACTCGAACCCAGAGCCTCTTGCTTACAAAGCAACAATATTAACACGTCTCCAAATGGAATATATCCATATTTTACTGGGTTCTGAGACCCTTATACAGACAAAATTGGATTTTGAACTGTGATATTATTCTCCCAAGTCTTGCCTATGTTCATATTATCAGAATAGAATTGCTTTCAGCATGAAGGGGGTACAGTTCATTGCCACTGTGTGAAAATATGTTTTTATCTCAATAATCTTTGTTACACTTTTACATGTTGCAGACATGTTACACGCACAGAAAGATTAATGACCTCTTCAGTGAATCGCACAGAAAAATCATTAATGCTCCCTTCTAGCTATATAGATTTTATCTCTTGCGTGCCGGCAAGACATGCAAACAATTAATTATGCCTACCCACTATTCTTCTATTGTATAGCTGAGCGGGTGGTTATAAAACATGAGAAAATAAGAAAATTGAGAAATTCAGTTTTTGTACAATATATTATTATAAAACACTTTTTACCAGGGTTTCAGATTTGGGGGCTATCAACTAGCAGTAATTATTCAAAATCTCACTTGTAGAGATATTATTTTGCAACATGTATTTCAATCTTAAATATTTTATCAGGACTCGAACCCCGAGCCTTTTGTTTACAAGACAACAATATTATCATTTTGCCATCAGGGGAGGCTTCATATTTTATGAGGACTTAAACCCAAACCTCCACACCTGAAAAATTAGGGTATAAGCCTCTCTTGCCATTGTCTTAAGTATAAGTAAATCTATCTGTTGAGCCCTCGCCTTTTCTACACTAGAAATTCAGAATTTCTTAAAAATCAGAGCATATCACACCTGAAGAATTGGGGTACAGGCCCCATCTTGGCATTGTTTTAAGTGTAAGCAAATCTGATTGTTCAATCAAATAGCCTCGCCTTTTCTACACTTGTAAGTGGCACTGTCCGTAGTATCAATTATACTACTAATGTATCCCTGCAAAGTTTGGTGAAGATCTGAGTATGTAGTTTTTGACCTTATCTGGAACCTCCCATCTGAAAATTTGAAAATTCCTAAAAAATCCGTGCAAAATCTTGATGACCCCAATCTCTTGTTTTGTACGTTTTTTCCACGTGTCTTGACATCCAATGTATTCCTGCAATGTTTGGTGAAGATCTGAGTATGTAGTTTTTGACCTTATATGGAACCTCCTATCTGAAAATTTGAAAATTCTTAAAAAATTCGACCAAAATCTTGATGTTCCGAATCCTATGTTTTGTATGTTTTTTCCACGTGTCTTGACATCCAATGTATCCATGCAAAGTTTGGTGAAGATCTGAGTATGTAGTTTTTGACCTTATATTGAACCTCCCATTTGAAAATTTGAAAATTCTTAAAAAATTCGTCCAAAATCTTGATGACCCCAATCTCTTGTTTTGTACGTTTTTTCCACGTGTCTTGACATCCAAAGTATCCCTGCAAAGTTTGGTGAAGATCTGAGTATGTAGTTTTTGACCTTATATGGAACCTCCTTTCTGAAAATTTGAGAATTCTTAAAAAATTCGTCCAAAATCTTGATGTCTCCAATCTCTTGTTTTGTACGTTTTTTCCACGTGTCTTGACATCCAATGTATCCATGCAAAGTTTGGTGAAGATCTGAGTATGTCGTTTTTGACCTTATCTGGAACCTCCCATCTGAAAATTTGAAAATTCTTAAAAAATTCGTCGAAAATCTTGATGTCTCCAATCTTTTGTTTTGTACGTTTTTTCCACGTGTCTTGACATGCAAAGTATCCCTGCAACGTTTGGTGAAGATCTGAGTATGTAGTTTTTGACCTTACCTGGAACCTCCTATCTGAAAATTTGAAAATTCTTCAAAAATTCGTCGAAAATCTTGATGTCTCCAATCTCTTGTTTTGTACGTTTTTTCCACGTGTCTTGACATCCAATGTATTCCTGCAATGTTTGGTGGAGATCTGAGTATGTAGTTTTAGACCTTATCTGGAACCTCCTATCTGAAAATTTGAAAATTCTTCAAAAATTCGTCCAAAATCTTGATGTCTCCAATCTCTTGTTTTGTACGTTTTTTCCACGTGTCTCGACCTCCAATGGATCCCTGCAAAGTTTGGTGAAGATCTGAGTATGTCGTTTTTGACCTTATCTGGAACATCCTTTCTGAAAATTTGAAAATTCTTAAAAAATTCGTCGAAAATCTTGATGTCTCCAATCTCTTGTTTTGTACGTTTTTTCCACGTGTCTTGACATCCAATGTATCCCTGCAAAGTTTGGTGAAGATCTGAGTATGTAGTTTTTGACCTTATATGGAACCTCCTATCTGAAAATTTGAAAATTCTTAAAAAATTCGTCCAAAATCTTGATGTCTCCAATCTCTTGTTTTGTACGTTTTTTCCACGTGTCTCGACCTCCAATGGATCCCTGCAAAGTTTGGTGAAGATCTGAGTATGTCGTTTTTGACCTTATCTGGAACCTCCCATCTGAAAATTTGAAAATTCTTAAAAAATTCGTCGAAAATCTTGATGTCTCCGATCTCTTGTTTTGTACGTTTTTTCCACGTGTCTTAACATGCAAAGTATTCCTGCAAAGTTTGGTGAAGATCTGAGTATGTAGTTTTTGACTCATCTGGAACCTCCTATCTGAAAATTTGAAAATTCTTAAAAAATTCGTCCAAAATCTTGATGTCTCCAATCTCTTGTTTTGTACGTTTTTTCCACGTGTCTTGACATCCAATGTATCCCTGCAATGTTAGGTGAAGATCTGAGTATGTAGTTTTTGACCTTATCTGGAACCTCCCATCTGAAAATTTGAAAATTCCTAAAAAATCCGTCCAAAATCTTGATGACCCCAATCTCTTGTTTTGTACTTTTTTTCCACGTGTCTCGACCTCCAATGTATCCCTGCAAAGTTTGGTGAAGATCTGAGTATGTAGTTTTTGACCTTATATGGAACCTCCTATCTGAAAATTTGAAAATTCTTAAAAAATTCGTCCAAAATCTTGATGTCACCAATCCTATGTTTTGTATGTTTTTTCCACGTGTCTTGACATCCAATGTATCCATGCAAAGTTTGGTGAAGATCTGAGTATGTCGTTTTTGACCTTATCTGGAACCTCCCATCTGAAAATTTGAAAATTCTTAAAAAATTCGTCGAAAATCTTGATGTCTCCGATCTCTTGTTTTGTACGTTTTTTCCACGTGTCTTGACATGCAAAGTATTCCTGCAAAGTTTGGTGAAGATCTGAGTATGTAGTTTTTGACCTCATCTGGAACCTCCTATCTGAAAATTTGAAAATTCTTAAAAAATTCGTCCAAAATTTTGATGTCTCCAATCTCTTGTTTTGTACGTTTTTTCCACGTGTCTTGACATTCAATGTATCCCTGCAATGTTTGGTGAAGATCTGAGTATGTAGTTTTTGACCTTATCTGGAACCTCCCATCTGAAAATTTGAAAATTCCTAAAAAATCCGTCCAAAATCTTGATGACCCCAATCTCTTGTTTTGTACGTTTTTTCCACGTGTCTTGACATCCAATGTATCCCTGCAAAGTTTGGTGAAGATCTGAGTATGTAGTTTTTGACCTTATCTGGAACCTCCTATCTGAAAATTTGAAAATTCTTAAAAAATTCGTCCAAAATCTTGATGTCTCCAATCTCTTGTTTTGTACGTTTTTTCCACGTGTCTTGATATCCAATGTATCCCTGCAAAGTTTGGTGAAGATCTGAGTATGTCGTTTTTGACCTTATCTGGAACATCCATTCTGAAAATTTGAAAATTGTTAAAAAATTCGTCCAAAATCTTGATGTCTCCAATCTCTTTTTTGTACGTTTTTTCCACGTGTCTTCACATCCAATGTATCCCTGCAAAGTTTGGTGAAGATCTGAGTATGTAGTTTTTGACCTTATCTGGAACCTCCCATCTGAAAATTTGAAAATTCTTAAAAAATTCGACCAAAATCTTGATGTCTCCAATCTTTTGTTTTGTACGTTTTTTCCACGTGTCTTGACACATAATGTATCCATGCAAAGTTTGGTGAAGATCTGAGTATGTAGTTTTTGACCTTATATGGAACCTCCTATCTGAAAATTTGAAAATTCTTAAAAAATTCGTCCAAAATCTTGATGTCTCCAATCTCTTGTTTTGTACGTTTTTTCCACGTGTCTTGACATCCAATGTATCCCTGCAAAGTTTGGTGAAGATCTGAGTATGTAGTTTTTGACCTTATCTGGAACCTCCCATCTGAAAATTTGAAAATTCCTAAAAAATCCGTGCAAAATCTTGATGACCCCAATCTCTTGTTTTGTACGTTTTTTCCACGTGTCTTGACATCCAATGTATCCATGCAAAGTTTGGTGAAGATCTGAGTATGTCGTTTTTGACCTTATCTGGAACCTCCCATCTGAAAATTTGAAAATTCTTAAAAAATTCGTCGAAAATCTTGATGTCTCCAATCTCTTGTTTTGTACGTTTTTTCCACGAGTCTTGACATGCAAAGTATCCCTGCAACGTTTGGTGAAGATCTGAGTATGTAGTTTTTGACCTTATCTGGAACCTCCTATCTGAAAATTTGAAAATTCTTCAAAAATTCGTCGAAAATCTTGATGTCTCCAATCTCTTGTTTTGTACGTTTTTTCCACGTGTCTTGACGTCCAATGTATCCCTGCAATGTTTGGTGGAGATCTGAGTATGTAGTTTTTGACCTTATCTGGGACCTCCTATCAGAAAATTTGAAAATTCTTCAAAAATTCGTCCAAAATCTTGATGTCTCCAATCTCTTGTTTTGTACGTTTTTTCCACGTGTCTCGACCTCCAATGTATCCCTGCAAAGTTTGGTGAAGATCTGAGTATGTCGTTTTTGACCTTATCTGGAACATCCTTTCTGAAAATTTGAAAATTCTTAAAAAATTCGTCGAAAATCTTGATGTCTCCAATCTCTTGTTTTGTACGTTTTTTTTACGTGTCTTGACATCCAATGTATCCCTGCAAAGTTTGGTGAAGATCTGAGTATGTAGTTTTTGACCTTATATGGAACCTCCTTTCTGAAAATTTGAAAATTCTCAAAAAATTCGTCCATAATCTTGATGTCTCCAATCTCTTGTTTTGTACGTTTTTTCCACGTGTCTTGACATCCAATGTATCCCTGCAAAGTTTGGTGAAGATCTGAGTATGTAGTTTTTGACCTTATATGGAACCTCCTATCTGAAAATTTGAAAATTCTTAAAAAATTCGTCCAAAATCTTGATGTCACCAATCCTATGTTTTGTATGTTTTTTCCACGTGTCTTGACATCCAATGTATCCATGCAAAGTTTGGTGAAGATCTGAGTATGTCGTTTTTGACCTTATCTGGAACCTCCCATCTGAAAATTTGAAAATTCTTAAAAAATTCGTCGAAAATCTTGATGTCTCCGATCTCTTGTTTTGTACGTTTTTTCCACGTGTCTTGACATGCAAAGTATTCCTGCAAAGTTTGGTGAAGATCTGAGTATGTAGTTTTTGACCTTATATGGAACCTCCTATCTGAAAATTTGAAAATTCTTAAAAAATTCGTCCAAAATCTTGATGTCTCCAATCTCTTGTTTTGTACGTTTTTTCCACGTGTCTTGACATCCAATGTATCCCTGCAAAGTTTGGTGAAGATCTGAGTATGTCGTTTTTGACCTTATCTGGAACCTCCCATCTGAAAATTTGAAAATTCTTAAAAAATTCGTCGAAAATCTTGATGTCTCCAATCTCTTGTTTTGTACGTTTTTTCCACGTTTCTTGACATGCAAAGTATCCCTGCAACGTTTGGTGAAGATCTGAGTATGTAGTTTTTGACCTTATCTGGAACCTCCTATCTGAAAATTTGAAAATTCTTCAAAAATTCGTCGAAAATCTTGATGTCTCCAATCTCTTGTTTTGTACGTTTTTTCCACGTGTCTTGACATCCAATGTATCCCTGCAATGTTTGGTGGAGATCTGAGTATGTAGTTTTTGACCTTATCTGGGACCTCCTATCAGAAAATTTGAAAATTCTTCAAAAATTCGTCCAAAATCTTGATGTCTCCAATCTCTTGTTTTGTACGTTTTTTCCACCTGTCTCGACCTCCAATGTATCCCTGCAAAGTTTGGTGAAGATCTGAGTATGTCGTTTTTGACCTTATCTGGAACATCCTTTCTGAAAATTTGAAAATTCTTAAAAAATTCGTCGAAAATCTTGATGTCTCCAATCTCTTGTTTTGTACGTTTTTTCCACGTGTCTTGACATCCAATGTATCCCTGCAAAGTTTGGTGAAGATCTGAGTATGTAGTTTTTCACCTTATATGGAACCTCCTTTCTGAAAATTTGAAAATTCTCAAAAAATTCGTCCATAATCTTGATGTCTCCAATCTCTTGTTTTGTACGTTTTTTCCACGTGTCTTGACATCCAATGTATCCCTGCAAAGTTTGGTGAAGATCTGAGTATGTAGTTTTTGACCTTATATGGAACCTCCTATCTGAAAATTTGAAAATTCTTAAAAAATTCGTCCAAAATCTTGATGTCACCAATCCTATGTTTTGTATGTTTTTTCCACGTGTCTTGACATCCAATGTATCCATGCAAAGTTTGGTGAAGATCTGAGTATGTCGTTTTTGACCTTATCTGGAACCTCCCATCTGAAAATTTGAAAATTCTTAAAAAATTCGTCGAAAATCTTGATGCTTCCGATCTCTTGTTTTGTACGTTTTTTCCACGTGTCTTGACATGCAAAGTATTCCTGCAAAGTTTGGTGAAGATCTGAGTATGTAGTTTTTGACCTCATCTGGAACCTCCTATCTGAAAATTTGAAAATTCTTAAAAAATTCGTCCAAAATTTTGATGTCTCCAATCTCTTGTTTTGTACGTTTTTTCCACGTGTCTTGACATCCAATGTATCCCTGCAATGTTTGGTGAAGATCTGAGTATGTAGTTTTTGACCTTATCTGGAACCTCCCATCTGAAAATTTGAAAATTCCTAAAAAATCCGTCCAAAATCTTGATGACCCCAATCTCTTGTTTTGTACGTTTTTTCCACGTGTCTTGACATCCAATGTATCCCTGCAAAGTTTGGTGAAGATCTGAGTATGTAGTTTTTGACCTTATCTGGAACCTCCTATCTGAAAATTTGAAAATTCTTAAAAAATTCGTCCAAAATCTTGATGTCTCCAATCTCTTGTTTTGTACGTTTTTTCCACGTGTCTTGATATCCAATGTATCCCTGCAAAGTTTGGTGAAGATCTGAGTATGTCGTTTTTGACCTTATCTGGAACATCCTTTCTGAAAATTTGAAAATTGTTAAAAAATTCGTCCAAAATCTTGATGTCTCCAATCTCTTTTTTGTACGTTTTTTCCACGTGTCTTGACATCCAATGTATCCCTGCAAAGTTTGGTGAAGATCTGAGTATGTAGTTTTTGACCTTATCTGGAACCTCCCATCTGAAAATTTGAAAATTCTTAAAAAATTCGACCAAAATCTTGATGTCTCCAATCTTTTGTTTTGTACGTTTTTTCCACGTGTCTTGACACATAATGTATCCATGCAAAGTTTGGTGAAGATCTGAGTATGTAGTTTTTGACCTTATATGGAACCTCCTATCTGAAAATTTGAAAATTCTTAAAAAATTCGTCCAAAATCTTGATGTCTCCAATCTCTTGTTTTGTACGTTTTTTCCACGTGTCTTGACATCCAATGTATCCCTGCAAAGTTTGGTGAAGATCTGAGTATGTAGTTTTTGACCTTATCTGGAACCTCCCATCTGAAAATTTGAAAATTCCTAAAAAATCCGTGCAAAATCTTGATGACCCCAATCTCTTGTTTTGTACGTTTTTTCCACGTGTCTTGATATCCAATGTATTCCTGCAATGTTTGGTGAAGATCTGAGTATGTAGTTTTTGACCTTATATGGAACCTCCTATCTGAAAATTTGAAAATTCTTAAAAAATTCGACCAAAATCTTGATGTTCCGAATCCTATGTTTTGTATGTTTTTTCCACGTGTCTTGACATCCAATGTATCCATGCAAAGTTTGGTGAAGATCTGAGTATGTAGTTTTTGACCTTATATTGAACCTCCCATCTGAAAATTTGAAAATTCTTAAAAAATTCGTCCAAAATCTTGATGACCCCAATCTCTTGTTTTGTACGTTTTTTCCACGTGTCTTGACATCCAAAGTATCCCTGCAAAGTTTGGTGAAGATCTGAGTATGTAGTTTTTGACCTTATATGGAACCTCCTTTCTGAAAATTTGAGAATTCTTAAAAAATTCGTCCAAAATCTTGATGTCTCCAATCTCTTGTTTTGTACGTTTTTTCCACGTGTCTTGACATCCAATGTATCCATGCAAAGTTTGGTGAAGATCTGAGTATGTCGTTTTTGACCTTATCTGGAACCTCCCATCTGAAAATTTGAAAATTCTTAAAAAATTCGTCGAAAATCTTGATGTCTCCAATCTTTTGTTTTGTACGTTTTTTCCACGTGTCTTGACATGCAAAGTATCCCTGCAACGTTTGGTGAAGATCTGAGTATGTAGTTTTTGACCTTATCTGGAACCTCCTATCTGAAAATTTGAAAATTCTTCAAAAATTCGTCGAAAATCTTGATGTCTCCAATCTCTTGTTTTGTACGTTTTTTCCACGTGTCTTGACATCCAATGTATTCCTTCAATGTTTGGTGGAGATGTGAGTATGTCGTTTTAGACCTTATCTGGAACCTCCTATCTGAAAATTTGAAAATCCTTCAAAAATTCGTCCAAAATCTTGATGTCTCCAATCTCTTGTTTTGTACGTTTTTTCCACGTGTCTCGACCTCCAATGGATCCCTGCAAAGTTTGGTGAAGATCTGAGTATGTCGTTTTTGACCTTATCTGGAACATCCTTTCTGAAAATTTGAAAATTCTTAAAAAATTCGTCGAAAATCTTGATGTCTCCAATCTCTTGTTTTGTACGTTTTTTCCACGTGTCTTGACATCCAATGTATCCCTGCAAAGTTTGGTGAAGATCTGAGTATGTAGTTTTTGACCTTATATGGAACCTCCTATCTGAAAATTTGAAAATTCTTAAAAAATTCGTCCAAAATCTTGATGTCTCCAATCTCTTGTTTTGTACGTTTTTTCCACGTGTCTCGACCTCCAATGGATCCCTGCAAAGTTTGGTGAAGATCTGAGTATGTCGTTTTTGACCTTATCTGGAACCTCCCATCTGAAAATTTGAAAATTCTTAAAAAATTCGTCGAAAATCTTGATGTCTCCGATCTCTTGTTTTGTACGTTTTTTCCACGTGTCTTGACATGCAAAGTATTCCTGCAAAGTTTGGTGAAGATCTGAGTATGTAGTTTTTGACCTCATCTGGAACCTCCTATCTGAAAATTTGAAAATTCTTAAAAAATTCGTCCAAAATCTTGATGTCTCCAATCTCTTGTTTTGTATGTTTTTTCCACGTGTCTTGACATCCAATGTATCCCTGCAATGTTTGGTGAAGATCTGAGTATGTAGTTTTTGACCTTATCTGGAACCTCCCATCTGAAAATTTGAAAATTCCTAAAAAATCCGTCCAAAATCTTGATGACCCCAATCTCTTGTTTTGTACTTTTTTTCCACGTGTCTTGACATCCAATGTATACCTGCAAAGTTTGGTGAAGATCTGAGTATGTAGTTTTTGATCTTATCTGGAACATCCTTTCTGAAAATTTGAAAATTGTTAAAAAATTCGTCCAAAATCTTGATGTCTCCTATCTCTTGTTTTGTACGTTTTTTCCACGTGTCTTGACATCCAATGTATCCCTGCAAAGTTTGGTGAAGATCTGAGTATGTAGTTTTTGACCTTATCTGGAACCTCCCATCTGAAAATTTGAAAATTCTTAAAAAATTCGACCAATATCTTGATGTCTCCAATCTCTTGTTTTGTACGTTTTTTCCACGTGTCTTGACACATAATGTATCCATGCAAAGTTTGGTGAAGATCTGAGTATGTAGTTTTTGACCTTATATGGAACCTCCTATCTGAAAATTTAAAAATTCTTAAAAAATTCGTCCAAAATCTTGATGTCTCCAATCTCTTGTTTTGTACGTTTTTTCCACGTGTCTTGACATCCAATGTATCCCTGCAAAGTTTGGTGAAGATCTGAGTATGTAGTTTTTGACCTTATCTGGAACCTCCCATCTGAAAATTTGAAAATTCTTAAAAAATTCGACCAAAAACTTGATGTCTCCAATCTTTTGTTTTGTACGTTTTTTCCACGTGTCTTGACACATAATGTATCCATGCAAAGTTTGGTGAAGATCTGAGTATGTAGTTTTTGACCTTATATGGAACCTCCTATCTGAAAATTTGAAAATTCTTAAAAAATTCGTCCAAAATCTTGATGTCTCCAATCTCTTGTTTTGTACGTTTCTCCACGTGTCTTGACATCCAATGTATCCCTGCAAAGTTTGGTGAAGATCTGAGTATGTAGTTTTTGACCTTATCTGGAACCTCCCATCTGAAAATTTGAAAATTCCTAAAAAATCCGTGCAAAATCTTGATGACCCCAATCTCTTGTTTTGTACGTTTTTTCCACGTGTCTTGACATCCAATGTATCCATGCAAAGTTTGGTGAAGATCTGAGTATGTCGTTTTTGACCTTATCTGGAACCTCCCATCTGAAAATTTGAAAATTCTTAAAAAATTCGTCGAAAATCTTGATGTCTCCAATCTTTTGTTTTGTACGTTTTTTCCACGTGTCTTGACATGCAAAGTATCCCTGCAACGTTTGGTGAAGATCTGAGTATGTAGTTTTTGACCTTATCTGGAACCTCCCATCTGAAAATTTGAAAATTCCTAAAAAATCCGTCCAAAATCTTGATGACCCCAATCTCTTGTTTTGTACGTTTTTTCCACGTGTCTTGACATCCAATGTATCCCTGCAAAGTTTGGTGAAGATCTGAGTATGTAGTTTTTGACCTTATCTGGAACCTCCTATCTGAAAATTTGAAAATTCTTAAAAAATTCGTCCAAAATCTTGATGTCTCCAATCTCTTGTTTTGTACGTTTTTTCCACGTGTCTTGATATCCAATGTATCCCTGCAAAGTTTGGTGAAGATCTGAGTATGTCGTTTTTGACCTTATCTGGAACATCCTTTCTGAAAATTTGAAAATTCTTAAAAAATTCGTCCAAAATCTTGATGTCTCCAATCTCTTGTTTTGTACGTTCTTTCCACGTGTCTTGACATCCAATGTATCCCTGCAATGTTTGGTGAAGATCTGAGTATGTAGTTTTTGACCTTATATGGAACCTCCTATCTGAAAATTTGAAAATTCTTAAAAAAATTTAACAAAATCTTGATGTCCCCAATCCTATGTTTTGTATGTTTTTTCCACGTGTCTTGACATACAATGTATCCCTGCAGAGTTTGGTGAAGATCTGAGTATGTAGTTTTTGACCTTATCTGGAACCTCCCATCTGAAAATTTGAAAATTCCTAAAAAATCCGTCCAAAATTTTGTTGACCCCAATCTCTTGTTTTGTACGTTTTTTCCACGTGTCTTGACATCCAATGTATCCCTGCAAAGTTTGGTGAAGATCTGAGTATGTAGTTTTTGACCTTATCTGGAACCGCATTTCTGAAAATTTGAAAATTCTTAAAAAAATCGTCCAAAATCTTGATGTCTCCAATCTCTTGTTTTGTACGTTTTTTCCACGTGTCTTGACATCCAATGTATCCCTGCAAAGTTTGGTGAAGATCTGAGTATGTAGTTTTTGACCTTATCTGGAACCTCCTATCTGAAAATTTGAAAATTCTTAAAAAATTCGTCCAAAATCTTGATGTCTCCAATCTCTTGTTTTGTACGTTTTTTCCACGTGTCTTGATATCCAATGTATCCCTGCAAAGTTTGGTGAAGATCTGAGTACGTCGTTTTTGACCTTATCTGGAACATCCTTTCTGAAAATTTGAAAATTGTTAAAAAATTCGTCCAAAATCTTGATGTCTCCTATCTCTTGTTTTGTACGTTTTTTCCACGTGTCTTGACATCCAATGTATCCCTGCAAAGTTTGGTGAAGATCTGAGTATGTAGTTTTTGACCTTATCTGGAACCTCCCATCTGAAAATTTGAAAATTCTTAAAAAATTCGACCAAAATCTTGATGTCTCCAATCTCTTGTTTTGTACGTTTTTTCCACGTGTCTTGACACATAATGTATCCATGCAAAGTTTGGTGAAGATCTGAGTATGTAGTTTTTGACCTTATATGGAACCTCCTATCTGAAAATTTGAAAATTCTTAAAAAATTTGACCAAAATCTTGATGTCCCCAATCCTATGTTTTGTATGTTTTTTCCACGTGTCTTGACATCCAATGTATCCATGCAAAGTTTGGTGAAGATCTGAGTATGTCGTTTTTGACCTTATCTGGAACCTCCCATCTGAAAATTTGAAAATTCTTAAAAAATTCGTCGAAAATCTTGATGTCTCCAATCTTTTGTTTTGTACTTTTTTTCCACGTGTCTTGACATGCAAAGTATCCCTGCAACGTTTGGTGAAGATCTGAGTATGTAGTTTTTGACCTTATCTGGAACCTCCCATCTGAAAATTTGAAAATTCCTAAAAAATCCGTCCAAAATCTTGATGACCCCAATCTCTTGTTTTGTACGTTTTTTCCACGTGTCTTGACATCCAATGTATCCCTGCAAAGTTTGGTGAAGATCTGAGTATGTAGTTTTTGACCTTATCTGGAACCTCCTATCTGAAAATTTGAAAATTCTTAAAAAATTCGTCCAAAATCTTGATGTCTCCAATCTCTTGTTTTGTACGTTTTTTCCACGTGTCTTGATATCCAATGTATCCCTGCAAAGTTTGGTGAAGATCTGAGTATGTCGTTTTTGACCTTATCTGGAACATCCTTTCTGAAAATTTGAAAATTCTTAAAAAATTCGTCCAAAATCTTGATGTCTCCAATCTCTTGTTTTGTACGTTCTTTCCACGTGTCTTGACATCCAATGTATCCCTGCAATGTTTGGTGAAGATCTGAGTATGTAGTTTTTGACCTTATATGGAACCTCCTATCTGAAAATTTGAAAATTCTTAAAAAAATTTAACAAAATCTTGATGTCCCCAATCCTATGTTTTGTATGTTTTTTCCACGTGTCTTGACATACAATGTATCCCTGCAGAGTTTGGTGAAGATCTGAGTATGTAGTTTTTGACCTTATCTGGAACCTCCCATCTGAAAATTTGAAAATTCCTAAAAAATCCGTCCAAAATTTTGTTGACCCCAATCTCTTGTTTTGTACGTTTTTTCCACGTGTCTTGACATCCAATGTATCCCTGCAAAGTTTGGTGAAGATCTGAGTATGTAGTTTTTGACCTTATCTGGAACCGCATTTCTGAAAATTTGAAAATTCTTAAAAAAATCGTCCAAAATCTTGATGTCTCCAATCTCTTGTTTTGTACGTTTTTTCCACGTGTCTTGACATCCAATGTATCCCTGCAAAGTTTGGTGAAGATCTGAGTATGTAGTTTTTGACCTTATCTGGAACCTCCTATCTGAAAATTTGAAAATTCTTAAAAAATTCGTCCAAAATCTTGATGTCTCCAATCTCTTGTTTTGTACGTTTTTTCCACGTGTCTTGATATCCAATGTATCCCTGCAAAGTTTGGTGAAGATCTGAGTACGTCGTTTTTGACCTTATCTGGAACATCCTTTCTGAAAATTTGAAAATTGTTAAAAAATTGGTCCAAAATCTTGATGTCTCCTATCTCTTGTTTTGTACGTTTTTTCCACGTGTCTTGACATCCAATGTATCCCTGCAAAGTTTGGTGAAGATCTGAGTATGTAGTTTTTGACCTTATCTGGAACCTCCCATCTGAAAATTTGAAAATTCTTAAAAAATTCGACCAAAATCTTGATGTCTCCAATCTCTTGTTTTGTACGTTTTTTCCACGTGTCTTGACACATAATGTATCCATGCAAAGTTTGGTGAAGATCTGAGTATGTAGTTTTTGACCTTATATGGAACCTCCTATCTGAAAATTTGAAAATTCTTAAAAAATTTGACCAAAATCTTGATGTCCCCAATCCTATGTTTTGTATGTTTTTTCCACGTGTCTTGACATCCAATGTATCCATGCAAAGTTTGGTGAAGATCTGAGTATGTAGTTTTTGACCTTATCTGGAACCTCCCATCTGAAAATTTGAAAATTCTTAAAAAATTCGTCGAAAATCTTGATGTCTCCAATCTCTTGTTTTGTACGTTTTTTCCACGTGTCTTGACATGCAAAGTATCCCTGCAACGTTTGGTGAAGATCTGAGTATGTAGTTTTTGACCTTATCTGGAACCTCCTATCTGAAAATTTGAAAATTCTTAAAAAATTCGTCCAAAATCTTGATGTCTCCAATCTCTTGTTTTGTACGTTTTTTCCACGTGTCTTGACATCCAATGTATCCCTGCAATGTTTGGTGAAGATCTGAGTATGTAGTTTTTGACCTTATATGGAGCCTCCCATCTGAAAATTTGAAAATTCTTAAAAAATTCGTCCAAAATCTTGATGTCTCCAATCTCTTGTTTTGTACGTTCTTTCCACGTGTCTTGACATCCAATGTATCCCTGCAATGTTTGGTGAAGATCTGAGTATGTAGTTTTTGACCTTATATGGAACCTCCTATCTGAAAATTTGAAAATTCTTAAAAGAATTTAACAAAATCTTGATGTCCCCAATCCTATGTTTTGTATGTTTTTTCCACGTGTCTTGACATACAATGTATCCCTGCAGAGTTTGGTGAAGATCTGAGTATGTAGTTTTTGACCTTATCTGGAACCTCCCATCTGAAAATTTGAAAATTCCTAAAAAATCCGTCCAAAATCTTGTTGACCCGAATCTCTTGTTTTGTACGTTTTTTCCACGTGTCTTGACATCCAATGTATCCCTGCAAAGTTTGGTGAAGATCTGAGTATGTAGTTTTTGACCTTATCTGGAACCGCATTTCTGAAAATTTGAAAATTTTTAAAAAAATCGTCCAAAATCTTGATGTCCCCAATCTCTTGTTTTGTACGTTTTTTCCACGTGTCTTGACATCCAATGTATCCCTGCAAAGTTTGGTGAAGATCTGAGTATGTAGTTTTTGACCTTATATGGAACCTCCTATCTGAAAATTTGAAAATTCTTAAAAAATTCGTCCAAAATCTTGATGTCTCCAATCTCTTGTTTTGTACGTTTTTTCCACGTGTCTCGACCTCCAATGGATCCCTGCAAAGTTTGGTGAAGATCTGAGTATGTCGTTTTTGACCTTATCTGGAACCTCCCATCTGAAAATTTGAAAATTCTTAAAAAATTCGTCGAAAATCTTGATGTCTCCGATCTCTTGTTTTGTACGTTTTTTCCACGTGTCTTGACATGAAAAGTATCCCTGCAATGTTTGGTGAAGATCTGAGTATGTAGTTTTTGACCTTATCTGGAACCTCCCATCTGAAAATTTGAAAATTCCTAAAAAATCCGTCCAAAATCTTGATGACCCCAATCTCTTGTTTTGTACGTTTTTTCCACGTGTCTTGACATCCAATGTATCCCTGCAAAGTTTGGTGAAGATCTGAGTATGTCGTTTTTGACCTTATCTGGAACCTCCTATCTGAAAATTTGAAAATTCTTAAAAAATTCGTCCAAAATCTTGATGTCTCCAATCTCTTGTTTTGTACGTTTTTTCCACGTGTCTTGATATCCAATGTATCCCTGCAAAGTTTGGTGAAGATCTGAGTATGTCGTTTTTGACCTTATCTGGAACATCCTTTCTGAAAATTTGAAAATTGTTAAAAAATTCGTCCAAAATCTTGATGTCTCCAATCTCTTTATTGTACGTTTTTTCCACGTGTCTTGACATCCAATGTATCCCTGCAAAGTTTGGTGAAGATCTGAGTATGTAGTTTTTGACCTTATCTGGAACCTCCCATCTGAAAATTTGAAAATTCTTAAAAAATTCGACCAAAATCTTGATGTCTCCAATCTCTTGTTTTGTACGTTTTTTCCACGTGTCTTGACACATAATGTATCCATGCAAAGTTTGGTGAAGATCTGAGTATGTAGTTTTTGACCTTATATGGAACCTCCCATCTGAAAATTTGAAAATTCCTAAAAAATCCGTGCAAAATCTTGATGACCCCAATCTCTTGTTTTGTACGTTTTTTCCACGTGTCTTGACATCCAATGTATCCATGCAAAGTTTGGTGAAGATCTGAGTATGTCGTTTTTGACCTTATCTGGAACCTCCCATCTGAAAATTTGAAAATTCTTAAAAAATTCGTCGAAAATCTTGATGTCTCCAATCTCTTGTTTTGTACGTTTTTTCCACGTGTCTTGACATGCAAAGTATCCCTGCAACGTTTGGTGAAGATCTGAGTATGTAGTTTTTGACCTTATCTGGAACCTCCTATCTGAAAATTTGAAAATTCTTCAAAAATTCGTCGAAAATCTTGATGTCTCCAATCTCTTGTTTTGTACGTTTTTTCCACGTGTCTTGACATCCAATGTATCCCTGCAATGTTTGGTGGAGATCTGAGTATGTAGTTTTTGACCTTATCTGGGACCTCCTATCAGAAAATTTGAAAATTCTTCAAAAATTCGTCCAAAATCTTGATGTCTCCAATCTCTTGTTTTGTACGTTTTTTCCACGTGTCTCGACCTCCAATGGATCCCTGCAAAGTTTGGTGAAGATCTGAGTATGTCGTTTCTGACCTTATCTGGAACATCCTTTCTGAAAATTTGAAAATTCTTAAAAAATTCGTCGAAAATCTTGATGTCTCCAATCTCTTGTTTTGTACGTTTTTTCCACGTGTCTTGACATCCAATGTATCCCTGCAAAGTTTGGTGAAGATCTGAGTATGTAGTTTTTGACCTTATATGGAACCTCCTTTCTGAAAATTTGAAAATTCTCAAAAAATTCGTCCATAATCTTGATGTCTCCAATCTCTTGTTTTGTACGTTTTTTCCACGTGTCTTGACATCCAATGTATCCCTGCAAAGTTTGGTGAAGATCTGAGTATGTAGTTTTTGACCTTATATGGAACCTCCTATCTGAAAATTTGAAAATTCTTAAAAAATTCGTCCAAAATCTTGATGTCACCAATCCTATGTTTTGTATGTTTTTTCCACGTGTCTTGACATCCAATGTATCCATGCAAAGTTTGGTGAAGATCTGAGTATGTCGTTTTTGACCTTATCTGGAACCTCCCATCTGAAAATTTGAAAATTCTTAAAAAATTCGTCGAAAATCTTGATGTCTCCGATCTCTTGTTTTGTACGTTTTTTCCACGTGTCTTGACATGCAAAGTATTCCTGCAAAGTTTGGTGAAGATCTGAGTATGTAGTTTTTGACCTCATCTGGAACCTCCTATCTGAAAATTTGAAAATTCTTAAAAAATTCGTCCAAAATTTTGATGTCTCCAATCTCTTGTTTTGTACGTTTTTTCCCCGTGTCTTGACATCCAATGTATCCCTGCAATGTTTGGTGAAGATCTGAGTATGTAGTTTTTGACCTTATCTGGAACCTCCCATCTGAAAATTTGAAAATTCCTAAAAAATCCGTCCAAAATCTTGATGACCCCAATCTCTTGTTTTGTACGTTTTTTCCACGTGTCTTGACATCCAATGTATCCCTGCAAAGTTTGGTGAAGATCTGAGTATGTAGTTTTTGACCTTATCTGGAACCTCCTAACTGAAAATTTGAAAATTCTTAAAAAATTCGTCCAAAATCTTGATGTCTCCAATCTCTTGTTTTGTACGTTTTTTCCACGTGTCTTGATATCCAATGTATCCCTGCAAAGTTTGGTGAAGATCTGAGTATGTCGTTTTTGACCTTATCTGGAACATCCTTTCTGAAAATTTGAAAATTGTTAAAAAATTCGTCCAAAATCTTGATGTCTCCAATCTCTTTTTTGTACGTTTTTTCCACGTGTCTTGACATCCAATGTATCCCTGCAAAGTTTGGTGAAGATCTGAGTATGTAGTTTTTGACCTTATCTGGAACCTCCCATCTGAAAATTTGAAAATTCTTAAAAAATTCGACCAAAATCTTGATGTCTCCAATCTTTTGTTTTGTACGTTTTTTCCACGTGTCTTGACACATAATGTATCCATGCAAAGTTTGGTGAAGATCTGAGTATGTAGTTTTTGACCTTATATGGAACCTCCTATCTGAAAATTTGAAAATTCTTAAAAAATTCGTCCAAAATCTTGATGTCTCCAATCTCTTGTTTTGTACGTTTTTTCCACGTGTCTTGACATCCAATGTATCCCTGCAAAGTTTGGTGAAGATCTGAGTATGTAGTTTTTGACCTTATCTGGAACCTCCCATCTGAAAATTTGAAAATTCCTAAAAAATCCGTGCAAAATCTTGATGACCCCAATCTCTTGTTTTGTACGTTTTTTCCACGTGTCTTGACATCCAATGTATTCCTGCAATGTTTGGTGAAGATCTGAGTATGTAGTTTTTGACCTTATATGGAACCTCCTATCTGAAAATTTGAAAATTCTTAAAAAATTCGACCAAAATCTTGATGTTCCGAATCCTATGTTTTGTATGTTTTTTCCACGTGTCTTGACATCCAATGTATCCATGCAAAGTTTGGTGAAGATCTGAGTATGTAGTTTTTGACCTTATATTGAACCTCCCATCTGAAAATTTGAAAATTCTTAAAAAATTCGTCCAAAATCTTGATGACCCCAATCTCTTGTTTTGTACGTTTTTTCCACGTGTCTTGACATCCAAAGTATCCCTGCAAAGTTTGGTGAAGATCTGAGTATGTAGTTTTTGACCTTATATGGAACCTCCTTTCTGAAAATTTGAGAATTCTTAAAAAATTCGTCCAAAATCTTGATGTCTCCAATCTCTTGTTTTGTACGTTTTTTCCACGTGTCTTGACATCCAATGTATCCATGCAAAGTTTGGTGAAGATCTGAGTATGTCGTTTTTGACCTTATCTGGAACCTCCCATCTGAAAATTTGAAAATTCTTAAAAAATTCGTCGAAAATCTTGATGTCTCCAATCTTTTGTTTTGTACGTTTTTTCCACGTGTCTTGACATGCAAAGTATCCCTGCAACGTTTGGTGAAGATCTGAGTATGTAGTTTTTGACCTTATCTGGAACCTCCTATCTGAAAATTTGAAAATTCTTCAAAAATTCGTCGAAAATCTTGATGTCTCCAATCTCTTGTTTTGTACGTTTTTTCCACGTGTCTTGACATCCAATGTATTCCTGCAATGTTTGGTGGAGATCTGATTATGTAGTTTTAGACCTTATCTGGAACCTCCTATCTGAAAATTTGAAAATTCTTCAAAAATTCGTCCAAAATCTTGATGTCTCCAATCTCTTGTTTTGTACGTTTTTTCCACGTGTCTCGACCTCCAATGGATCCCTGCAAAGTTTGGTGAAGATCTGAGTATGTCGTTTTTGACCTTATCTGGAACATCCTTTCTGAAAATTTGAAAATTCTTAAAAAATTCGTCGAAAATCTTGATGTCTCCAATCTCTTGTTTTGTACGTTTTTTCCACGTGTCTTGACATCCAATGTATCCCTGCAAAGTTTGGTGAAGATCTGAGTATGTAGTTTTTGACCTTATATGGAACCTCCTATCTGAAAATTTGAAAATTCTTAAAAAATTCGTCCAAAATCTTGATGTCTCCAATCTCTTGTTTTGTACGTTTTTTCCACGTGTCTCGACCTCCAATGGATCCCTGCAAAGTTTGGTGAAGATCTGAGTATGTCGTTTTTGACCTTATCTGGAACCTCCCATCTGAAAATTTGAAAATTCTTAAAAAATTCGTCGAAAATCTTGATGTCTCCGATCTCTTGTTTTGTACGTTTTTTCCACGTGTCTTGACATGCAAAGTATTCCTGCAAAGTTTGGTGAAGATCTGAGTATGTAGTTTTTGACCTCATCTGGAACCTCCTATCTGAAAATTTGAAAATTCTTAAAAAATTCGTCCAAAATCTTGATGTCTCCAATCTCTTGTTTTGTATGTTTTTTCCACGTGTCTTGACATCCAATGTATCCCTGCAATGTTTGGTGAAGATCTGAGTATGTAGTTTTTGACCTTATCTGGAACCTCCCATCTGAAAATTTGAAAATTCCTAAAAAATCCGTCCAAAATCTTGATGACCCCAATCTCTTGTTTTGTACTTTTTTTCCACGTGTCTTGACATCCAATGTATCCCTGCAAAGTTTGGTGAAGATCTGAGTATGTAGTTTTTGATCTTATCTGGAACCTCCTATCTGAAAATTTGAAAATTCTTAAAAAATTCGTCCAAAATCTTGATGTCTCCAATCTCTTGTTTTGTACGTTTTTTCCACGTGTCTTGATATCCAATGTATCCCTGCAAAGTTTGGTGAAGATCTGAGTATGTTGTTTTTGACCTTATCTGGAACATCCTTTCTGAAAATTTGAAAATTGTTAAAAAATTCGTCCAAAATCTTGATGTCTCCTATCTCTTGTTTTGTACGTTTTTTCCACGTGTCTTGACATCCAATGTATCCCTGCAAAGTTTGGTGAAGATCTGAGTATGTAGTTTTTGACCTTATCTGGAACCTCCCATCTGAAAATTTGAAAATTCTTAAAAAATTCGACCAATATCTTGATGTCTCCAATCTCTTGTTTTGTACGTTTTTTCCACGTGTCTTGACACATAATGTATCCATGCAAAGTTTGGTGAAGATCTGAGTATGTAGTTTTTGACCTTATATGGAACCTCCTATCTGAAAATTTAAAAATTCTTAAAAAATTCGTCCAAAATCTTGATGTCTCCAATCTCTTGTTTTGTACGTTTTTTCCACGTGTCTTGACATCCAATGTATCCCTGCAAAGTTTGGTGAAGATCTGAGTATGTAGTTTTTGACCTTATCTGGAACCTCCCATCTGAAAATTTGAAAATTCTTAAAAAATTCAACCAAAATCTTGATGTCTCCAATCTTTTGTTTTGTACGTTTTTTCCACGTGTCTTGACACATAATGTATCCATGCAAAGTTTGGTGAAGATCTGAGTATGTAGTTTTTGACCTTATATGGAACCTCCTATCTGAAAATTTGAAAATTCTTAAAAAATTCGTCCAAAATCTTGATGTCTCCAATCTCTTGTTTTGTACGTTTTTTCCACGTGTCTTGACATCCAATGTATCCCTGCAAAGTTTGGTGAAGATCTGAGTATGTAGTTTTTGACCTTATCTGGAACCTCCCATCTGAAAATTTGAAAATTCCTAAAAAATCCGTGCAAAATCTTGATGACCCCAATCTCTTGTTTTGTACGTTTTTTCCACGTGTCTTGACATCCAATGTATCCATGCAAAGTTTGGTGAAGATCTGAGTATGTCGTTTTTGACCTTATCTGGAACCTCCCATCTGAAAATTTGAAAATTCTTAAAAAATTCGTCGAAAATCTTGATGTCTCCAATCTTTTGTTTTGTACGTTTTTTCCACGTGTCTTGACATGCAAAGTATCCCTGCAACGTTTGGTGAAGATCTGAGTATGTAGTTTTTGACCTTATCTGGAACCTCCCATCTGAAAATTTGAAAATTCCTAAAAAATCCGTCCAAAATCTTGATGACCCCAATCTCTTGTTTTGTACTTTTTTTCCACGTGTCTTGACATCCAATGTATCCCTGCAAAGTTTGGTGAAGATCTGAGTATGTAGTTTTTGACCTTATCTGGAACCTCCTATCTGAAAATTTGAAAATTCTTAAAAAATTCGTCCAAAATCTTGATGTCTCCAATCTCTTGTTTTGTACGTTTTTTCCACGTGTCTTGATATCCAATGTATCCCTGCAAAGTTTGGTGAAGATCTGAGTATGTCGTTTTTGACCTTATCTGGAACATCCTTTCTGAAAATTTGAAAATTCTTAAAAAATTCGTCCAAAATCTTGATGTCTCCAATCTCTTGTTTTGTACGTTCTTTCCACGTGTCTTGACATCCAATGTATCCCTGCAATGTTTGGTGAAGATCTGAGTATGTAGTTTTTGACCTTATATGGAACCTCCTATCTGAAAATTTGAAAATTCTTAAAAAAATTTAACAAAATCTTGATGTCCCCAATCCTATGTTTTGTATGTTTTTTCCACGTGTCTTGACATACAATGTATCCCTGCAGAGTTTGGTGAAGATCTGAGTATGTAGTTTTTGACCTTATCTGGAACCTCCCATCTGAAAATTTGAAAATTCCTAAAAAATCCGTCCAAAATTTTGTTGACCCCAATCTCTTGTTTTGTACGTTTTTTCCACGTGTCTTGACATCCAATGTATCCCTGCAAAGTTTGGTGAAGATCTGAGTATGTAGTTTTTGACCTTATCTGGAACCTCCCATCTGAAAATTTGAAAATTCTTAAAAAATTCGTCCAAAATCTTGATGTCTCCAATCTCTTGTTTTGTACGTTTTTTCCACGTGTCTTGATATCCAATGTATCCCTGCAAAGTTTGGTGAAGATCTGAGTATGTCGTTTTTGACCTCATCTGGAACATCCTTTCTGAAAATTTGAAAATTGTTAAAAAATTCGTCCAAAATCTTGATGTCTCCTATCTCTTGTTTTGTACGTTTTTTCCACGTGTCTTGACATCCAATGTATCCCTGCAAAGTTTGGTGAAGATCTGAGTATGTAGTTTTTGACCTTATCTGGAACCTCCCATCTGAAAATTTGAAAATTCTTAAAAAATTCGACCAAAATCTTGATGTCTCCAATCTCTTGTTTTGTACGTTTTTTCCACGTGTCTTGACACATAATGTATCCATGCAAAGTTTGGTGAAGATCTGAGTATGTAGTTTTTGACCTTATATGGAACCTCCTATCTGAAAATTTGAAAATTCTTAAAAAATTTGACCAAAATCTTGATGTCCCCAATCCTATGTTTTGTATGTTTTTTCCACGTGTCTTGACATCCAATGTATCCATGCAAAGTTTGGTGAAGATCTGAGTATGTAGTTTTTGACCTTATCTGGAACCTCCCATCTGAAAATTTGAAAATTCTTAAAAAATTCGTCGAAAATCTTGATGTCTCCAATCTCTTGTTTTGTACGTTTTTTCCACGTGTCTTGACATGCAAAGTATCCCTGCAACGTTTGGTGAAGATCTGAGTATGTAGTTTTTGACCTTATCTGGAACCTCCTATCTGAAAATTTGAAAATTCTTAAAAAATTCGTCCAAAATCTTGATGTCTCCAATCTCTTGTTTTGTACGTTTTTTCCACGTGTCTTGACATCCAATGTATCCCTGCAAAGTTTGGTGAAGATCTGAGTATGTAGTTTTTGACCTTATCTGGAACCTCCCATCTGAAAATTTGAAAATTCCTAAAAAATCCGTGCAAAATCTTGATGACCCCAATCTCTTGTTTTGTACGTTTTTTCCACGTGTCTTGACATCCAATGTATCCATGCAAAGTTTGGTGAAGATCTGAGTATGTCGTTTTTGACCTTATCTGGAACCTCCCATCTGAAAATTTGAAAATTCTTAAAAAATTCGTCGAAAATCTTGATGTCTCCAATCTTTTGTTTTGTACGTTTTTTCCACGTGTCTTGACATGCAAAGTATCCCTGCAACGTTTGGTGAAGATCTGAGTATGTAGTTTTTGACCTTATCTGGAACCTCCCATCTGAAAATTTGAAAATTCCTAAAAAATCCGTCCAAAATCTTGATGACCCCAATCTCTTGTTTTGTACTTTTTTTCCACGTGTCTTGACATCCAATGTATCCCTGCAAAGTTTGGTGAAGATCTGAGTATGTAGTTTTTGACCTTATCTGGAACCTCCTATCTGAAAATTTGAAAATTCTTAAAAAATTCGTCCAAAATCTTGATGTCTCCAATCTCTTGTTTTGTACGTTTTTTCCACGTGTCTTGATATCCAATGTATCCCTGCAAAGTTTGGTGAAGATCTGAGTATGTCGTTTTTGACCTTATCTGGAACATCCTTTCTGAAAATTTGAAAATTCTTAAAAAATTCGTCCAAAATCTTGATGTCTCCAATCTCTTGTTTTGTACGTTCTTTCCACGTGTCTTGACATCCAATGTATCCCTGCAATGTTTGGTGAAGATCTGAGTATGTAGTTTTTGACCTTATATGGAACCTCCTATCTGAAAATTTGAAAATTCTTAAAAAAATTTAACAAAATCTTGATGTCCCCAATCCTATGTTTTGTATGTTTTTTCCACGTGTCTTGACATACAATGTATCCCTGCAGAGTTTGGTGAAGATCTGAGTATGTAGTTTTTGACCTTATCTGGAACCTCCCATCTGAAAATTTGAAAATTCCTAAAAAATCCGTCCAAAATTTTGTTGACCCCAATCTCTTGTTTTGTACGTTTTTTCCACGTGTCTTGACATCCAATGTATCCCTGCAAAGTTTGGTGAAGATCTGAGTATGTAGTTTTTGACCTTATCTGGAACCTCCCATCTGAAAATTTGAAAATTCTTAAAAAATTCGTCCAAAATCTTGATGTCTCCAATCTCTTGTTTTGTACGTTTTTTCCACGTGTCTTGATATCCAATGTATCCCTGCAAAGTTTGGTGAAGATCTGAGTATGTCGTTTTTGACCTCATCTGGAACATCCTTTCTGAAAATTTGAAAATTGTTAAAAAATTCGTCCAAAATCTTGATGTCTCCTATCTCTTGTTTTGTACGTTTTTTCCACGTGTCTTGACATCCAATGTATCCCTGCAAAGTTTGGTGAAGATCTGAGTATGTAGTTTTTGACCTTATCTGGAACCTCCCATCTGAAAATTTGAAAATTCTTAAAAAATTCGACCAAAATCTTGATGTCTCCAATCTCTTGTTTTGTACGTTTTTTCCACGTGTCTTGACACATAATGTATCCATGCAAAGTTTGGTGAAGATCTGAGTATGTAGTTTTTGACCTTATATGGAACCTCCTATCTGAAAATTTGAAAATTCTTAAAAAATTTGACCAAAATCTTGATGTCCCCAATCCTATGTTTTGTATGTTTTTTCCACGTGTCTTGACATCCAATGTATCCATGCAAAGTTTGGTGAAGATCTGAGTATGTAGTTTTTGACCTTATCTGGAACCTCCCATCTGAAAATTTGAAAATTCTTAAAAAATTCGTCGAAAATCTTGATGTCTCCAATCTCTTGTTTTGTACGTTTTTTCCACGTGTCTTGACATGCAAAGTATCCCTGCAACGTTTGGTGAAGATCTGAGTATGTAGTTTTTGACCTTATCTGGAACCTCCTATCTGAAAATTTGAAAATTCTTAAAAAATTCGTCCAAAATCTTGATGTCTCCAATCTCTTGTTTTGTACGTTTTTTCCACGTGTCTTGACATCCAATGTATCCCTGCAATGTTTGGTGAAGATCTGAGTATGTAGTTTTTGACCTTATATGGAGCCTCCCATCTGAAAATTTGAAAATTCTTAAAAAATTCGTCCAAAATCTTGATGTCTCCAATCTCTTGTTTTGTACGTTCTTTCCACGTGTCTTGACATCCAATGTATCCCTGCAATGTTTGGTGAAGATCTGAGTATGTAGTTTTTGACCTTATATGGAACCTCCTATCTGAAAATTTGAAAATTCTTAAAAGAATTTAACAAAATCTTGATGTCCCCAATCCTATGTTTTGTATGTTTTTTCCACGTGTCTTGACATACAATGTATCCCTGCAGAGTTTGGTGAAGATCTGAGTATGTAGTTTTTGACCTTATCTGGAACCTCCCATCTGAAAATTTGAAAATTCCTAAAAAATCCGTCCAAAATCTTGTTGACCCGAATCTCTTGTTTTGTACGTTTTTTCCACGTGTCTTGACATCCAATGTATCCCTGCAAAGTTTGGTGAAGATCTGAGTATGTAGTTTTTGACCTTATCTGGAACCGCATTTCTGAAAATTTGAAAATTTTTAAAAAAATCGTCCAAAATCTTGATGTCCCCAATCTCTTGTTTTGTACGTTTTTTCCACGTGTCTTGACATCCAATGTATCCCTGCAAAGTTTGGTGAAGATCTGAGTATGTAGTTTTTGACCTTATATGGAACCTCCTATCTGAAAATTTGAAAATTCTTAAAAAATTCGTCCAAAATCTTGATGTCTCCAATCTCTTGTTTTGTACGTTTTTTCCACGTGTCTCGACCTCCAATGGATCCCTGCAAAGTTTGGTGAAGATCTGAGTATGTCGTTTTTGACCTTATCTGGAACCTCCCATCTGAAAATTTGAAAATTCTTAAAAAATTCGTCGAAAATCTTGATGTCTCCGATCTCTTGTTTTGTACGTTTTTTCCACGTGTCTTGACATGCAAAGTATTCCTGCAAAGTTTGGTGAAGATCTGAGTATGTAGTTTTTGACCTCATCTGGAACCTCCTATCTGAAAATTTGAAAATTCTTAAAAAATTCGTCCAAAATCTTGATGTCTCCAATCTCTTGTTTTGTACGTTTTTTCCACGTGTCTTGACATCCAATGTATCCCTGCAAAGTTTGGTGAAGATCTGAGTATGTAGTTTTTGACCTTATCTGGAACCTCCTATCTGAAAATTTGAAAATTCTTAAAAAATTCGTCCAAAATCTTGATGTCTCCAATCTCTTGTTTTGTACGTTTTTTCCACGTGTCTTGATATCCAATGTATCCCTGCAAAGTTTGGTGAAGATCTGAGTATGTCGTTTTTGACCTTATCTGGAACATCCTTTCTGAAAATTTGAAAATTGTTAAAAAATTCGTCCAAAATCTTGATGTCTCCTATCTCTTGTTTTGTACGTTTTTTCCACGTGTCTTGACATCCAATGTATCCCTGCAAAGTTTGGTGAAGATCTGAGTATGTAGTTTTTGACCTTATCTGGAACCTCCCATCTGAAAATTTGAAAATTCTTAAAAAATTCGACCAAAATCTTGATGTCTCCAATCTCTTGTTTTGTACGTTTTTTCCACGTGTCTTGACACATAATGTATCCATGCAAAGTTTGGTGAAGATCTGAGTATGTAGTTTTTGACCTTATATGGAACCTCCTATCTGAAAATTTGAAAATTCTTAAAAAATTCGTCCAAAATCTTGATGTCTCCAATCTCTTGTTTTGTACGTTTTTTCCAGGTGTCTTGACATCCAATGTATCCCTGCAAAGTTTGGTGAAGATCTGAGTATGTAGTTTTTGACCTTATCTGGAACCTCCCATCTGAAAATTTGAAAATTCCTAAAAAATCCGTCCAAAATCTTGATGACCACAATCTCTTGTTTTGTACGTTTTTTCCACGTGTCTTGACATTCAATGTATCCCTGCAAAGTTTGGTGAAGATCTGAGTATGTAGTTTTTGACCTTATATGGAACCTCCTTTCTGAAAATTTGAAAATTCTTAAAAAATTCGTCCAAAATCTTGAAGACCCCAATCTCTTGTTTTGTACGTTTTTTCCACGTGTCTTGACATCCAATGTATCCCTGCAAAGTTTGGTGAAGATCTGAGTATGTAGTTTTTGACCTTATATGGAACCTCCTTTCTGAAAATTTGAGAATTCTTAAAAAATTCGTCCAAAATCTTGATGTCTCCAATCTCTTGTTTTGTACGTTTTTTCCACGTGTCTTGACATCCAATGTATCCATGCAAAGTTTGGTGAAGATCTGAGTATGTCGTTTTTGACCTTATCTGGAACCTCCCATCCGAAAATTTGAAAATTCTTAAAAAATTCGTCGAAAATCTTGATGTCTCCAATCTCTTGTTTTGTACGTTTTTTCCACGTGTCTTGACATGCAAAGTATCCCTGCAACGTTTGGTGAAGATCTGAGTATGTAGTTTTTGACCTTATCTGGAACCTCCTATCTGAAAATTTGAAAATTCTTCAAAAATTCGTCGAAAATCTTGATGTCTCCAATCTCTTGCTTTGTACGTTTTTTCCACGTGTCTTGACATCCAATGTATCCCTGCAATGTTTGGTGGAGATCTGAGTATGTAGTTTTTGACCTTATCTGGAACCTCCTATCTGAAAATTTGAAAATTCTTCAAAAATTCGTCCAAAATCTTGATGTCTCCAATCTCTTGTTTTGTACGTTTTTTCCACGTGTCTCGACCTCCAATGTATCCCTGCAAAGTTAGTGAAGATCTGAGTATGTCGTTTTTGACCTTATCTGGAACATTCTTTCTGAAAATTTGAAAATTCTTAAAAAATTCGTCGAAAATCTTGATGTCTCCAATCTCTTGTTTTGTACGTTTTTTCCACGTTTCTTGACATCCAATGTATCCCTGCAAAGTTTGGTGAAGATCTGAGTATGTAGTTTTTGACCTTATATGGAACTTCCTTTCTGAAAATTTGAAAATTCTCAAAAAATTCGTCCATAATCTTGATGTCTCCAATCTCTTGTTTTGTACGTTTTTTCCACGTGTCTTGACATCCAATGTATCCCTGCAAAGTTTGGTGAAGATCTGAGCATGTAGTTTTTGACCTTATATGGAACCTCCTATCTGAAAATTTGAAAATTCTTAAAAAATTCGTCGAAAATCTTGATGTCACCAATCCTATGTTTTGTATGTTTTTTCCACGTGTCTTGACATCCAATGTATCCCTGCAATGTTTGGTTGAGATCTGAGTATGTAGTTTTTGACCTTATCTGGAACCTCCTATCTGAAAATTTGAAAATTCTTCAAAAATTCGTCCAAAATCTTGATGTCTCCAATCTCTTGTTTTGTACGTTTTTTCCACGTGTCTCGACCTCCAATGTATCCCTGCAAAGTTTGGTGAAGATCTGAGTATGTCGTTTTTGACCTTATCTGGAACATCCTTTCTGAAAATTTGAAAATTCTTAAAAAATTCGTCGAAAATCTTGATGTCTCCAATCTCTTGTTTTGTACGTTTTTTCCACGTGTCTTGACATCCAATGTATCCCTGCAAAGTTTGGTGAAGATCTGAGTATGTAGTTTTTGACCTTATATGGAACCTCCTATCTGAAAATTTGAAAATTCTTAAAAAATTCGTCCAAAATCTTGATGTCACCAATCCTATGTTTTGTATGTTTTTTCCACGTGTCTTGACATCCAATGTATACATGCAAAGTTTGGTGAAGATCTGAGTATGTCGTTTTTGACCTTATCTGGAACCTCCCATCTGAAAATTTGAAAATTCTTAAAAAATTCGTCGAAAATCTTGATGTCTCCGATCTCTTGTTTTGTACGTTTTTTCCACGTGTCTTGACATGCAAAGTATTCCTGCAAAGTTTGGTGAAGATCTGACTATGTAGTTTTTGACCTCATCTGGAACCTCCTATCTGAAAATTTGAAAATTCTTTAAAAATTCGTCCAAAATATTGATGTCTCCAATCTCTTGTTTTGTACGTTTTTTCCACGTGTCTTGACATCCAATGTATCCCTGCAATGTTTGGTGAAGATCTGAGTATGTAGTTTTTGACCTTATCTGGAACCTCCCATCTGAAAATTTGAAAATTCCTAAAAAATCCGTGCAAAATCTTGATGACCCCAATCTCTTGTTTTGTACGTTTTTTCCACGTGTCTTGACATCCAATGTATTCCTGCAATGTTTGGTGAAGATCTGAGTATGTCGTTTTTGACCTCATCTGGAACATCCTTTCTGAAAATTTGAAAATTGTTAAAAAATTCGTCCAAAATCTTGATGTCTCCTATCTCTTGTTTTGTACGTTTTTTCCACGTGTCTTGACATCCAATGTATCCCTGCAAAGTTTGGTGAAGATCTGAGTATGTAGTTTTTGACCTTATCTGGAACCTCCCATCTGAAAATTTGAAAATTCTTAAAAAATTCGACCAAAATCTTGATGTCTCCAATCTCTTGTTTTGTACGTTTTTTCCACGTGTCTTGACACATAATGTATCCATGCAAAGTTTGGTGAAGATCTGAGTATGTAGTTTTTGACCTTATATGGAACCTCCTATCTGAAAATTTGAAAATTCTTAAAAAATTTGACCAAAATCTTGATGTCCCCAATCCTATGTTTTGTATGTTTTTTCCACGTGTCTTGACATCCAATGTATCCATGCAAAGTTTGGTGAAGATCTGAGTATGTAGTTTTTGACCTTATCTGGAACCTCCCATCTGAAAATTTGAAAATTCTTAAAAAATTCGTCGAAAATCTTGATGTCTCCAATCTCTTGTTTTGTACGTTTTTTCCACGTGTCTTGACATGCAAAGTATCCCTGCAACGTTTGGTGAAGATCTGAGTATGTAGTTTTTGACCTTATCTGGAACCTCCTATCTGAAAATTTGAAAATTCTTAAAAAATTCGTCCAAAATCTTGATGTCTCCAATCTCTTGTTTTGTACGTTTTTTCCACGTGTCTTGACATCCAATGTATCCCTGCAATGTTTGGTGAAGATCTGAGTATGTAGTTTTTGACCTTATATGGAGCCTCCCATCTGAAAATTTGAAAATTCTTAAAAAATTCGTCCAAAATCTTGATGTCTCCAATCTCTTGTTTTGTACGTTCTTTCCACGTGTCTTGACATCCAATGTATCCCTGCAATGTTTGGTGAAGATCTGAGTATGTAGTTTTTGACCTTATATGGAACCTCCTATCTGAAAATTTGAAAATTCTTAAAAGAATTTAACAAAATCTTGATGTCCCCAATCCTATGTTTTGTATGTTTTTTCCACGTGTCTTGACATACAATGTATCCCTGCAGAGTTTGGTGAAGATCTGAGTATGTAGTTTTTGACCTTATCTGGAACCTCCCATCTGAAAATTTGAAAATTCCTAAAAAATCCGTCCAAAATCTTGTTGACCCGAATCTCTTGTTTTGTACGTTTTTTCCACGTGTCTTGACATCCAATGTATCCCTGCAAAGTTTGGTGAAGATCTGAGTATGTAGTTTTTGACCTTATCTGGAACCGCATTTCTGAAAATTTGAAAATTTTTAAAAAAATCGTCCAAAATCTTGATGTCCCCAATCTCTTGTTTTGTACGTTTTTTCCACGTGTCTTGACATCCAATGTATCCCTGCAAAGTTTGGTGAAGATCTGAGTATGTAGTTTTTGACCTTATATGGAACCTCCTATCTGAAAATTTGAAAATTCTTAAAAAATTCGTCCAAAATCTTGATGTCTCCAATCTCTTGTTTTGTACGTTTTTTCCACGTGTCTCGACCTCCAATGGATCCCTGCAAAGTTTGGTGAAGATCTGAGTATGTCGTTTTTGACCTTATCTGGAACCTCCCATCTGAAAATTTGAAAATTCTTAAAAAATTCGTCGAAAATCTTGATGTCTCCGATCTCTTGTTTTGTACGTTTTTTCCACGTGTCTTGACATGCAAAGTATTCCTGCAAAGTTTGGTGAAGATCTGAGTATGTAGTTTTTGACCTCATCTGGAACCTCCTATCTGAAAATTTGAAAATTCTTAAAAAATTCGTCCAAAATCTTGATGTCTCCAATCTCTTGTTTTGTACGTTTTTTCCACGTGTCTTGACATCCAATGTATCCCTGCAAAGTTTGGTGAAGATCTGAGTATGTAGTTTTTGACCTTATCTGGAACCTCCTATCTGAAAATTTGAAAATTCTTAAAAAATTCGTCCAAAATCTTGATGTCTCCAATCTCTTGTTTTGTACGTTTTTTCCACGTGTCTTGATATCCAATGTATCCCTGCAAAGTTTGGTGAAGATCTGAGTATGTCGTTTTTGACCTTATCTGGAACATCCTTTCTGAAAATTTGAAAATTGTTAAAAAATTCGTCCAAAATCTTGATGTCTCCTATCTCTTGTTTTGTACGTTTTTTCCACGTGTCTTGACATCCAATGTATCCCTGCAAAGTTTGGTGAAGATCTGAGTATGTAGTTTTTGACCTTATCTGGAACCTCCCATCTGAAAATTTGAAAATTCTTAAAAAATTCGACCAAAATCTTGATGTCTCCAATCTCTTGTTTTGTACGTTTTTTCCACGTGTCTTGACACATAATGTATCCATGCAAAGTTTGGTGAAGATCTGAGTATGTAGTTTTTGACCTTATATGGAACCTCCTATCTGAAAATTTGAAAATTCTTAAAAAATTCGTCCAAAATCTTGATGTCTCCAATCTCTTGTTTTGTACGTTTTTTCCAGGTGTCTTGACATCCAATGTATCCCTGCAAAGTTTGGTGAAGATCTGAGTATGTAGTTTTTGACCTTATCTGGAACCTCCCATCTGAAAATTTGAAAATTCCTAAAAAATCCGTCCAAAATCTTGATGACCACAATCTCTTGTTTTGTACGTTTTTTCCACGTGTCTTGACATTCAATGTATCCCTGCAAAGTTTGGTGAAGATCTGAGTATGTAGTTTTTGACCTTATATGGAACCTCCTTTCTGAAAATTTGAAAATTCTTAAAAAATTCGTCCAAAATCTTGAAGACCCCAATCTCTTGTTTTGTACGTTTTTTCCACGTGTCTTGACATCCAATGTATCCCTGCAAAGTTTGGTGAAGATCTGAGTATGTAGTTTTTGACCTTATATGGAACCTCCTTTCTGAAAATTTGAGAATTCTTAAAAAATTCGTCCAAAATCTTGATGTCTCCAATCTCTTGTTTTGTACGTTTTTTCCACGTGTCTTGACATCCAATGTATCCATGCAAAGTTTGGTGAAGATCTGAGTATGTCGTTTTTGACCTTATCTGGAACCTCCCATCCGAAAATTTGAAAATTCTTAAAAAATTCGTCGAAAATCTTGATGTCTCCAATCTCTTGTTTTGTACGTTTTTTCCACGTGTCTTGACATGCAAAGTATCCCTGCAACGTTTGGTGAAGATCTGAGTATGTAGTTTTTGACCTTATCTGGAACCTCCTATCTGAAAATTTGAAAATTCTTCAAAAATTCGTCGAAAATCTTGATGTCTCCAATCTCTTGCTTTGTACGTTTTTTCCACGTGTCTTGACATCCAATGTATCCCTGCAATGTTTGGTGGAGATCTGAGTATGTAGTTTTTGACCTTATCTGGAACCTCCTATCTGAAAATTTGAAAATTCTTCAAAAATTCGTCCAAAATCTTGATGTCTCCAATCTCTTGTTTTGTACGTTTTTTCCACGTGTCTCGACCTCCAATGTATCCCTGCAAAGTTAGTGAAGATCTGAGTATGTCGTTTTTGACCTTATCTGGAACATTCTTTCTGAAAATTTGAAAATTCTTAAAAAATTCGTCGAAAATCTTGATGTCTCCAATCTCTTGTTTTGTACGTTTTTTCCACGTTTCTTGACATCCAATGTATCCCTGCAAAGTTTGGTGAAGATCTGAGTATGTAGTTTTTGACCTTATATGGAACTTCCTTTCTGAAAATTTGAAAATTCTCAAAAAATTCGTCCATAATCTTGATGTCTCCAATCTCTTGTTTTGTACGTTTTTTCCACGTGTCTTGACATCCAATGTATCCCTGCAAAGTTTGGTGAAGATCTGAGCATGTAGTTTTTGACCTTATATGGAACCTCCTATCTGAAAATTTGAAAATTCTTAAAAAATTCGTCGAAAATCTTGATGTCACCAATCCTATGTTTTGTATGTTTTTTCCACGTGTCTTGACATCCAATGTATCCCTGCAATGTTTGGTTGAGATCTGAGTATGTAGTTTTTGACCTTATCTGGAACCTCCTATCTGAAAATTTGAAAATTCTTCAAAAATTCGTCCAAAATCTTGATGTCTCCAATCTCTTGTTTTGTACGTTTTTTCCACGTGTCTCGACCTCCAATGTATCCCTGCAAAGTTTGGTGAAGATCTGAGTATGTCGTTTTTGACCTTATCTGGAACATCCTTTCTGAAAATTTGAAAATTCTTAAAAAATTCGTCGAAAATCTTGATGTCTCCAATCTCTTGTTTTGTACGTTTTTTCCACGTGTCTTGACATCCAATGTATCCCTGCAAAGTTTGGTGAAGATCTGAGTATGTAGTTTTTGACCTTATATGGAACCTCCTATCTGAAAATTTGAAAATTCTTAAAAAATTCGTCCAAAATCTTGATGTCACCAATCCTATGTTTTGTATGTTTTTTCCACGTGTCTTGACATCCAATGTATACATGCAAAGTTTGGTGAAGATCTGAGTATGTCGTTTTTGACCTTATCTGGAACCTCCCATCTGAAAATTTGAAAATTCTTAAAAAATTCGTCGAAAATCTTGATGTCTCCGATCTCTTGTTTTGTACGTTTTTTCCACGTGTCTTGACATGCAAAGTATTCCTGCAAAGTTTGGTGAAGATCTGACTATGTAGTTTTTGACCTCATCTGGAACCTCCTATCTGAAAATTTGAAAATTCTTTAAAAATTCGTCCAAAATATTGATGTCTCCAATCTCTTGTTTTGTACGTTTTTTCCACGTGTCTTGACATCCAATGTATCCCTGCAATGTTTGGTGAAGATCTGAGTATGTAGTTTTTGACCTTATCTGGAACCTCCCATCTGAAAATTTGAAAATTCCTAAAAAATCCGTGCAAAATCTTGATGACCCCAATCTCTTGTTTTGTACGTTTTTTCCACGTGTCTTGACATCCAATGTATTCCTGCAATGTTTGGTGAAGATCTGAGTATGTAGTTTTTGACCTTATATTGAACCTCCCATCTGAAAATTTGAAAATTCTTAAAAAATACGTCCAAAATCTTGATGACCCCAATCTCTTGTTTTGTACGTTTTTTCCAAGTGTCTTGACATCCAAAGTATCCCTGCAAAGTTTGGTGAAGATCTGAGTATGTAGTTTTTGACCTTATATGGAACCTCCTTTCTGAAAATTTGAGAATTCTTAAAAAATTCGTCCAAAATCTTGATGTCTCCAATCTCTTGTTTTGTACGTTTTTTCCACGTGTCTTGACATCCAATGTATCCATGCAAAGTTTGGTGAAGATCTGAGTATGTCGTTTTTGATCTTATCTGGAACCTCCCATCTGAAAATTTGAAAATTCTTAAAAAATTCGTCGAAAATCTTGATGTCTCCAATCTTTTGTTTTGTACGTTTTTTCCACGTGTCTTGACATGCAAAGTATCCCTGCAACGTTTGGTGAAGATCTGAGTATGTAGTTTTTGACCTTATCTGGAACCTCCTGTCTGAAAATTTGAAAATTCTTAAAAAATTCGTCGAAAATCTTGATGTCTCCAATCTCTTGTTTTGTACGTTTTTTCCACGTGTCTTGACATCCAATGTATCCCTGCAAAGTTTGGTGAAGATCTGAGTATGTCGTTTTTGACCTTATCTGGAACATCCTTTCTGAAAATTTGAAAATTGTTAAAAAATTCGTCCAAAATCTTGATGTCTCCAATCTCTTTTTTGTACGTTTTTTCCACGTGTCTTGACATCCAATGTATCCCTGCAAAGTTTGGTGAAGATCTGAGTATGTAGTTTTTGACCTTATCTGGAACCTCCCATCTGAATATTTGAAAATTCTTAAAAAATTCGACCAAAATCTTGATGTCTCCAATCTTTTGTTTTGTACGTTTTTTCCACGTGTCTTGACACATAATGTATCCATGCAAAGTTTGGTGAAGATCTGAGTATGTAGTTTTTGACCTTATATGGAACCTCCTATCTGAAAATTTGAAAATTCTTAAAAAATTCGTCCAAAATCTTGATGTCTCCAATCTCTTGTTTTGTACGTTTTTTCCACGTGTCTTGACATCCAATGTATCCCTGCAAAGTTTGGTGAAGATCTGAGTATGTAGTTTTTGACCTTATCTGGAACCTCCCATCTGAAAATTTGAAAATTCCTAAAAAATCCGTGCAAAATCTTGATGACCCCAATCTCTTGTTTTGTACGTTTTTTCCACGTGTCTTGACATCCAATGTATCCATGCAAAGTTTGGTGAAGATCTGAGTATGTCGTTTTTGACCTTATCTGGAACATCCTTTCTGAAAATTTGAAAATTGTTAAAAAATTCGTCCAAAATCTTGATGTCTCCAATCTCTTTTTTGTACGTTTTTTCCACGTGTCTTGACATCCAATGTATCCCTGCAAAGTTTGGTGAAGATCTGAGTATGTAGTTTTTGACCTTATCTGGAACCTCCCATCTGAAAATTTGAAAATTCTTCAAAAATTCGTCGAAAATCTTGATGTCTCCAATCTCTTGTTTTGTACGTTTTTTCCACGTGTCTCGACCTCCAATGGATCCCTGCAAAGTTTGGTGAAGATCTGAGTATGTCGTTTTTGACCTTATCTGGAACATCCTTTCTGAAAATTTGAAAATTCTTAAAAAATTCGTCGAAAATCTTGATGTCTCCAATCTCTTGTTTTGTACGTTTTTTCCACGTGTCTTGATATCCAATGTATCCCTGCAAAGTTTGGTGAAGATCTGAGTATGTCGTTTTTGACCTTATCTGGAACATCCTTTCTGAAAATTTGAAAATTCTTAAAAAATTCGTCCAAAATCTTGATGTCTCCAATCTCTTGTTTTGTACGTTTTTTCCACGTGTCTTGACACATAATGTATCCATGCAAAGTTTGGTGAAGATCTGAGTATGTAGTTTTTGACCTTATATGGAACCTCCTATCTGAAAATTTGAAAATTCTTAAAAAATTCGTCCAAAATCTTGATGACCCCAATCTCTTGTTTTGTACGTTTTTTCCACGTGTCTTGACACATAATGTATCCATGCAAAGTTTGGTGAAGATCTGAGTATGTAGTTTTTGACCTTATATGGAACATCCTTTCTGAAAATTTGAAAATTCTTAAAAAATTCGTCGAAAATCTTGATGTCTCCAATCTTTTGTTTTGTACGTTTTTTCCACGTGTCTTGACATGCAAAGTATCCCTGCAACGTTTGGTGAAGATCTGAGTATGTAGTTTTTGACCTTATCTGGAACCTCCTATCTGAAAATTTGAAAATTCTTAAAAAATTCGTCCAAAATCTTGATGTCTCCAATCTCTTGTTTTGTACGTTTTTTCCACGTGTCTTGACATCCAATGTATCCCTGCAAAGTTTGGTGAAGATCTGAGTATGTAGTTTTTGACCTTATCTGGAACCTCCCATCTGAAAATTTGAAAATTCCTAAAAAATCCGTGCAAAATCTTGATGTCTCCAATCTCTTGTTTTGTACGTTTTTTCCACGTGTCTCGACCTCCAATGGATCCCTGCAAAGTTTGGTGAAGATCTGAGTATGTCGTTTTTGACCTTATCTGGAACATCCTTTCTGAAAATTTGAAAATTCTTAAAAAATTCGTCGAAAATCTTGATGTCTCCAATCTCTTGTTTTGTACGTTTTTTCCACGTGTCTTGACATCCAATGTATCCCTGCAAAGTTTGGTGAAGATCTGAGTATGTAGTTTTTGACCTTATATGGAACCTCCTATCTGAAAATTTGAAAATTCTTAAAAAATTCGTCCAAAATCTTGATGTCTCCAATCTCTTGTTTTGTACGTTTTTTCCACGTGTCTCGACCTCCAATGGATCCCTGCAAAGTTTGGTGAAGATCTGAGTATGTCGTTTTTGACCTTATCTGGAACATCCTTTCTGAAAATTTGAAAATTCTTAAAAAATTCGTCGAAAATCTTGATGTCTCCAATCTCTTGTTTTGTACGTTTTTTCCACGTGTCTTGACATCCAATGTATCCCTGCAAAGTTTGGTGAAGATCTGAGTATGTAGTTTTTGACCTTATATGGAACCTCCTATCTGAAAATTTGAAAATTCTTAAAAAATTCGTCCAAAATCTTGATGTCTCCAATCTCTTGTTTTGTACGTTTTTTCCACGTGTCTCGACCTCCAATGGATCCCTGCAAAGTTTGGTGAAGATCTGAGTATGTCGTTTTTGACCTTATCTGGAACCTCCCATCTGAAAATTTGAAAATTCTTAAAAAATTCGTCGAAAATCTTGATGTCTCCGATCTCTTGTTTTGTACGTTTTTTCCACGTGTCTTGACATGCAAAGTATTCCTGCAAAGTTTGGTGAAGATCTGAGTATGTAGTTTTTGACCTCATCTGGAACCTCCTATCTGAAAATTTGAAAATTCTTAAAAAATTCGTCCAAAATCTTGATGTCTCCAATCTCTTGTTTTGTACGTTTTTTCCACGTGTCTTGACATCCAATGTATCCCTGCAATGTTTGGTGAAGATCTGAGTATGTAGTTTTTGACCTTATCTGGAACCTCCCATCTGAAAATTTGAAAATTCCTAAAAAATCCGTCCAAAATCTTGATGACCCCAATCTCTTGTTTTGTACTTTTTTTCCACGTGTCTCGACCTCCAATGTATCCCTGCAAAGTTTGGTGAAGATCTGAGTATGTAGTTTTTGACCTTATATGGAACCTCCTATCTGAAAATTTGAAAATTCTTAAAAAATTCGTCCAAAATCTTGATGTCACCAATCCTATGTTTTGTATGTTTTTTCCACGTGTCTTGACATGCAAAGTATTCCTGCAAAGTTTGGTGAAGATCTGAGTATGTAGTTTTTGACCTCATCTGGAACCTCCTATCTGAAAATTTGAAAATTCTTAAAAAATTCGTCCAAAATCTTGATGTCTCCAATCTCTTGTTTTGTACGTTTTTTCCACGTGTCTTGACATCCAATGTATCCCTGCAATGTTTGGTGAAGATCTGAGTATGTAGTTTTTGACCTTATCTGGAACCTCCCATCTGAAAATTTGAAAATTCCTAAAAAATCCGTCCAAAATCTTGATGACCCCAATCTCTTGTTTTGTACGTTTTTTCCACGTGTCTTGACATCCAATGTATCCCTGCAAAGTTTGGTGAAGATCTGAGTATGTAGTTTTTGACCTTATCTGGAACCTCCTATCTGAAAATTTGAAAATTCTTAAAAAATTCGTCCAAAATCTTGATGTCTCCAATCTCTTGTTTTGTACGTTTTTTCCACGTGTCTTGACATCCAATGTATCCCTGCAAAGTTTGGTGAAGATCTGAGTATGTAGTTTTTGACCTTATCTGGAACCTCCCATCTGAAAATTTGAAAATTCTTAAAAAATTCGTCGAAAATCTTGATGTCTCCAATCTCTTGTTTTGTACGTTTTTTCCACGTGTCTTGACATCCAATGTATCCCTGCAAAGTTTGGTGAAGATCTGAGTATGTAGTTTTTGACCTTATCTGGAACCTCCCATCTGAAAATTTGAAAATTCCTAAAAAATCCGTGCAAAATCTTGATGACCCCAATCTCTTGTTTTGTACGTTTTTTCCACGTGTCTTGACATCCAATGTATCCATGCAAAGTTTGGTGAAGATCTGAGTATGTCGTTTTTGACCTTATCTGGAATATCCTTTCTGCAAATTTGAAAATTGTTAAAAAATTCGTCCAAAATCTTGATGTCTCCAATCTCTTTTTTGTACGTTTTTTCCACGTGTCTTGACATCCAATGTATCCCTGCAAAGTTTGGTGAAGATCTGAGTATGTAGTTTTTGACCTTATCTGGAACCTCCCATCTGAAAATTTGAAAATTCTTCAAAAATTCGTCGAAAATCTTGATGTCTCCAATCTCTTGTTTTGTACGTTTTTTCCACGTGTCTCGACCTCCAATGGATCCCTGCAAAGTTTGGTGAAGATCTGAGTATGTCGTTTTTGACCTTATCTGGAACATCCTTCCTGAAAATTTGAAAATTCTTAAAAAATTCGTCGAAAATCTTGATGTCTCCAATCTCTTGTTTTGTACGTTTTTTCCACGTGTCTTGACATCCAATGTATCCCTGCAAAGTTTGGTGAAGATCTGAGTATGTAGTTTTTGACCTTATATGGAACCTCCTATCTGAAAATTTGAAAATTCTTAAAAAATTCGTCCAAAATCTTGATGTCTCCAATCTCTTGTTTTGTACGTTTTTTCCACGTGTCTCGACCTCCAATGGATCCCTGCAAAGTTTGGTGAAGATCTGAGTATGTCGTTTTTGACCTTATCTGGAACCTCCCATCTGAAAATTTGAAAATTCTTAAAAAATTCGTCGAAAATCTTGATGTCTCCAATCTTTTGTTTTGTACGTTTTTTCCACGTGTCTTGACATGCAAAGTATCCCTGCAACGTTTGGTGAAGATCTGAGTATGTAGTTTTTGACCTTATCTGGAACCTCCTATCTGAAAATTTGAAAATTCTTAAAAAATTCGTCGAAAATCTTGATGTCTCCAATCTCTTGTTTTGTACGTTTTTTCCACGTGTCTTGATATCCAAAGTATCCCTGCAAAGTTTGGTGAAGATCTGAGTATGTCGTTTTTGACCTTATCTGGAACATCCTTTCTGAAAATTTGAAAATTCTTAAAAAATTCGTCCAAAATCTTGATGTCTCCAATCTCTTGTTTTGTACGTTTTTTCCACGTGTCTTGACACATAATGTATCCATGCAAAGTTTGGTGAAGATCTGAGTATGTAGTTTTTGACCTTATATGGAACATCCTTTCTGAAAATTTGAAAATTCTTAAAAAATTCGTCGAAAATCTTGATGTCTCCAATCTTTTGTTTTGTACGTTTTTTCCACGTGTCTTGACATGCAAAGTATCCCTGCAACGTTTGGTGAAGATCTGAGTATGTAGTTTTTGACCTTATCTGGAACCTCCTATCTGAAAATTTGAAAATTCTTAAAAAATTCGTCCAAAATCTTGATGTCTCCAATCTCTTGTTTTGTACGTTTTTTCCACGTGTCTTGACATCCAATGTATCCCTGCAAAGTTTGGTGAAGATCTGAGTATGTAGTTTTTGACCTTATCTGGAACCTCCCATCTGAAAATTTGAAAATTCCTAAAAAATCCGTGCAAAATCTTGATGTCTCCAATCTCTTGTTTTGTACGTTTTTTCCACGTGTCTCGACCTCCAATGGATCCCTGCAAAGTTTGGTGAAGATCTGAGTATGTCGTTTTTGACCTTATCTGGAACATCCTTTCTGAAAATTTGAAAATTCTTAAAAAATTCGTCGAAAATCTTGATGTCTCCAATCTCTTGTTTTGTACGTTTTTTCCACTTGTCTTGACATCCAATGTATCCCTGCAAAGTTTGGTGAAGATCTGAGTATGTAGTTTTTGACCTTATATGGAACCTCCTATCTGAAAATTCGAAAATTCTTAAAAAATTCGTCCAAAATCTTGATGTCTCCAATCTCTTGTTTTGTACGTTTTTTCCACGTGTCTCGACCTCCAATGGATCCCTGCAAAGTTTGGTGAAGATCTGAGTATGTCGTTTTTGACCTTATCTGGAACATCCTTTCTGAAAATTTGAAAATTCTTAAAAAATTCGTCGAAAATCTTGATGTCTCCAATCTCTTGTTTTGTACGTTTTTTCCACGTGTCTTGACATCCAATGTATCCCTGCAAAGTTTGGTGAAGATCTGAGTATGTAGTTTTTGACCTTATATGGAACCTCCTATCTGAAAATTTGAAAATTCTTAAAAAATTCGTCCAAAATCTTGATGTCTCCAATCTCTTGTTTTGTACGTTTTTTCCACGTGTCTCGACCTCCAATGGATCCCTGCAAAGTTTGGTGAAGATCTGAGTATGTCGTTTTTGACCTTATCTGGAACCTCCCATCTGAAAATTTGAAAATTCTTAAAAAATTCGTCGAAAATCTTGATGTCTCCGATCTCTTGTTTTGTACGTTTTTTCCACGTGTCTTGACATGCAAAGTATTCCTGCAAAGTTTGGTGAAGATCTGAGTATGTAGTTTTTGACCTCATCTGGAACCTCCTATCTGAAAATTTGAAAATTCTTAAAAAATTCGTCCAAAATCTTGATGTCTCCAATCTCTTGTTTTGTACGTTTTTTCCACGTGTCTTGACATCCAATGTATCCCTGCAATGTTTGGTGAAGATCTGAGTATGTAGTTTTTGACCTTATCTGGAACCTCCCATCTGAAAATTTGAAAATTCCTAAAAAATCCGTCCAAAATCTTGATGACCCCAATCTCTTGTTTTGTACTTTTTTTCCACGTGTCTCGACCTCCAATGTATCCCTGCAAAGTTTGGTGAAGATCTGAGTATGTAGTTTTTGACCTTATATGGAACCTCCTATCTGAAAATTTGAAAATTCTTAAAAAATTCGTCCAAAATCTTGATGTCACCAATCCTATGTTTTGTATGTTTTTTCCACGTGTCTTGACATGCAAAGTATTCCTGCAAAGTTTGGTGAAGATCTGAGTATGTAGTTTTTGACCTCATCTGGAACCTCCTATCTGAAAATTTGAAAATTCTTAAAAAATTCGTCCAAAATCTTGATGTCTCCAATCTCTTGTTTTGTACGTTTTTTCCACGTGTCTTGACATCCAATGTATCCCTGCAATGTTTGGTGAAGATCTGAGTATGTAGTTTTTGACCTTATCTGGAACCTCCCATCTGAAAATTTGAAAATTCCTAAAAAATCCGTCCAAAATCTTGATGACCCCAATCTCTTGTTTTGTACGTTTTTTCCACGTGTCTTGACATCCAATGTATCCCTGCAAAGTTTGGTGAAGATCTGAGTATGTAGTTTTTGACCTTATCTGGAACCTCCTATCTGAAAATTTGAAAATTCTTAAAAAATTCGTCCAAAATCTTGATGTCTCCAATCTCTTGTTTTGTACGTTTTTTCCACGTGTCTCGACCTCCAATGTATCCCTGCAAAGTTAGTGAAGATCTGAGTATGTCGTTTTTGACCTTATCTGGAACATCCTTTCTGAAAATTTGAAAATTCTTAAAAAATTCGTCGAAAATCTTGATGTCTCCAATCTCTTGTTTTGTACGTTTTTTCCACGTTTCTTGACATCCAATGTATCCCTGCAAAGTTTGGTGAAGATCTGAGTATGTAGTTTTTGACCTTATATGGAACCTCCTATCTGAAAATTTGAAAATTCTTAAAAAATTCGTCCAAAATCTTGATGTCTCCAATCTCTTGTTTTGTACGTTTTTTCCACGTGTCTCGACCTCCAATGGATCCCTGCAAAGTTTGGTGAAGATCTGAGTATGTCGTTTTTGACCTTATCTGGAACCTCCCATCTGAAAATTTGAAAATTCTTAAAAAATTCGTCGAAAATCTTGATGTCTCCGATCTCTTGTTTTGTACGTTTTTTCCACGTGTCTTGACATGCAAAGTATTCCTGCAAAGTTTGGTGAAGATCTGAGTATGTAGTTTTTGACCTCATCTGGAACCTCCTATCTGAAAATTTGAAAATTCTTAAAAAATTCGTCCAAAATCTTGATGTCTCCAATCTCTTGTTTTGTACGTTTTTCCCACGTGTCTTGACATCCAATGTATCCCTGCAATGTTTGGTGAAGATCTGAGTATGTAGTTTTTGACCTTATCTGGAACCTCCCATCTGAAAATTTGAAAATTCCTAAAAAATCCGTCCAAAATCTTGATGACCCCAATCTCTTGTTTTGTACTTTTTTTCCACGTGTCTCGACCTCCAATGTATCCCTGCAAAGTTTGGTGAAGATCTGAGTATGTAGTTTTTGACCTTATATGGAACCTCCTATCTGAAAATTTGAAAATTCTTAAAAAATTCGTCCAAAATCTTGATGTCACCAATCCTATGTTTTGTATGTTTTTTCCACGTGTCTTGACATGCAAAGTATTCCTGCAAAGTTTGGTGAAGATCTGAGTATGTAGTTTTTGACCTCATCTGGAACCTCCTATCTGAAAATTTGAAAATTCTTAAAAAATTCGTCCAAAATCTTGATGTCTCCAATCTCTTGTTTTGTACGTTTTTTCCACGTGTCTTGACATCCAATGTATCCCTGCAATGTTTGGTGAAGATCTGAGTATGTAGTTTTTGACTTTATCTGGAACCTCCCATCTGAAAATTTGAAAATTCCTAAAAAATCCGTCCAAAATCTTGATGACCCCAATCTCTTGTTTTGTACGTTTTTTCCACGTGTCTTGACATCCAATGTATCCCTGCAAAGTTTGGTGAAGATCTGAGTATGTAGTTTTTGACCTTATCTGGAACCTCCTATCTGAAAATTTGAAAATTCTTAAAAAATTCGTCCAAAATCTTGATGTCTCCAATCTCTTGTTTTCTACGTTTTTTCCACGTGTCTTGACATCCAATGTATCCCTGCAAAGTTTGGTGAAGATCTGAGTATGTAGTTTTTGACCTTATCTGGAACCTCCCATCTGAAAATTTGAAAATTCTTAAAAAATTCTTCGAAAATCTTTATGTCTCCAATCTCTTGTTTTGTACGTTTTTTCCACGTGTCTTGACATCCAATGTATCCCTGCAAAGTTTGGTGAAGATCTGAGTATGTAGTTTTTGACCTTATATGGAACCTCCCATCTGAAAATTTGAAAATTCCTAAAAAATCCGTCCAAAATCTTGATGACCCCAATCTCTTGTTTTGTACTTTTTTTCCACGTGTCTTGACATCCAATGTATCCCTGCAAAGTTTGGTGAAGATCTGAGTATGTAGTTTTTGACCTTATATGGAACCTCCTATCTGAAAATTTGAAAATTCTTAAAAAATTCGTCCAAAATCTTGATGTCTCCAATCTCTTGTTTTGTACGTTTTTTCCACGTGTCTTGACATCCAATGTATCCATGCAAAGTTTGGTGAAGATCTGAGTATGTAGTTTTTGACCTTATCTGGAACCTCCCATCTGAAAATTTGAAAATTCCTAAAAAATCCGTGCAAAATCTTGATGACCCCAATCTCTTGCTTTGTACGTTTTTTCCACGTGTCTTGACATCCAATGTATCCATGCAAAGTTTGGTGAAGATCTGAGTATGTCGTTTTTGACCTTATCTGGAACATCCTTTCTGAAAATTTGAAAATTGTTAAAAAATTCGTCCAAAATCTTGATGTCTCCAATCTCTTTTTTGTACGTTTTTTCCACGTGTCTTGACATCCAATGTATCCCTGCAAAGTTTGGTGAAGATCTGAGTATGTAGTTTTTGACCTTATCTGGAACCTCCCATCTGAAAATTTGAAAATTCTTCAAAAATTCGTCGAAAATCTTGATGTCTCCAATCTCTTGTTTTGTACGTTTTTTCCACGTGTCTCGACCTCCAATGGATCCCTGCAAAGTTTGGTGAAGATCTGAGTATGTCGTTTTTGACCTTATCTGGAACATCCTTTCTGAAAATTTGAAAATTCTTAAAAAATTCGTCGAAAATCTTGATGTCTCCAATCTCTTGTTTTGTACGTTTTTTCCACGTGTCTTGACATCCAATGTATCCCTGCAAAGTTTGGTGAAGATCTGAGTATGTAGTTTTTGACCTTATATGGAACCTCCTATCTGAAAATTTGAAAATTCTTAAAAAATTCGTCCAAAATCTTGATGTCTCCAATCTCTTGTTTTGTACGTTTTTTCCACGTGTCTCGACCTCCAATGGATCCCTGCAAAGTTTGGTGAAGATCTGAGTATGTAGTTTTTGACCTTATCTGGAACCTCCCATCTGAAAATTTGAAAATTCTTAAAAAATTCGTCGAAAATCTTGATGTCTCCAATCTTTTGTTTTGTACGTTTTTTCCACGTGTCTTGACATGCAAAGTATCCCTGCAACGTTTGGTGAAGATCTGAGTATGTAGTTTTTGACCTTATCTGGAACCTCCTATCTGAAAATTTGAAAATTCTTAAAAAATTCGTCGAAAATCTTGATGTCTCCAATCTCTTGTTTTGTACGTTTTTTCCACGTGTCTTGATATCCAATGTATCCCTGCAAAGTTTGGTGAAGATCTGAGTATGTCGTTTTTGACCTTATCTGGAACATCCTTTCTGAAAATTTGAAAATTCTTAAAAAATTCGTCCAAAATCTTGATGTCTCCAATCTCTTGTTTTGTACGTTTTTTCCACGTGTCTTGACACATAATGTATCCATGCAAAGTTTGGTGAAGATCTGAGTATGTAGTTTTTGACCTTATATGGAACCTCCTATCTGAAAATTTGAAAATTCTTAAAAAATTCGTCCAAAATCTTGATGACCCCAATCTCTTGTTTTGTACGTTTTTTCCACGTGTCTTGACACATAATGTATCCATGCAAAGTTTGGTGAAGATCTGAGTATGTAGTTTTTGACCTTATATGCAACCTCCTATCTGAAAATTTGAAAATTCTTAAAAAATTCGTCCAAAATCTTGATGTCTCCAATCTCTTGTTTTGTACGTTTTTTCCACGTGTCTTGACATCCAATGTATCCCTGCAAAGTTTGGTGAAGATCTGAGTATGTAGTTTTTGACCTTATCTGGAACCTCCCATCTGAAAATTTGAAAATTCCTAAAAAATCCGTGCAAAATCTTGATGTCTCCAATCTCTTGTTTTGTACGTTTTTTCCACGTGTCTCGACCTCCAATGGATCCCTGCAAAGTTTGGTGAAGATCTGAGTATGTCGTTTTTGACCTTATCTGGAACATCCTTTCTGAAAATTTGAAAATTCTTAAAAAATTCGTCGAAAATCTTGATGTCTCCAATCTCTTGTTTTGTACGTTTTTTCCACGTGTCTTGACATCCAATGTATCCCTGCAAAGTTTGGTGAAGATCTGAGTATGTAGTTTTTGACCTTATATGGAACCTCCTATCTGAAAATTTGAAAATTCTTAAAAAATTCGTCCAAAATCTTGATGTCTCCAATCTCTTGTTTTGTACGTTTTTTCCACGTGTCTCGACCTCCAATGGATCCCTGCAAAGTTTGGTGAAGATCTGAGTATGTCGTTTTTGACCTTATCTGGAACATCCTTTCTGAAAATTTGAAAATTCTTAAAAAATTCGTCGAAAATCTTGATGTCTCCAATCTCTTGTTTTGTACGTTTTTTCCACGTGTCTTGACATCCAATGTATCCCTGCAAAGTTTGGTGAAGATCTGAGTATGTAGTTTTTGACCTTATATGGAACCTCCTATCTGAAAATTTGAAAATTCTTAAAAAATTCGTCCAAAATCTTGATGTCTCCAATCTCTTGTTTTGTACGTTTTTTCCACGTGTCTCGACCTCCAATGGATCCCTGCAAAGTTTGGTGAAGATCTGAGTATGTCGTTTTTGACCTTATCTGGAACCTCCCATCTGAAAATTTGAAAATTCTTAAAAAATTCGTCGAAAATCTTGATGTCTCCGATCTCTTGTTTTGTACGTTTTTTCCACGTGTCTTGACATGCAAAGTATTCCTGCAAAGTTTGGTGAAGATCTGAGTATGTAGTTTTTGACCTCATCTGGAACCTCCTATCTGAAAATTTGAAAATTCTTAAAAAATTCGTCCAAAATCTTGATGTCTCCAATCTCTTGTTTTGTACGTTTTTTCCACGTGTCTTGACATCCAATGTATCCCTGCAATGTTTGGTGAAGATCTGAGTATGTAGTTTTGACCTTATCTGGAACCTCCCATCTGAAAATTTGAAAATTCCTAAGAAATCCGTCCAAAATCTTGATGACCCCAATCTCTTGTTTTGTACTTTTTTTCCACGTGTCTCGACCTCCAATGTATCCCTGCAAAGTTTGGTGAAGATCTGAGTATGTAGTTTTTGACCTTATATGGAACCTCCTATCTGAAAATTTGAAAATTCTTAAAAAATTCGTCCAAAATCTTGATGTCACCAATCCTATGTTTTGTATGTTTTTTCCACGTGTCTTGACATGCAAAGTATTCCTGCAAAGTTTGGTGAAGATCTGAGTATGTAGTTTTTGACCTCATCTGGAACCTCCTATCTGAAAATTTGAAAATTCTTAAAAAATTCGTCCAAAATCTTGATGTCTCCAATCTCTTGTTTTGTACGTTTTTTCCACGTGTCTTGACATCCAATGTATCCCTGCAATGTTTGGTGAAGATCTGAGTATGTAGTTTTTGACCTTATCTGGAACCTCCCATCTGAAAATTTGAAAATTCCTAAAAAATCCGTCCAAAATCTTGATGACCCCAATCTCTTGTTTTGTACGTTTTTTCCACGTGTCTTGACATCCAATGTATCCCTGCAAAGTTTGGTGAAGATCTGAGTATGTAGTTTTTGACCTTATCTGGAACCTCCTATCTGAAAATTTGAAAATTCTTAAAAAATTCGTCCAAAATCTTGATGTCTCCAATCTCTTGTTTTGTACGTTTTTTCCACGTGTCTTGACATCCAATGTATCCCTGCAAAGTTTGGTGAAGATCTGAGTATGTAGTTTTTGACCTTATCTGGAACCTCCCATCTGAAAATTTGAAAATTCTTAAAAAATTCGTCGAAAATCTTGATGTCTCCAATCTCTTGTTTTGTACGTTTTTTCCACGTGTCTTGACATCCAATGTATCCCTGCAAAGTTTGGTGAAGATCTGAGTATGTAGTTTTTGACCTTATATGGAACCTCCCATCTGAAAATTTGAAAATTCCTAAAAAATCCGTCCAAAATCTTGATGACCCCAATCTCTTGTTTTGTACTTTTTTTCCACGTGTCTTGACATCCAATGTATCCCTGCAAAGTTTGGTGAAGATCTGAGTATGTAGTTTTTGATCTTATCTGGAACCTCCTATCTGAAAATTTGAAAATTCTTAAAAAATTCGTCCAAAATCTTGATGTCTCCAATCTCTTGTTTTGTACGTTTTTTCCACGTGTCTTGATATCCAATGTATCCCTGCAAAGTTTGGTGAAGATCTGAGTATGTTGTTTTTGACCTTATCTGGAACATCCTTTCTGAAAATTTGAAAATTCTTAAAAAATTCGTCCAAAATCTTGATGTCTCCAATCTCTTGTTTTGTACGTTTTTTCCACGTGTCTTGACATCCAATGTATCCCTGCAATGTTTGGTGAAGATCTGAGTATGTAGTTTTTGACCTTATCTGGAACCTCCCATCTGAAAATTTGAAAATTCCTAAAAAATCCGTCCAAAATCTTGATGACCCCAATCTCTTGTTTTGTACGTTTTTTCCACGTGTCTTGACACATAATGTATCCATGCAAAGTTTGGTGAAGATCTGAGTATGTAGTTTTTGACCTTATATGGAACCTCCTATCTGAAAATTTGAAAATTCTTAAAAAATTCGTCCAAAATCTTGATGTCTCCAATCTCTTGTTTTGTACGTTTTTTCCACGTGTCTTGACATCCAATGTATCCCTGCAAAGTTTGGTGAAGATCTGAGTATGTAGTTTTTGACCTTATCTGGAACCTCCCATCTGAAAATTTGAAAATTCCTAAAAAATCCGTGCAAAATCTTGATGACCCCAATCTCTTGTTTTGTACGTTTTTTCCACGTGTCTTGACATCCAATGTATCCATGCAAAGTTTGGTGAAGATCTGAGTATGTCGTTTTTGACCTTATCTGGAACATCCTTTCTGAAAATTTGAAAATTGTTAAAAAATTCGTCCAAAATCTTGATGTCTCCAATCTCTTTTTTGTACGTTTTTTCCACGTGTCTTGACATCCAATGTATCCCTGCAAAGTTTGGTGAAGATCTGAGTATGTAGTTTTTGACCTTATCTGGAACCTCCCATCTGAAAATTTGAAAATTCTTCAAAAATTCGTCGAAAATCTTGATGTCTCCAATCTCTTGTTTTGTACGTTTTTTCCACGTGCCTCGACCTCCAATGGATCCCTGCAAAGTTTGGTGAAGATCTGAGTATGTCGTTTTTGACCTTATCTGGAACATCCTTTCTGAAAATTTGAAACTTCTTAAAAAATTCGTCCAAAATCTTGATGTCTCCAATCTCTTGTTTTGTATGTTTTTTCCACGTGTCTTGACATCCAATGTATCCCTGCAAAGTTTGGTGAAGATCTGAGTATGTAGTTTTTGACCTTATCTGGAACCTCCCATCTGAAAATTTGAAAATTCTTAAAAAATTCGACCAATATCTTGATGTCTCCAATCTTTTGTTTTGTACGTTTTTTCCACGTGTCTTGACACATAATGTATCCATGCAAAGTTTGGTGAAGATCTGAGTATGTAGTTTTTGACCTTATATGGAACCTCCTATCTGAAAATTTGAAAATTCTTAAAAAATTCGTCCAAAATCTTGATGTCTCCAATCTCTTGTTTTGTACGTTTTTTCCACGTGTCTTGACATGCAAAGTATCCCTGCAACGTTTGGTGAAGATCTGAGTATGTAGTTTTTGACCTTATCTGGAACCTCCTATCTGAAAATTTGAAAATTCTTCAAAAATTCGTCGAAAATCTTGATGTCTCCAATCTCTTGTTTTGTACGTTTTTTCCACGTGTCTTGACATCCAATGTATCCCTGCAATGTTTGGTGGAGATCTGAGTATGTAGTTTTTGACCTTATCTGGGACCTCCTATCAGAAAATTTGAAAATTCTTCAAAAATTCGTCCAAAATCTTGATGTCTCCAATCTCTTGTTTTGTACGTTTTTTCCACGTGTCTCGACCTCCAATGTATCCCTGCAAAGTTTGGTGAAGATCTGAGTATGTCGTTTTTGACCTTATCTGGAACATCCTTTCTGAAAATTTGAAAATTCTTAAAAAATTCGTCGAAAATCTTGATGTCTCCAATCTCTTGTTTTGTACGTTTTTTCCACGTGTCTTGACATCCAATGTATCCCTGCAAAGTTTGGTGAAGATCTGAGTATGTAGTTTTTGACCTTATATGGAACCTCCTTTCTGAAAATTTGAAAATTCTCAAAAAATTCGTCCATAATCTTGATGTCTCCAATCTCTTGTTTTGTACGTTTTTTCCACGTGTCTTGACATCCAATGTATCCATGCAAAGTTTGGTGAAGATCTGAGTATGTAGTTTTTGACCTTATATGGAACCTCCTATCTGAAAATTTGAAAATTCTTAAAAAATTCGTCCAAAATCTTGATGACCCCAATCTCTTGTTTTGTACGTTTTTTCCACGTGTCTTGACACATAATGTATCCATGCAAAGTTTGGTGAAGATCTGAGTATGTAGTTTTTGACCTTATATGGAACCTCCTATCTGAAAATTTGAAAATTCTTAAAAAATTCGTCCAAAATCTTGATGTCTCCAATCTCTTGTTTTGTACGTTTTTTCCACGTGTCTTGACATCCAATGTATCCCTGCAAAGTTTGGTGAAGATCTGAGTATGTAGTTTTTGACCTTATCTGGAACCTCCCATCTGAAAATTTGAAAATTGTTAAAAAATTCGTCCAAAATCTTGATGTCTCCAATCTCTTTTTTGTACGTTTTTTCCACGTGTCTTGACATCCAATGTATCCCTGCAAAGTTTGGTGAAGATCTGAGTATGTAGTTTTTGACCTTATCTGGAACCTCCCATCTGAAAATTTGAAAATTCCTAAAAAATCCGTGCAAAATCTTGATGACCCCAATCTCTTGTTTTGTACGTTTTTTCCACGTGTCTTGACATCCAATGTATCCATGCAAAGTTTGGTGAAGATCTGAGTATGTCGTTTTTGACCTTACCTGGAACATCCTTTCTGAAAATTTGAAAATTGTTAAAAAATTCGTCGAAAATCTTGATGTCTCCAATCTCTTTTTTGTACGTTTTTTCCACGTGTCTTGACATCCAATGTATCCCTGCAAAGTTTGGTGAAGATCTGAGTATGTAGTTTTTGACCTTATCTGGAACCTCCCATCTGAAAATTTGAAAATTCTTAAAAAATTCGTCGAAAATCTTGATGTCTCCAATCTCTTGTTTTGTACGTTTTTTCCACGTGTCTTGATATCCAATGTATCCCTGCAAAGTTTGGTGAAGATCTGAGTATGTCGTTTTTGACCTTATCTGGAACATCCTTTCTGAAAATTTGAAAATTGTTAAAAAATTCGTCCAAAATCTTGATGTCTCCAATCTCTTTTTTGTACGTTTTTTCCACGTGTCTTGACATCCAATGTATCCCTGCAAAGTTTGGTGAAGATCTGAGTATGTAGTTTTTGACCTTATCTGGAACCTCCCATCTGAAAATTTGAAAATTCTTAAAAAATTCGACCAAAATCTTGATGTCTCCAATCTTTTGTTTTGTACGTTTTTTCCACGTGTCTTGACACATAATGTATCCATGCAAAGTTTGGTGAAGATCTGAGTATGTAGTTTTTGACCTTATATGGAACCTCCTATCTGAAAATTTGAAAATTCTTAAAAAATTCGTCCAAAATCTTGATGTCTCCAATCTCTTGTTTTGTACGTTTTTTCCACGTGTCTTGACATCCAATGTATCCCTGCAAAGTTTGGTGAAGATCTGAGTATGTAGTTTTTGACCTTATCTGGAACACCCATCTGAAAATTTGAAAATTCCTAAAAAATCCGTGCAAAATCTTGATGACCCCAATCTCTTGTTTTGTACGTTTTTTCCACGTGTCTTGACATCCAATGTATCCATGCAAAGTTTGGTGAAGATCTGAGTATGTCGTTTTTGACCTTATCTGGAACATCCTTTCTGAAAATTTGAAAATTGTTAAAAAATTTGTCCAAAATCTTGATGTCTCCAATCTCTTTTTTGTACGTTTTTTCCACGTGTCTTGACATCCAATGTATCCCTGCAAAGTTTGGTGAAGATCTGAGTATGTAGTTTTTGACCTTATATGGAACCTCCTATCTGAAAATTTGAAAATTCTTAAAAAATTCGTCCAAAATCTTGATGTCTCCAATCTCTTGTTTTGTACTTTTTTTCCACGTGTCTTGACATCCAATGTATCCCTGCAAAGTTTGGTGAAGATCTGAGTATGTAGTTTTTGACCTTATCTGGAACCTCCCATCTGAAAATTTGAAAATTCCTAAAAAATCCGTGCAAAATCTTGATGACCCCAATCTCTTGTTTTGTACGTTTTTTCCACGTGTCTTGACATCCAATGTATCCCTGCAAAGTTTGGTGAAGATCTGAGTATGTAGTTTTTGACCTTATCTGGAACCTCCCATCTGAAAATTTGAAAATTCCTAAAAAATCCGTGCAAAATCTTGATGACCCCAATCTCTTGTTTTGTACGTTTTTTCCACGTGTCTTGACATCCAATGTATCCATGCAAAGTTTGGTGAAGATCTGAGTATGTCGTTTTTGACCTTATCTGGAACATCCTTTCTGAAAATTTGAAAATTCTTAAAAAATTCGTCCAAAATCTTGATGTCTCCAATCTCTTTTTTGTACGTTTTTTCCACGTGTCTTGACATCCAATGTATCCATGCAAAGTTTGGTGAAGATCTGAGTATGTCGTTTTTGACCTTATCTGGAACCTCCTTTCTGAAAATTTGAAAATTGTTAAAAAATTCGTCCAAAATCTTGATGTCTCCAATCTCTTTTTTGTACGTTTTTTCCACGTGTCTTGACATCCAATGTATCCCTGCAAAGTTTGGTGAAGATCTGAGTATGTAGTTTTTGACCTTATCTGGAACCTCCCATCTGAAAATTTGAAAATTCCTAAAAAATCCGTGCAAAATCTTGATGACCCCAATCTCTTGTTTTGTACGTTTTTTCCACGTGTCTTGACATCCAATGTATCCATGCAAAGTTTGGTGAAGATCTGAGTATGTCGTTTTTGACCTTATATGGAACATCCTTTCTGAAAATTTGAAAATTGTTAAAAAATTCGTCCAAAATCTTGATGTCTCCAATCTCTTTTTTGTACGTTTTTTCCACGTGTCTTGACATCCAATGTATCCCTGCAAAGTTTGGTGAAGATCTGAGTATGTAGTTTTTGACCTTATCTGGAACCTCCCATCTGAAAATTTGAAAATTCCTAAAAAATCCGTGCAAAATCTTGATGACCCCAATCTCTTGTTTTGTACGTTTTTTCCACGTGTCTTGACATCCAATGTATCCATGCAAAGTTTGGTGAAGATCTGAGTATGTCGTTTTTGACCTTATCTGGAACATCCTTTCTGAAAATTTGAAAATTCTTAAAAAATTCGTCGAAAATCTTGATGTCTCCAATCTCTTGTTTTGTACGTTTTTTCCACGTGTCTTGACATCCAATGTATCCCTGCAAAGTTTGGTGAAGATCTGAGTATGTAGTTTTTGACCTTATATGGAACCTCCTTTCTGAAAATTTAAAAATTCTTAAAAAATTCGTCCAAAGTCTTGATGTCTCCAATCTCTTGTTTTGTACGTTTTTTCCACGTGTCTCGACCTCCAATGGATCCCTGCAAAGTTTGGTGAAGATCTGAGTATGTCGTTTTTGACCTTATCTGGAACCTCCCATCTGAAAATTTGAAAATTCTTAAAAAATTCGTCGAAAATCTTGATGTCTCCGATCTCTTGTTTTGTACGTTTTTTCCACGTGTCTTGACATGCAAAGTATTCCTGCAAAGTTTGGTGAAGATCTGAGTATGTAGTTTTTGACCTCATCTGGAACCTCCTATCTGAAAATTTGAAAATTCTTAAAAAATTCGTCCAAAATCTTGATGTCTCCAATCTCTTGTTTTGTACGTTTTTTCCACGTGTCTTGACATCCAATGTATCCCTGCAATGTTTGGTGAAGATCTGAGTATGTAGTTTTTGACCTTATCTGGAACCTCCCATCTGAAAATTTGAAAATTCCTAAAAAATCCGTCCAAAATCTTGATGACCCCAATCTCTTGTTTTGTACTTTTTTTCCACGTGTCTCGACCTCCAATGTATCCCTGCAAAGTTTGGTGAAGATCTGAGTATGTAGTTTTTGACCTTATATGGAACCTCCTATCTGAAAATTTGAAAATTCTTAAAAAATTCGTCCAAAATCTTGATGTCACCAATCCTATGTTTTGTATGTTTTTTCCACGTGTCTTGACATGCAAAGTATTCCTGCAAAGTTTGGTGAAGATCTGAGTATGTAGTTTTTGACCTCATCTGGAACCTCCTATCTGAAAATTTGAAAATTCTTAAAAAATTCGTCCAAAATTTTGATGTCTCCAATCTCTTGTTTTGTACGTTTTTTCCACGTGTCTTGACATCCAATGTATCCCTGCAATGTTTGGTGAAGATCTGAGTATGTAGTTTTTGACCTTATCTGGAACCTCCCATCTGAAAATTTGAAAATTCCTAAAAAATCCGTCCAAAATCTTGATGACCCCAATCTCTTGTTTTGTACGTTTTTTCCACGTGTCTTGACATCCAATGTATCCCTGCAAAGTTTGGTGAAGATCTGAGTATGTAGTTTTTTACCTTATCTGGAACCTCCTATCTGAAAATTTGAAAATTCTTAAAAAATTCGTCCAAAATCTTGATGTCTCCAATCTCTTGTTTTGTACGTTTTTTCCACGTGTCTTGACATCCAATGTATTCCTGCAATGTTTGGTGAAGATCTGAGTATGTAGTTTTTGACCTTATATGGAACCTCCTATCTGAAAATTTGAAAATTCTTAAAAAATTCGACCAAAATCTTGATGTCTCCAATCTCTTGTTTTGTACGTTTTTTCCACGTGTCTTGACATCCAATGTATCCCTGCAAAGTTTGGTGAAGATCTGAGTATGTAGTTTTTGACCTTATATTGAACCTCCCATCTGAAAATTTGAAAATTCTTAAAAAATTCGTCCAAAATCTTGATGTCTCCAATCTCTTGTTTTGTACGTTTTTTCCACGTGTCTTGATATCCAATGTATCCCTGCAAAGTTTGGTGAAGATCTGAGTATGTCGTTTTTGACCTTATCTGGAACATCCTTTCTGAAAATTTGAAAATTGTTAAAAAATTCGTCCAAAATCTTGATGTCTCCAATCTCTTTTTTGTACGTTTTTTCCACGTGTCTTGACATCCAATGTATCCCTGCAAAGTTTGGTGAAGATCTGAGTATGTCGTTTTTGACCTTATCTGGAACCTCCCATCTGAAAATTTGAAAATTCTTAAAAAATTCGTCGAAAATCTTGATGTCTCCGATCTCTTGTTTTGTACGTTTTTTCCACGTGTCTTGACATGCAAAGTATTCCTGCAAAGTTTGGTGAAGATCTGAGTATGTAGTTTTTGACCTCATCTGGAACCTCCTATCTGAAAATTTGAAAATTCTTAAAAAATTCGTCCAAAATCTTGATGACCCCAATCTCTTGTTTTGTACGTTTTTTCCACGTGTCTTGACATCCAATGTATCCCTGCAAAGTTTGGTGAAGATCTGAGTATGTAGTTTTTGACCTTATCTGGAACCTCCTATCTGAAAATTTGAAAATTCTTAAAAAATTCGTCCAAAATCTTGATGTCTCCAATCTCTTGTTTTGTACGTTTTTTCCACGTGTCTTGATATCCAATGTATCCCTGCAAAGTTTGGTGAAGATCTGAGTATGTAGTTTTTGACCTTATATGGAACCTCCTATCTGAAAATTTGAAAATTCTTAAAAAATTCGTCCAAAATCTTGATGACTCCAATCTCTTGTTTTGTACGTTTTTTCCACGTGTCTTGACATCCAATGTATCCCTGCAAAGTTTGGTGAAGATCTGAGTATGTAGTTTTTGACCTTATATTGAACCTCCCATCTGAAAATTTGAAAATTCTTAAAAAATTCGTCCAAAATCTTGATGTCTCCAATCTCTTGTTTTGTACGTTTTTTCCACGTGTCTTGATATCCAATGTATCCCTGCAAAGTTTGGTGAAGATCTGAGTATGTAGTTTTTGACCTTATATGGAACCTCCTATCTGAAAATTTGAAAATTCTTAAAAAATTCGTCCAAAATTTTGATGTCTCCAATCTCTTGTTTTGTACGTTTTTTCCACGTGTCTTGACATCCAATGTATCACTGCAATGTTTGGTGAAGATCTGAGTATGTAGTTTTTGACCTTATCTGGAACCTCCCATCTGAAAATTTGAAAATTCCTAAAAAATCCGTCCAAAATCTTGATGACCCCAATCTCTTGTTTTGTACTTTTTTTCCACGTGTCTCGACCTCCAATGGATCCCTGCAAAGTTTGGTGAAGATCTGAGTATGTCGTTTTTGACCTTATCTGGAACCTCCCATCTGAAAATTTGAAAATTCTTAAAAAATTCGTCGAAAATCTTGATGTCTCCGATCTCTTGTTTTGTACGTTTTTTCCACGTGTCTTGACATGCAAAGTATTCCTGCAAAGTTTGGTGAAGATCTGAGTATGTAGTTTTTGACCTCATCTGGAACCTCCTATCTGAAAATTTGAAAATTCTTAAAAAATTCGTCCAAAATCTTGATGTCTCCAATCTCTTGTTTTGTACGTTTTTTCCACGTGTCTTGACATCCAATGTATCCCTGCAATGTTTGGTGAAGATCTGAGTATGTAGTTTTTGACCTTATCTGGAACCTCCCATCTGAAAATTTGAAAATTCCTAAAAAATCCGTCCAAAATCTTGATGACCCCAATCTCTTGTTTTGTACTTTTTTCCACGTGTCTCGACCTCCAATGTATCCCTGCAAAGTTTGGTGAAGATCTGAGTATGTAGTTTTTGACCTTATATGGAACCTCCTATCTGAAAATTTGAAAATTCTTAAAAAATTCGTCCAAAATCTTGATGTCACCAATCCTATGTTTTGTATGTTTTTTCCACGTGTCTTGACATGCAAAGTATTCCTGCAAAGTTTGGTGAAGATCTGAGTATGTAGTTTTTGACCTCATCTGGAACCTCCTATCTGAAAATTTGAAAATTCTTAAAAAATTCGTCCAAAATTTTGATGTCTCCAATCTCTTGTTTTGTACGTTTTTTCCACGTGTCTTGACATCCAATGTATCCCTGCAATGTTTGGTGAAGATCTGAGTATGTAGTTTTTGACCTTATCTGGAACCTCCCATCTGAAAATTTGAAAATTCCTAAAAAATCCGTCCAAAATCTTGATGACCCCAATCTCTTGTTTTGTACGTTTTTTCCACGTGTCTTGACATCCAATGTATCCCTGCAAAGTTTGGTGAAGATCTGAGTATGTAGTTTTTTACCTTATCTGGAACCTCCTATCTGAAAATTTGAAAATTCTTAAAAAATTCGTCCAAAATCTTGATGTCTCCAATCTCTTGTTTTGTACGTTTTTTCCACGTGTCTTGACATCCAATGTATTCCTGCAATGTTTGGTGAAGATCTGAGTATGTAGTTTTTGACCTTATATGGAACCTCCTATCTGAAAATTTGAAAATTCTTAAAAAATTCGACCAAAATCTTGATGTCTCCAATCTCTTGTTTTGTACGTTTTTTCCACGTGTCTTGACATCCAATGTATCCCTGCAAAGTTTGGTGAAGATCTGAGTATGTAGTTTTTGACCTTATATTGAACCTCCCATCTGAAAATTTGAAAATTCTTAAAAAATTCGTCCAAAATCTTGATGTCTCCAATCTCTTGTTTTGTACGTTTTTTCCACGTGTCTTGATATCCAATGTATCCCTGCAAAGTTTGGTGAAGATCTGAGTATGTCGTTTTTGACCTTATCTGGAACATCCTTTCTGAAAATTTGAAAATTGTTAAAAAATTCGTCCAAAATCTTGATGTCTCCAATCTCTTTTTTGTACGTTTTTTCCACGTGTCTTGACATCCAATGTATCCCTGCAAAGTTTGGTGAAGATCTGAGTATGTCGTTTTTGACCTTATCTGGAACCTCCCATCTGAAAATTTGAAAATTCTTAAAAAATTCGTCGAAAATCTTGATGTCTCCGATCTCTTGTTTTGTACGTTTTTTCCACGTGTCTTGACATGCAAAGTATTCCTGCAAAGTTTGGTGAAGATCTGAGTATGTAGTTTTTGACCTCATCTGGAACCTCCTATCTGAAAATTTGAAAATTCTTAAAAAATTCGTCCAAAATCTTGATGACCCCAATCTCTTGTTTTGTACGTTTTTTCCACGTGTCTTGACATCCAATGTATCCCTGCAAAGTTTGGTGAAGATCTGAGTATGTAGTTTTTGACCTTATCTGGAACCTCCTATCTGAAAATTTGAAAATTCTTAAAAAATTCGTCCAAAATCTTGATGTCTCCAATCTCTTGTTTTGTACGTTTTTTCCACGTGTCTTGATATCCAATGTATCCCTGCAAAGTTTGGTGAAGATCTGAGTATGTAGTTTTTGACCTTATATGGAACCTCCTATCTGAAAATTTGAAAATTCTTAAAAAATTCGTCCAAAATCTTGATGACTCCAATCTCTTGTTTTGTACGTTTTTTCCACGTGTCTTGACATCCAATGTATCCCTGCAAAGTTTGGTGAAGATCTGAGTATGTAGTTTTTGACCTTATATTGAACCTCCCATCTGAAAATTTGAAAATTCTTAAAAAATTCGTCCAAAATCTTGATGTCTCCAATCTCTTGTTTTGTACGTTTTTTCCACGTGTCTTGATATCCAATGTATCCCTGCAAAGTTTGGTGAAGATCTGAGTATGTAGTTTTTGACCTTATATGGAACCTCCTATCTGAAAATTTGAAAATTCTTAAAAAATTCGTCCAAAATTTTGATGTCTCCAATCTCTTGTTTTGTACGTTTTTTCCACGTGTCTTGACATCCAATGTATCACTGCAATGTTTGGTGAAGATCTGAGTATGTAGTTTTTGACCTTATCTGGAACCTCCCATCTGAAAATTTGAAAATTCCTAAAAAATCCGTCCAAAATCTTGATGACCCCAATCTCTTGTTTTGTACGTTTTTTCCACGTGTCTTGACATCCAATGTATCCATGCAAAGTTTGGTGAAGATCTGAGTATGTAGTTTTTGACCTTATATGGAACCTCCTATCTGAAAATTTGAAAATTCTTAAAAAATTCGTCCAAAATCTTGATGTCTCCAATCTCTTGTTTTGTACGTTTTTTCCACGTGTCTTGACATCCAATGTATCCCTGCAAAGTTTGGTGAAGATCTGAGTATGTAGTTTTTGACCTTATCTGGAACCTCCCATCTGAAAATTTGAAAATTGTTAAAAAATTCGTCCAAAATCTTGATGTCTCCAATCTCTTTTTTGTACGTTTTTTCCACGTGTCTTGACATCCAATGTATCCCTGCAAAGTTTGGTGAAGATCTGAGTATGTAGTTTTTGACCTTATCTGGAACCTCCCATCTGAAAATTTGAAAATTCCTAAAAAATCCGTGCAAAATCTTGATGACCCCAATCTCTTGTTTTGTACGTTTTTTCCACGTGTCTTGACATCCAATGTATCCATGCAAAGTTTGGTGAAGATCTGAGTATGTCGTTTTTGACCTTATCTGGAACATCTTTTCTGAAAATTTGAAAATTGTTAAAAAATTCGTCGAAAATCTTGATGTCTCCAATCTCTTTTTTGTACGTTTTTTCCACGTGTCTTGACATCCAATGTATCCCTGCAAAGTTTGGTGAAGATCTGAGTATGTAGTTTTTGACCTTATCTGGAACCTCCCATCTGAAAATTTGAAAATTCTTAAAAAATTCGTCGAAAATCTTGATGTCTCCGATCTCTTGTTTTGTACGTTTTTTCCACGTGTCTTGACATCCAATGTATCCCTGCAAAGTTTGGTGAAGATCTGAGTATGTTGTTTTTGACCTTATCTGGAACATCCTTTCTGAAAATTTGAAAATTGTTAAAAAATTCGTCCAAAATCTTGATGTCTCCTATCTCTTGTTTTGTACGTTTTTTCCACGTGTCTTGACATCCAATGTATCCCTGCAAAGTTTGGTGAAGATCTGAGTATGTAGTTTTTGACCTTATCTGGAACCTCCCATCTGAAAATTTGAAAATTCTTAAAAAATTCGACCAATATCTTGATGTCTCCAATCTTTTGTTTTGTACGTTTTTTTCCACGTGTCTTGACATCCAATGTATCCCTGCAAAGTTTGGTGAAGATCTGAGTATGTAGTTTTTGACCTTATATGGAACCTCCTATCTGAAAATTTGAAAATTCTTAAAAAATTCGTCCAAAATCTTGATGACCCCAATCTCTTGTTTTGTACGTTTTTTCCACGTGTCTTGACACATAATGTATCCATGCAAAGTTTGGTGAAGATCTGAGTATGTAGTTTTTGACCTTATATGGAACCTCCTATCTGAAAATTTGAAAATTCTTAAAAAATTCGTCGAAAATCTTGATGTCTCCAATCTCTTGTTTTGTACGTTTTTTCCACGTGTCTTGATATCCAATGTATCCCTGCAAAGTTTGGTGAAGATCTGAGTATGTCGTTTTTGACCTTATCTGGAACATCCTTTCTGAAAATTTGAAAATTGTTAAAAAATTCGTCCAAAATCTTGATGTCTCCAATCTCTTGTTTTGTACGTTTTTTCCACGTGTCTTGACATCCAATGTATCCCTGCAAAGTTTGGTGAAGATCTGAGTATGTTGTTTTTGACCTTATCTGGAACATCCTTTCTGAAAATTTGAAAATTGTTAAAAAATTCGTCCAAAATCTTGATGTCTCCTATCTCTTGTTTTGTACGTTTTTTCCACGTGTCTTGACATCCAATGTATCCCTGCAAAGTTTGGTGAAGATCTGAGTATGTAGTTTTTGACCTTATCTGGAACCTCCCATCTGAAAATTTGAAAATTCTTAAAAAATTCGACCAATATCTTGATGTCTCCAATCTTTTGTTTTGTACGTTTTTTCCACGTGTCTTGACACATAATGTATCCATGCAAAGTTTGGTGAAGATCTGAGTATGTAGTTTTTGACCTTATATGGAACCTCCTATCTGAAAATTTGAAAATTCTTAAAAAATTCGTCCAAAATCTTGATGTCTCCAATCTCTTGTTTTGTACGTTTTTTCCACGTGTCTTGACATGCAAAGTATCCCTGCAACGTTTGGTGAAGATCTGAGTATGTAGTTTTTGACCTTATCTGGAACCTCCTATCTGAAAATTTGAAAATTCTTCAAAAATTCGTCGAAAATCTTGATGTCTCCAATCTCTTGTTTTGTACGTTTTTTCCACGTGTCTTGACATCCAATGTATCCCTGCAATGTTTGGTGGAGATCTGAGTATGTAGTTTTTGACCTTATCTGGGACCTCCTATCAGAAAATTTGAAAATTCTTCAAAAATTCGTCCAAAATCTTGATGTCTCCAATCTCTTGTTTTGTACGTTTTTTCCACGTGTCTTGACATCCAATGTATCCCTGCAAAGTTTGGTGAAGATCTGAGTATGTAGTTTTTGACCTTATATGGAACCTCCTATCTGAAAATTTGAAAATTCTTAAAAAATTCGTCCAAAATCTTGATGTCTCCAATCTCTTGTTTTGTACTTTTTTCCACGTGTCTTGACATCCAATGTATCCCTGCAAAGTTTGGTGAAGATCTGAGTATGTAGTTTTTGACCTTATCTGGAACCTCCCATCTGAAAATTTGAAAATTCCTAAAAAATCCGTGCAAAATCTTGATGACCCCAATCTCTTGTTTTGTACGTTTTTTCCACGTGTCTTGACATCCAATGTATCCCTGCAAAGTTTGGTGAAGATCTGAGTATGTAGTTTTTGACCTTATCTGGAACCTCCCATCTGAAAATTTGAAAATTCCTAAAAAATCCGTGCAAAATCTTGATGACCCCAATCTCTTGTTTTGTACGTTTTTTCCACGTGTCTTGACATCCAATGTATCCATGCAAAGTTTGGTGAAGATCTGAGTATGTCGTTTTTGACCTTATCTGGAACATCCTTTCTGAAAATTTGAAAATTCTTAAAAAAATCGTCCAAAATCTTGATGTCTCCAATCTCTTTTTTGTACGTTTTTTCCACGTGTCTTGACATCCAATGTATCCATGCAAAGTTTGGTGAAGATCTGAGTATGTCGTTTTTGACCTTATCTGGAACCTCCTTTCTGAAAATTTGAAAATTGTTAAAAAATTCGTCCAAAATCTTGATGTCTCCAATCTCTTTTTTGTACGTTTTTTCCACGTGTCTTGACATCCAATGTATCCCTGCAAAGTTTGGTGAAGATCTGAGTATGTAGTTTTTGACCTTATCTGGAACCTCCCATCTGAAAATTTGAAAATTCCTAAAAAATCCGTGCAAAATCTTGATGACCCCAATCTCTTGTTTTGTACGTTTTTTCCACGTGTCTTGACATCCAATGTATCCATGCAAAGTTTGGTGAAGATCTGAGTATGTCGTTTTTGACCTTATCTGGAACATCCTTTCTGAAAATTTGAAAATTCTTAAAAAATTCGTCGAAAATCTTGATGTCTCCAATCTCTTGTTTTGTACGTTTTTTCCACGTGTCTTGACATCCAATGTATCCCTGCAAAGTTTGGTGAAGATCTGAGTATGTAGTTTTTGACCTTATATGGAACCTCCTTTCTGAAAATTTGAAAATTCTTAAAAAATTCGTCCAAAGTCTTGATGTCTCCAATCTCTTGTTTTGTACGTTTTTTCCACGTGTCTAGACATCCAATGTATCCCTGCAAAGTTTGGTGAAGATCTGAGTATGTAGTTTTTGACCTTATATGGAACCTCCTATCTGAAAATTTGAAAATTCTTAAAAAATTCGTCCAAAATCTTGATGTCTCCAATCTCTTGTTTTGTACTTTTTTTCCACGTGTCTTGACATCCAATGTATCCCTGCAAAGTTTGGTGAAGATCTGAGTATGTAGTTTTTGACCTTATCTGGAACCTCCCATCTGAAAATTTGAAAATTCCTAAAAAATCCGTGCAAAATCTTGATGACCCCAATCTCTTGTTTTGTACGTTTTTTCCACGTGTCTTGACATCCAATGTATCCCTGCAAAGTTTGGTGAAGATCTGAGTATGTAGTTTTTGACCTTATCTGGAACCTCCCATCTGAAAATTTGAAAATTCCTAAAAAATCCGTGCAAAATCTTGATGACCCCAATCTCTTGTTTTGTACGTTTTTTCCACGTGTCTTGACATCCAATGTATCCATGCAAAGTTTGGTGAAGATCTGAGTATGTCGTTTTTGACCTTATCTGGAACATCCTTTCTGAAAATTTGAAAATTCTTAAAAAATTCGTCCAAAATCTTGATGTCTCCAATCTCTTTTTTGTACGTTTTTTCCACGTGTCTTGACATCCAATGTATCCATGCAAAGTTTGGTGAAGATCTGAGTATGTCGTTTTTGACCTTATCTGGAACCTCCTTTCTGAAAATTTGAAAATTGTTAAAAAATTCGTCCAAAATCTTGATGTCTCCAATCTCTTTTTTGTACGTTTTTTCCACGTGTCTTGACATCCAATGTATCCCTGCAAAGTTTGGTGAAGATCTGAGTATGTAGTTTTTGACCTTATCTGGAACCTCCCATCTGAAAATTTGAAAATTCCTAAAAAATCCGTGCAAAATCTTGATGACCCCAATCTCTTGTTTTGTACGTTTTTTCCACGTGTCTTGACATCCAATGTATCCATGCAAAGTTTGGTGAAGATCTGAGTATGTCGTTTTTGACCTTATCTGGAACATCCTTTCTGAAAATTTGAAAATTCTTAAAAAATTCGTCGAAAATCTTGATGTCTCCAATCTCTTGTTTTGTACGTTTTTTCCACGTGTCTTGACATCCAATGTATCCCTGCAAAGTTTGGTGAAGATCTGAGTATGTAGTTTTTGACCTTATATGGAACCTCCTTTCTGAAAATTTGAAAATTCTTAAAAAATTCGTCCAAAGTCTTGATGTCTCCAATCTCTTGTTTTGTACGTTTTTTCCACGTGTCTCGACCTCCAATGGATCCCTGCAAAGTTTGGTGAAGATCTGAGTATGTCGTTTTTGACCTTATCTGGAACCACCCAACTGAAAATTTGAAAATTCTTAAAAAATTCGTCGAAAATCTTGATGTCTCCGATCTCTTGTTTTGTACGTTTTTTCCACGTGTCTTGACATGCAAAGTATTCCTGCAAAGTTTGGTGAAGATCTGAGTATGTAGTTTTTGACCTCATCTGGAACCTCCTATCTGAAAATTTGAAAATTCTTAAAAAATTCGTCCAAAATCTTGATGTCTCCAATCTCTTGTTTTGTACGTTTTTTCCACGTGTCTTGACATCCAATGTATTCCTGCAATGTTTGGTGAAGATCTGAGTATGTAGTTTTTGACCTTATATGGAACCTCCTATCTGAAAATTTGAAAATTCTTAAAAAATTCGACCAAAATCTTGATGTCTCCAATCTCTTGTTTTGTACGTTTTTTCCACGTGTCTTGACATCCAATGTATCCCTGCAAAGTTTGGTGAAGATCTGAGTATGTAGTTTTTGACCTTATATTGAACCTCCCATCTGAAAATTTGAAAATTCTTAAAAAATTCGTCCAAAATCTTGATGTCTCCAATCTCTTGTTTTGTACGTTTTTTCCACGTGTCTTGATATCCAATGTATCCCTGCAAAGTTTGGTGAAGATCTGAGTATGTCGTTTTTGACCTTATCTGGAACATCCTTTCTGAAAATTTGAAAATTGTTAAAAAATTCGTCCAAAATCTTGATGTCTCCAATCTCTTTTTTGTACGTTTTTTCCACGTGTCTTGACATCCAATGTATCCCTGCAAAGTTTGGTGAAGATCTGAGTATGTCGTTTTTGACCTTATCTGGAACCTCCCATCTGAAAATTTGAAAATTCTTAAAAAATTCGTCGAAAATCTTGATGTCTCCGATCTCTTGTTTTGTACGTTTTTTCCACGTGTCTTGACATGCAAAGTATTCCTGCAAAGTTTGGTGAAGATCTGAGTATGTAGTTTTTGACCTCATCTGGAACCTCCTATCTGAAAATTTGAAAATTCTTAAAAAATTCGTCCAAAATCTTGATGACCCCAATCTCTTGTTTTGTACGTTTTTTCCACGTGTCTTGACATCCAATGTATCCCTGCAAAGTTTGGTGAAGATCTGAGTATGTAGTTTTTGACCTTATCTGGAACCTCCTATCTGAAAATTTGAAAATTCTTAAAAAATTCGTCCAAAATCTTGATGTCTCCAATCTCTTGTTTTGTACGTTTTTTCCACGTGTCTTGATATCCAATGTATCCCTGCAAAGTTTGGTGAAGATCTGAGTATGTAGTTTTTGACCTTATATGGAACCTCCTATCTGAAAATTTGAAAATTCTTAAAAAATTCGTCCAAAATCTTGATGTCTCCAATCTCTTGTTTTGTACGTTTTTTCCACGTGTCTTGACATCCAATGTATCCCTGCAAAGTTTGGTGAAGATCTGAGTATGTAGTTTTTGACCTTATATTGAACCTCCCATCTGAAAATTTGAAAATTCTTAAAAAATTCGTCCAAAATCTTGATGTCTCCAATCTCTTGTTTTGTACGTTTTTTCCACGTGTCTTGATATCCAATGTATCCCTGCAAAGTTTGGTGAAGATCTGAGTATGTAGTTTTTGACCTTATATGGAACCTCCTATCTGAAAATTTGAAAATTCTTAAAAAATTCGTCCAAAATTTTGATGTCTCCAATCTCTTGTTTTGAACGTTTTTTCCACGTGTCTTGACATCCAATGTATCCCTGCAATGTTTGGTGAAGATCTGAGTATGTAGTTTTTGACCTTATCTGGAACCTCCCATCTGAAAATTTGAAAATTCCTAAAAAATCCGTCCAAAATCTTGATGACCCCAATCTCTTGTTTTGTACGTTTTTTCCACGTGTCATGACATCCAATGTATCCATGCAAAGTTTGGTGAAGATCTGAGTATGTAGTTTTTGACCTTATATGGAACCTCCTATCTGAAAATTTGAAAATTCTTAAAAAATTCGTCCAAAATCTTGATGTCTCCAATCTCTTGTTTTGTACGTTTTTTCCACGTGTCTTGACATCCAATGTATCCCTGCAAAGTTTGGTGAAGATCTGAGTATATTGTTTTTGACCTTATCTGGAACCTCCCATCTGAAAATTTGAAAATTGTTAAAAAATTCGTCCAAAATCTTGATGTCTCCAATCTCTTTTTTGTACGTTTTTTCCACGTGTCTTGACATCCAATGTATCCCTGCAAAGTTTGGTGAAGATCTGAGTATGTAGTTTTTGACCTTATCTGGAACCTCCCATCTGAAAATTTGAAAATTCCTAAAAAATCCGTGCAAAATCTTGATGACCCCAATCTCTTGTTTTGTACGTTTTTTCCACGTGTCTTGACATCCAATGTATCCATGCAAAGTTTGGTGAAGAACTGAGTATGTCGTTTTTGACCTTATCTGGAACATCCTTTCTGAAAATTTGAAAATTGTTAAAAAATTCGTCCAAAATCTTGATGTCTCCAATCTCTTTTTTGTACGTTTTTTCCACGTGTCTTGACATCCAATGTATCCCTGCAAAGTTTGGTGAAGATCTGAGTATGTAGTTTTTGACCTTATCTGGAACCTCCCATCTGAAAATTTGAAAATTCTTAAAAAATTCGTCGAAAATCTTGATGTCTCCGATCTCTTGTTTTGTACGTTTTTTCCACGTGTCTTGACATCCAATGTATCCCTGCAAAGTTTGGTGAAGATCTGAGTATGTTGTTTTTGACCTTATCTGGAACATCCTTTCTGCAAATTTGAAAATTGTTAAAAAATTCGTCCAAAATCTTGATGTCTCCTATCTCTTGTTTTGTACGTTTTTTCCACGTGTCTTGACATCCAATGTATCCCTGCAAAGTTTGGTGAAGATCTGAGTATGTAGTTTTTGACCTTATCTGGAACCTCCTATCTGAAAATTTGAAAATTCTTAAAAAATTCGACCAATATCTTGATGTCTCCAATCTTTTGTTTTGTACGTTTTTTCCACGTGTCTTGACATCCAATGTATCCCTGCAAAGTTTGGTGAAGATCTGAGTATGTAGTTTTTGACCTTATATGGAACCTCCTATCTGAAAATTTGAAAATTCTTAAAAAATTCGTCAGTAGTCCAATCAGCCCGGTTCACAAACCTCTTGTGGTGAGCTGAAGTGGTGAGCAGTGTTACCAACTCCTCACTCGAAAAAATCACCAGGGTTTTTGTTTTTGGGTATAACCTAACCTAAAGCAAGGAGCTGGCAACCTTGCTTGAGGTATTTTCTCGCAGTGTTGCCAACTCCTCACTCGAAAAAAATCACCAAGGTTTTTTTTTCTTGGTCTAACGTAACCTAAAGCAAGGAGGTGGCAATCTTGCTTGAGGCTTGCCTTACAGTGCATAAAGCAAGGTTGCCAACCCACTGGTACTTTTGCCATAGCCTTTTACAAGAAAAAAAAAGAGAAAGGGAAGAGTTAAACAACCGACAGCTTACCCACAGCTTTTTTTGCTCTAACCTAACCTAAAGCAAGGAGCTGGCAACTTTGCTTGTGCAATCAACCCGGTCGATCGCCCTCAAGTGGAGATCAGCGTTGCCAACTCCTCACTCGAAAAAAAAATCACCAAGGTTTTTTTTTGCTCTAACCTAGCCTAAAGCAAGGAGCTGACAACTTTGCTTGTGCAATCAACCCGGTTGATCGCCCTCAAGTGGAGATCAGCGTTGCCAACTCCTCACTCGAAAAAAAAAAAAAAAAATCACCATGGTTTTTTTTGGTCTAACCTAGCCTAAAGCAAGGAGCTGACAACTTTGCTTGAGGCTTGCCTTACAGCGCATAAAGCAATTTTTGCCAACCTACACACACTAAACAAGGAGAGCCGACAACAAATATGTACTGCCGTAAAAGAGAGAGATGGGTGGATGGTAATATAGTATGTGTGTGCGTGTGCGCGTATAATATGTAGCATTATTAACTAGAGTGTGTTGGCAATTTACTTACAACTAAAAAAAAATAGAGATGCCAACTTTGCTATAAAATGAAGAGAGAGAGAGAGATTTATGGCTGGCAAGAGTAATGAGCGAATGCGCCATATCGTAATTTTCCAACTCCGTATATCGTGACCTTTGTAAACCTCTCTCGGGGGAACATTGTAACGCAAACAAACAAACAAAATAATAATTGTTGTTTTTAGGATGCCTGGCCCCTATAACCTCGCCAGGGTGCGTGGTGCCCAACCAAAAAAATGTAAAAGTTTTCTAATGGCTGCGGTTATAGATTACCGCACCTCTGTAGAGTTTCACGTGTTTTTTTTTTTCCCCCAAACTTCCATGAAACCCTACAGAGGACCTCCGTAATGCATGCAACGTGTACTAACGACTCTAGTGTTATTTGATGTTGTGATATTTTTGGATATAGAGTTTTATTGTGAGATATAGATAAAAATAATTATGTTTATTATAATATTTTCTTGATGAAGATGGAGAATATGTGTGTGTTACAAATAAAGTTGCATGCTTATTTTTTTAGTGTGTGTGTATGTGTTTTTGATGTTTCGACAGCATCTGAAACGATAAAAAAAAATTTATTGTTAATTTTCACGTGTAAAAACAACAACAAATTTTTTTGTGCAAATTTTCTGATTGTCTCGTGCTATAGTGCAAAAAAGATATTGTAGCTGATAGCTAATGAAATTGATATTTGTAACTGATCTGAACTAGTGAAATTCGTATTGTGCCATTGTAACTGATTGTGCTAGTGCAGAAAATTTCTTATTGTGCAAGAAAAGATGTTAAAAAACTTGTTAAAACTGCTCTGTGACCCTCTCGTTCTTCACGTCGTAGGCGAAGGACTTCTCTGCAATCAGGATGACACTGCATAGGGTATCCTCGGGCAAGGCATCGTGGAACTCGCAGACGACCTTGATGTTGGTGCGATCGTTGACCACAACCTTCTTCCTCTTAGATGTATTGATGACGAACATCGGCCTGCGGATTTTGAACTCGCTGGGCGTGTAGTACATGTCCACGCTTCCCTCGGTCACGCGTTTGTAAGCCGTGTAAGCTTCGTAAAGTTTGAGGTAATCGTTTTTGGTCACGTCGAGGTTGTAATTCTCGCGCGGGAACACTTCGTTGCGTCCGTTCTTGAGATAAACGTTCTTGATCTTGCAGTCGTCGAATTTGCTGGAATCTTTTTCCTGATTGTTATCGCGCCCGGTCTGAAAAAGCACTACGACGAAATCTGGCATGTCGAACTGTATGTTGTTGAACTGCGTCGTCACGTCGAATTCCATGTGACTTCCCGACGCAACCTTCTGCACGCACTGGTAACCGTGAAAGTGAATCAGCACCTGCGGACTTTTCAAGATCTCCGCTTTGTACTTGAGGGCGTAGTTCGTTTCGTATTCCACCACCGGCATTCTCAATTCCATGCTCCGGATGACGCATTTTGCTGCTTCGGGTAAAGTGTTGGCTATCGGCGTGGTGCCGTCCGGACCCAAAGTAGCGTATCGCATCAGTGCATCGTTGTCGTTGGCTGCTCTTCGAAACGTGACTCTCAGTCCTCCCTTCCACATGATCTCCTTGTAGTCCGAGAAGAAACCAGGCAGCAGACGCATGGGAAAGAGCACCGTGTGACTTCTCGTCGATATTTTGGTCCCGGCTTCGAATCCCCCGGCCTGGTAGTACGCTGCGTCCGTTTTGGATAATTTCAACGTTCCCACTGCCGTCGACGTGATGCCTGGATAATCTATTCTGTCGATGACGGTGTTGTGTTTCCTCACCTCCACCTGCGAGAACAGGTGAGGCACGAAGTTGTCCACGAGTATCAAGTTTGCTGCTGCAGGAAACGCGTCTTCGCTTTCTTTCTTCACCACGTCGAATTGAAGGTAGAGGTCCGCTCTGTGAGGATGAACGAACCCGTCGCCTACGTCCACGTCGTATTCGATCTCCCTGTTCACCTCGTTCAGATTGGCAAACGTGCGACGGTTGGGAGGGAAAGATTGCAATTCGTAACTTTCGATTTGCTCCATTTTTTTTTCACTATGTATGTTATTTATTATACGTTGATCTCCACGATGGCAGTGGTCGTTGCACCTGCGAAATCCACCACGTCTCCTTTCTCGTTCGTCACCACCAACTCTATGTCGTCTATGCGGTTGCGACATACTGGAAAATAGATCGGCGAAGAGGGCGTGTAGATGATCGGTTCCATGAACTCGGAACTTGGTTTGAAAGTGGCTATGATTCCCGTCTGCTTGTGACTTCCTAACAATCCGTCCGAAGATTTCGTGATCATACCTTCGGCCACGTTACAGTGTACGTTCAGAGTCTCTATGGCCAAAAATTTAGGAATATTGACTGCCGTGTGCTTGATGCCGGCTTCGAGTTTGGTGTTGTTCTCGAAACCTAAAAGTTCTCCCATGGTGCCCAGGTCCACGGTCTCCGTCGCGGATAGGATTTCCACTCTGTGCGTGACCGAATTTTGAGAAAGGTATGTGCCTTTGGGTAATTGAGCTTGCAAAGTGGAAAGATTGTATTGTCCTGGCGTGACGACGATGTGTTCGCTTCCGACGCTAATTTTGTTGTTGTGCTGCGTAACATTAGGTATGAGGTACATGCTGTAGAATGCACGCAGAGCCACGGATTTAGGATAGACGATGTCGTCGTGCAGCGTGAGTTTCAAGATTGAAGATTCGCTCGTGAGATGGAACACGCCCATCCTAGTGATGCTGTTTGAGGTTCCACAATGCTTTCTGGAAATCTTCGACCGTAGGGTTATTTATTTTAGAGAGAAACGCGAGCACGGAGAGGCAGAGATGACCGCAGTTCACGTCTCCGAAATCTTGAATGCGTTCGTCGTTGTAGTATATGGAGGTTTTGTTTGTTTTCAGATAATGAACTAAATTTGTAGGTGGAACACCTCCGAAAGAATCGAAAACGAATGCTTTATCATTATCGTTTTTGTGGTAACATATCCAATGCGTGCCTGGATTTTCTTGACCGTCCAAGTTGACTACTCCGCATTCTCTTCTTTTAGCGGTTGAAGGTAACGAGTCGGACATGAAAACTCCTCTGAAGTGTTTGATTTGTAACGGTTCGATCAGAGATTCAATGTCTCGGTTGGTGAGTGCTTTTGTTTCTTTTTTTTATATTTCTTCAAAGCATCGAGGTTGCTTTTTTGTTTTTTGGTTATACCTTTCCCCTTCTTCTCCATGGCCAGGTTGTGACGTTTCTGTTCTTCCAATTCCGCCTTGTTCTTCTTCGAGTCGATGACGGTTTTCGCGATGGCGGCACTTCCGCCGGCCAAACTTCCAACGGCCCCCAATGCTGCCAGGATGGCCGGGATGCTGAATATGAAACCTCCGATCTTTTGCTGTTTCCGCGAACGTTGCAATCTTTTCAATTGAGGTGTGCTGAGCAGCAATTTCATTCCGTGTCCTTTTGACAAGCAAGAACGTTTCTTCTCGCGTTGTTTCTTGGTGAGTAACCCATCGAGAGCACCTAGATTTTTTAGATTGGAGTATGGTATCTGGTACACGACACCCTTGGGCTTCATGTTGATGCTCTATGTGTTATTTTCACGGTATGTTATTTATATATATATTCTGAGATTTTTTCTTGTGTAGTTTTTTACGGTATGTTATTTATATATTTTCAAGGACTCGCTGTCGTTACACAAATTCTATTACGTGCTTCGTTTTCTTGCCAAGAAGTTCCTTTGTCCCCTTGTACACGATTCGAGTTTTGTTCTCGATTAAAATAGATAGCTTCTCGTCGGATAACATGTTAGCGTATCGATCTGGTAAAAATAGACTGTATTGTGCGTTGAGCAACAGGCGTACCTTGGGACCATACTGGGTAGAAACGATTGAACCGGAAGTTATCGTGTAAGGTTTGTCGACTTCCAATTCCTGAATTTTTACATACTCGACTGACAAATTTAGCATTTGTTTTAATGCTTGGAGCTCACTCATTTTTTCGGTCGTCATATCAAAGAAAAATTTCAAAGTGTTAGAGAGAAATTTAATTGTTTTTCACGATGTGTGTTATTTATATATACCGAAGATTATTTTTTTTTCACGATGTGTGTTATTTATATATCAAGTTTTTTTTGACACGTATATATATTATTATTTTTTTAACGGAGGAAGAAAGTTCGTGCTTCGGAAAACGCGAGGATGAGCGTAGTGATATCATCCTTCTCCTGCATAGACTTGTACCAATCATCAGTATACCATCTTCTTCCCTGCATCGCCTCGTTCAGTTCGTCCGACCTCTCCTCCAATTTTTCCCCTGCAGCCGAAAGCAGAATGTTGAGATCATCGCACCTCAGGCCGCTGATCTCCCGAAGAAGGTCCTTGAGAACCATTTCACAAGGGATGCGAAATTCCGGCATTGTTCTTGCTATGCTTACAAGTTTATTAACATCTCCGTTAACTACCTTTTTGAATATTTTAGATAGTAGCTCGGGTGGCAAATTAGTTATGTAATCCATGTTGTTTTTTTTTTACTGTATGTTATTTATATACCCCACCCCAATTTTTGTTTCGTGTTCATGGCGATGGTGGTGCCTAGTGCGGCGACCCGTTCACCCAACGATGCGTCTCTGCTCACGAATCTTTCGAAAGCTGCGTGCTCTAACTTTCTGTCTGCTTCGTGACGTGCATCCAGATCCGTCTGCGTGGTGTTGTAGGCGATGTCGTGATCTTTGCATGCGGCGTCCAACGGATTCACACCCTTGTCTCCTCTCTCCAATCTTTTCTCGAGTTTGGTACCCGGTCCGCAGTACTGGTAGCCAGGTAGATGCATCTCGAAAGGTAACTTGTTGATGATGTCGTTCACGAGTCCTTTTCCTTCGGCCACGTTCCAGAATTTCGGAGGCAGCGTGTTGATGATTTTGATCAGGTAACCTATGCCCTTGTCGTCGTTCACGATGAAGTTGGAAAGTTTCGTGCTGATCATGTCCACGATGCCAACCTTCTCGTTGTAGAAATTACGGTTGCCTGCATTCTCTTCGCCGGCTATCACCAACAATCGGTCCACGAGTTTCCTAACGTCGTCCACCCAAACGAATTCTTTGGGTAACGTGTTGTAGCGTTTGACGCCGCTGCCTGTTTTGACCTGGTTCCAAATCGGTTTGATGAGATTCCTGTACTTCTCGCCGCTGCTCGATTTCACCCTATTCTGCGAGGCGTCGTTGTTCTGGTACAAGGCATCCGTCATGATCAGAATTTCCTTGTAACTCTGGTAATCTTCGTCGGTGTAATCTTTCGGCTGCTTTTTGGCGACGAGTTCCCACAGTCCAACCGTACCCGGATACCTGTTCCAACTATCCTTGTCGCCTAAATTGACTTTAATGTCGTTGCCTTCGAAGGTCACCTTCGATTTCCCAATCTTCCACACCACACCGTCGCCTTCGCTGGTTTCCATGCTGGGATACAATCCGAACACTTCATCCTTGTCGAATTTCCCCGTGCTCAGGTAGTCTCGTGCCAAAGGTCCCAACTCGATTTTATCCGAAGACGACGACGTGCTGCCTATGGCTCGACGTCGTGCAGGTGCATCCTTCAGTTCGAACGGCGTCGAAGGAATGCTCGAAATGGGCGTGGGTACGGCGTAACTTTTAGCTGCGAGCGGTACGAGTTCATTGATCAAATTTTTATTTTGTTCCGTGACACTTTTAATTTCTTTACCTAGACTGCTGATGGCATCGATCACGGGTTGATCCTGACGTTTCTTCTCTTCGTAGAATCCGCGATTCTCGGATTTCCAACCTTTGAAGCGTTTCGCGAGGTAATCGCGAAGCTTGAGATTTTCGTCTTCGATTTTTCGTTTCGTCATGACGTTATTTATATACGTCGTTTCTCACAACGTTGCAACGTTTAGAAAGTCGTTGATTTTGTTTCTGTATTTTCCGTCGTTGGGTTTTTTCGTCATGTCGATCGTCGCGAATCCGAAATCGTCACCGTTCCAGCAAGTAGAGCAGCCTTCCGAAAATTGATTGTAGTTCATGTCTCCGCCTACGTAGTCATCGTACGCGTGCTTGAGGTTGGTGTGATCTTGACGAAACAAACATATGAAATTGGCGTTGTCGCGCACTAACTGTTTTGGAATTTTGGAAAACGTTTGAGCTAGGTAAAAACAATCCATTCCTTTGTGACGACCTTGCGTGAAAAAGTTGCGAATTTCATTTTGATTTTCCAGGATGGCGTCGTCGAACACAACGACTGAATTTTCACGACAATCGTCGAGTGGTTTTATTTCCGAGGCGAACGTTGCAATGTCCAGACCATCGTACAGTTTCATCAGTTGCTGGTATTTGGATTGCTCCAAACTTTTCGAGAACACGTACAGGTGCCTGTTCTTCCAATCTAACCAATTCGGTGCGAGGAGAAAATTGTCCACGAGCAGTGTCGTTTTCCCACACCCCGAAGGACCTACGATCAGACAGCGGATGCTGTCGGGAAGCAACTCGCCGTTCTTTTTTTTTCTCGTTTGACATTCCGGATCTGGTAGACGCTTCACCACGTTCCACGTACTCACAAGATCACTTCGTCCGCGTCGATCCAACTTTTTTCTGGAAGTCCCAGCCATTTGACAAACAGTTTGTCACCTTTCCTACGCAATACTTTCTCGATGAGGTACGTGTCGGGGTGTTTTGTTTTAGAGAGTTCCTTTTCGTAAAATCTTCCTTTCAAAATCTCGCCGCTACTATCTTTTATTATATACGTGTGTTGGTTTCCAGGTAGAACTCGAACCACCGTAAAAAGTTCCGTGCTCCAATTTTTTGTGAATCCCTTCTCAAAGGTGCGTTTGAATTTGCTGATCCTCACCTGGTCTCCAATTTTGTATTTAGCTTTTTTTGTCGTGGGAGTGTACTTTGGACAGTAAACGGTAGAAATTAAACGCTGCTCATCAGATTTGGTAACGTCAACTGGCTTCATGCCTATTGTTCTGTGTACTGTATCATTATAGGTGTCGACGAGTTCCGGCAGGATGTCGACCCATTTGTAATTTCCCCGAAGCGTGAATCGTTTCCACATGTGTGTTTTCAAGGTTCGATTAAATCTTTCCACGATGCTGGCTTTGATGTGACTGAAGCTCGAATAATGTCGAATGCCATGTTTTTGAATAAATTTTTGGAATACGGCGTTGTAAAATTCTTTACCGTTGTCCGTTTGCAGAAACCGTGGTCGTCTGCCACCGCTTTCGCGAAAAATTAATTTGAATGCTTCCGTGACGCACGTTCCCGTTTTCGCCTTCAAAGGTAGAGCCCATGCGAATTTCGAAAACGTGTCTATGACGGTGAGGAGGTACTTGTTGCCCTTGTTCAATTTATGCACGTTTTTCAAATTGCCGCTACTCATCTCCACGAGGTCACTTTGCCAGAGGTCGTCGATGCCCTTGGTTACCACAGCCAAACGTTCGTAGTTGCGGCGTGCAGGTTTATGCAATTCTTCGACGATGGCCTGCCTAGACATTTTTTTGTTTAGAGATTACGTTTCAAGAGAAGCACCAGCGTGATGGGATTCAAAAAGGGTGGCACTTCGCTCGTGTTTTGAATGATCAGCTTATCGCCGGCACTCACGTCGAAAACGGTGAGATCTTCGTCTTCGTGTATTTCATATATGTTGCGCGTTTCGTTCCAACGTGCCAGAGGAATGTTTCCTGCTTTCTGGACACCACGATTCGATATCAAGGTCATGGTGGGAACGCTAGCTTTTCTACCGTGAGACCAGTACGAAAATTCGTTTATCTGAATCGTGCCATCGAGGAGAAACTTGTAGTACGGATGATAAGGATGCAACATGTACAGTTTGTTACCTTCGACGAACGTGGAGATTCTTTGTTGATTGGGTATGCTGTTGATTTCGATGGCTTGCAGAGAATGCAGTTTAGCGAATTTAGTGTCGACACCGAGCAGATTACTGTGAACTTGTCCGAGTTTATTTTCGATGGGCAGCAAATGCTCGACTATGGTATCCGTTACGGCAGAAAACGACGGTTTGATTTTCACTTCCACGTTCAACTGCTTGTAGTTTTCGTTGAGTTCTTGCAACTTGGCACCGAAAGAGGCCAGCGTCGATTCCTGCGTGGATTCCAGCACTCCAACTTGATCTCTGATGTTGACGACAATATTCTGAAGGTTCTCGACTTGATTCAATTTCGAGCTCTTCTCGGTAAGATCGTTCACGATGCTTCGCATCTCTGTAAACTGCGTGTGAAGATCGGCGACGCTCTGCGAAGTGGGTAGCGTCGACACCAGCGAACTAATTTCGTCTCGAATCTGTTCCACGTTCGCCGTTTCCGTTTCCAGTCGTTTCAGCATTCGAGATATGTTTCTTTTCAAAGCGTGCAATTCTTTGGAGGTGGGGAGATTGGCCACCCTACTCTCGAGATCGCTCAATGAACTTTTGATGTCGCTCGATTCGGATAGTGCCGTCACCGCCGTTTTCAATTTTTCCAAATCTTCGCTCGAAGGCACGCTCGTCCGTAACGATTCCAAGTCACCCTGTATGTTGTCGAGTACGTGATGAAAATGAGCGAGATTCGTTTCGACGTTCAAATTTTCTAAATATTCGATCTTCTGCTGAACCGTGCTTAACGTGTCTTGAATGCTCGTCAACGCTCTCGCTTCAGCGTGAATATTTTTAATTTCTTCGTTGATCAATTCCAGAGACGCCTGAAGCGTAGCGATGGTGGTTTGAATGTGTTCGAAATCTTGATAGGCCTCCAATTGAATTTTTATGTTCGCGACGCTTTTACCGATGACCTGCAGTTCGTCCGACGATGGTAGGTTCGTCATTGTATCTTCCAAAGTCTGCAACTTGGATTTAATTTCTTCCAACGTGCTGGTGAATTCTTCTTGTAATTTGGAAACGACGACGTGCAAGCGTTCTGCGTCTATATCGTTCACGACGGTTTGAAGTTCAGAGAAATTCTTTTCTATTGCGGAAGTTCGTTCTTCGATTTCGAGTTTCAGTTTTTCCAAATCTTCATTTTTCGATTGAAATTGCTGTAATTTGGCCAAATCATTTTGAAGCGAATCCACGCTCAACTGTATATTTTGAACGCTGTCGTAAGAAGGTACGTCTACATAATTTTTTATGAGCGTTTTCAGTTCGGAATCGATTTTCAGAATGGGGTCGAGACATTGCGTTTGGAGCGTGGCGATTTCCGACTCTAAACTTTTGTTTAAGGTCTCCTGCAAAGCAATCAAATCGGTCCTCAACTTCTTAACTCGAATGTCCAACATGAGAATCTCTTCTGCGTGGTCTACACGCTTGGTGTTGCCGAAAATGTCGTTAGGCATTTTTGGTTAACGGTTATTTATAATAGGATAGACGATTCGTAATTCTACGAAGAGAGGAATGAGTTTGTCGTAATCTCCGAGAAGTTCCATGTAAAGATAATCTCCTGCAGAAACATCGTACGTAATGTTAGAAAGCATCTTGTCGTGCTTGATTCGAAAAATATTCTTGCCGGTAGAAATTTTGATTTCGCCTGCGTTTTCCGGATTCACGGTGATTTGAAGTTTCCCGTCGATCGGAATTTCGTAGAAATGTAAATTGTTATTAAAAACATAAAACATCTTGCCCACATCGTCATTCAGTTTCGTCCAAATGCTGTTGAGATGAATGATCAACAGACCGTTGAGTTTAGGTAACACGGAAGGTAAGACTTCATGATCTGATATGGTTTCCATAATGATCTGTTTTTTGAAACCGAACAAATTCATAGGCATGCTGGTTATTTAAGAATACGGTCAAAGTTTTTTGTAATGACAGTCAAAGTGTTTTTTTTTTTCTTTTGTTTTGTTTTTATGAATCTTCTGTTGAAGATGGACATATGTTGCAGGTTTTGCTTTCTGCTAAGCGATAGTGCCCCCACGGCAATGTGTGAATACCACACTCGAGAACGCACCTCTTGTCGTCGTTGGGATCCAGGGCAATTTTTCTAACTTTGTTTGTGGTGATGATATGGCCGACGCTCTGGATGCGCTGTTCTTCTCTTAGAACCGACGACCTGGTCTTGAGGCAATCGACAAAGTCCTCGAATGCGAGATGCTCCCGAACCACCTGTCTGCCGACACCCTTGGCCTTCTTGGTAACGCTGCCCTCGGCTTTGATGGCATAGGCCTTGGCGCGAAGACCTGCAAACTCGAGAATTACATCACCGTCCTTCTCGTCTTTGAGTTTGCCAGGCACTTTTTTGTTTCGGGGCAGGATGCCGTACTGGTTCGGCTGGGGATAGCCCGAGGTGTCGAAGAGGTCAACCAAAGATGGAACCGTGGCCATATCCTTGTACGCGTCGGCTGTGCGAACGTGGTACACTAAGCTGTCCGTGTCCGTGTAGAGTAGGCTAATATTGTCGTTATAGTGCTGGCGTAGTATCCCATAATATGTTTGAAACATGTGCAGCTTGCTCAGGTCTAATACTGAGGCACCAACATAAATTGGCTTGTCGAGTTTTACCTCACTCTTCCTCATATGCACCAGAGCAAGCTGTTCGTTATAAATAGTCCTCGATTTGAATAACGGGTTCGCTACGAGCCTGCGACATTGTGCTTTCCTCGTTACCAATTTTATGTCCATGCGATTCCGCACATTCTCCATAGTTTTGCCAAACACCGCATTGTTCATAAGCTTGAAGAAATCCTTATCAAGCTCGGACGTGGCTGCAGTGCGGTGTTTGGTGTTGACTTCAATATATGGCTTCAACCATGGAGAATGCTCGAACTTGAGGATGCGATGAACTGCGCGGACGGTAACCCCTTGCTTCATCAACCACCGGAGATTCTGGTAGTGTAGGACATAACGCTCTTTGGACTCGAAGTCCATGACGAGCTTCTTCTGGTTGGAATCGGGTGGACACTTGAACTCGGGTGCAGGGGGAAGATCGCAGAACAAATCCTGCAGCTTCTCGGAGAACTCAAGGTCCACCTCGGCGAAGAACCCATGTTCCGAATCGTCGAAGCTTTCGATGTCGAAGTTGGAAGGGTCAGCCCACTCGAAGCCTCTAAAGGGGAGTGGCTGCATCATGGAGTGTCCGTAGAGGTTATTGACGTCCGTGTACATGATGTAGCTGGACGGTTGTGAGGGGTCGCATCCGGTGGCCATGTGGTGATTGTTGGCGCGCGAGTGTCGCTGCGACACCTGGACCATTCCACCCCGCACGGCACGTTCCACAAACAGCATCATGTCCACGTCCGAAAGAAGCTCCAGCTCGATCTTCGTCACCAGAAACATGGCCGACCATGCCAGTCCGGGGAGACTGTAGAAGTATGCAGGGTCCAGCTTGTAGATCTTCATTGCGGTCGCACGGAACGTCTGGAACACGTCGGCAAGGAGCGTCACGTCAAGTCTGAGGTAGGCGTCGTGGTAGTCCCCGAGAGTTCGACAGCCCAGCTCGCGCCACATGGACTGGGCGTGGTGATATTCCTCGTCGGTGATGTTCGAGCCTCGCAGCTTGCTGTAGAACTTCGCTCGAGGAGGTAGCGACGTCTCCGCGAACTTGGAAGGGTCTGTGATGTATTCGTAGGGATAGACCCCCTTACGCTTGAAGAGACCTGCGTCCAAGTTCGGAAAGTTTCCGGAGGTAATAAGCATTTGCTCGTCGCTAAGCTTCCCTGCGAGAGCATCGAGGCTGGCCGGGAGGAACCTCAGGGAGTCGAGGAAGCGAAGCTCGACGGTAGAGTGTGATCCTGGGATTCGCACCCACTTGCTCAAGCTAATGTAACGCTCCTCGTTCTGCGCCAGGACGTTGATTCGCATGTCGTCGTACCCAAGATGCTTGACGAGGTGGTGGAAGTCGTATCCCGAGCCATTGTGAAAAAACACAGGGATAAATCGCGGGTCCCGGGCCATGAGGTTGCATCCGTTGCACCAAGGGCCAACATACCTACCGTCAAAGTGATCATGGTGTTGGACTTTACGGTTGTTGGCGGTGTACTCCTTGACGCAGACAGGGCAAGCGATGGCCTCGTCGTGTCTACGCTGATCGTCGGGGGACAGTGGGAGTATAGATTTGGGGGCCAACAGTACCTTCCCTATCTCGTTGGCCTCGACAACCATCCTCTCGAGGAAGTGTTTGGCTGCGTCGGGACCGCGATACACGTAGGGCTCGGGGGCAATGTGCTGGTCACGTCGCACCACAACGTATGCATAACTCGAAGCCTCGTGGAGTTGGTAAGGGGTGGTGGAAGAAACTTCAGGGTCGGGATCGCAAGTAGACAGGGGTTTGAGGAAGGCTTCGAAATCCGCGATGATGATAGCGGGATGCTCTACCATGGCACCGTGCATGTGGAAACGCTCCACGGTGCCAGGTTTGGGCAAGACTGCCACACCAGGCTCGTTGGCATTGCAGTAGATCTTGTGGCTGGCAAGCTTCTCTGCAGCGATGTTGGAGCCTCGAACATGTTGGTAATTGTGTTGATCCCGTCCGTCGAACATTGACAAGCACCTGCGACACACCTCGACGTGGTGACTATCACTGCTCCGCTGGCTCGAAACAAGTCTAGAGAGCGAGCGAATAAGAGTGTAGTGGTGATGGGTCTCGTCCTTGATAAGTAGGAGATGGATTTCCTGCGCACCATCAACGTTTACGTCGCTCACCCGGATGGGGTACACCACATTTTCGTCAGTGAGACCGTAAACGTTGATGGCCAACCGCGCACGAGCCTCGAACTTTCGAATATCCGTGACCTCTACCGGGTAGTCGATCCCAACCATCGCATCTTCCAGTTCCGACTCGTAGGGTAGGTAGTGGTTAACTCGGCGTGGTTGGTTTTTCCAGTGGACAGGGTGTAATGCTGCAAGCACCGACCAGAGAAAGCACTTGGCATCACTGTTTTGAATGTTCAGGACAGCCTTCTTTGCCGCAATGGTAGGTGGTAAGGGGACGTAGCTGGAGGCGGAGAGAGGTATGAACTTACAAAGTTTGACGCACAGTTCGTGAGGCTCGCCACACAGCGAACCCCCCGAGCCTTTAGCTTGATGTTCTTCTTGTTTTGCCACCAGCTCATCGGCAAACTGGTTGTAGATGACCTCGAGGTTGTCGACATCCGCCAGATGCAGCGTCTTCGCCTTGGTGTTGTGGCAGAAGCTGTAAATTTCGTCGGACGGCTTCTTGTACTGGCAACGTAGCGATGCGTAGAATTTGGTGGAGTGCATTGCAAGCGCATCGCCGAGGATGGAAATGATTTTGGCTTGCACGTTCTCCAAAAAGCTACGCACGTCGCATGAGCCCTCCGAAGTGATGACAAAGTCCTCTAACAACCGCTCGAAAGCAGTCTGGTTAGCTTTCGCCACAGGCTTGACGCGTTTGGCGGATGGTGGCGAGTCGGCTTCCGCTTTCCTCTTGGTCGAGCTGGTCGACGGTTGGGGAACAGGTGCTCCGACGACAACTTTGCATGATGTTATATGCCTCTTCAAATTATTAATAGTAATAGGTATACCGCACCTGGGACATGGTTTTTTAGCGGTTACACGCTTACCAGGTGCGCAGGTACGACAATGTCTTGCAAAATGTGCGCTTGATATGGCTATCTTGCACACAGGGCAACTTTTCTCAGATTGCATTTTTTTGGGGGGTATGTTTATTTATATGTGATCTGTTGGTGGTAGAGTGTTTACAAAAAAATATCTTACGAGAAAAATTTTGCAGGCTAATTCTAATTAGTGTTAGTTTGAGGGGTTTATTTATATATGGGTGGCGTTGTTTTCCTCAAATATGTGCTTTAATAAACCCTGTAAAAAAATTTAAAAAAATATATAAGAAGTTTGAGAAAAAAAACACGTGAAACTCTACAGAGGTGCGGTAATCTATAACCGCAGCCATTAGAAAACTTTTACATTTTTTTGGTTGGGCACCACGCACCCTGGCGAGGTTATAGGGGCCAGGCATCCTAAAAACAACAATTATTATTTTGTTTGTTTGTTTGCGTTACAATGTTCCCCCGAGAGAGGTTTACAAAGGTCACGATATACGGAGTTGGAAAATTACGATATGGCGCATTCGCTCATTACTCTTGCCAGCCATAAATCTCTCTCTCTCTCTTCATTTTATAGCAAAGTTGGCATCTCTATTTTTTTTTAGTTGTAAGTAAATTGCCAACACACTCTAGTTAATAATGCTACATATTATACGCGCACACGCACACACATACTATATTACCATCCACCCATCTCTCTCTTTTACGGCAGTACATATTTGTTGTCGGCTCTCCTTGTTTAGTGTGTGTAGGTTGGCAAAAATTGCTTTATGCGCTGTAAGGCAAGCCTCAAGCAAAGTTGTCAGCTCCTTGCTTTAGGCTAGGTTAGACCAAAAAAAACCATGGTGATTTTTTTTTTTCGAGTGAGGAGTTGGCAACGCTGATCTCCACTTGAGGGCGATCAACCGGGTTGATTGCACAAGCAAAGTTGTCAGCTCCTTGCTTTAGGCTAGGTTAGAGCAAAAAAAAACCTTGGTGATTTTTTTTTCGAGTGAGGAGTTGGCAACGCTGATCTCCACTTGAGGGGCGATCGACCGGGTTGATTGCACAAGCAAAGTTGCCAGCTCCTTGCTTTAGGTTAGGTTAGAGCAAAAAAAGCTGTGGGTAAGCTGTCGGTTGTTTAACTCTTCCCTTTCTCTTTTTTTTTTTCTTGTAAAAGGCTATGGCAAAAGTACCAGTGGGTTGGCAACCTTGCTTTATGCACTGTAAGGCAAGCCTCAAGCAAGATTGCCACCTCCTTGCTTTAGGTTACGTTAGACCAAGAAAAAAAAAACCTTGGTGATTTTTTTCGAGTGAGGAGTTGGCAACACTGCGAGAAAATACCTCAAGCAAGGTTGCCAGCTCCTTGCTTTAGGTTAGGTTATACCCAAAAACAAAAACCCTGGTGATTTTTTCGAGTGAGGAGTTGGTAACACTGCTCACCACTTCAGCTCACCACAAGAGGTTTGTGAACCGGGCTGATTGGACTACTTTCGTCCAAAATCTTGATGACCCCAATCTCTTGTTTTGTACGTTTTTTCCACGTGTCTTGACACATAATGTATCCATGCAAAGTTTGGTGAAGATCTGAGTATGTAGTTTTTGACCTTATATGGAACCTCCTATCTGAAAATTTGAAAATTCTTAAAAAATTCGTCGAAAATCTTGATGTCTCCAATCTCTTGTTTTGTACGTTTTTTCCACGTGTCTTGATATCCAATGTATCCCTGCAAAGTTTGGTGAAGATCTGAGTATGTCGTTTTTGACCTTATCTGGAACATCCTTTCTGAAAATTTGAAAATTGTTAAAAAATTCGTCCAAAATCTTGATGTCTCCAATCTCTTTTTTGTACGTTTTTTCCACGTGTCTTGACATCCAATGTATCCCTGCAAAGTTTGGTGAAGATCTGAGTATGTAGTTTTTGACCTTATCTGGAACCTCCCATCTGAAAATTTGAAAATTCTTAAAAAATTCGACCAAAATCTTGATGCCTCCAATCTTTTGTTTTGTACGTTTTTTCCACGTGTCTTGACACATAATGTATCCATGCAAAGTTTGGTGAAGATCTGAGTATGTAGTTTTTGACCTTATATGGAACCTCCTATCTGAAAATTTGAAAATTCTTAAAAAATTCGTCCAAAATCTTGATGTCTCCAATCTCTTGTTTTGTACGTTTTTTCCACGTGTCTTGACATCCAATGTATCCCTGCAAAGTTTGGTGAAGATCTGAGTATGTAGTTTTTGACCTTATCTGGAACCTCCCATCTGAAAATTTGAAAATTCTTAAAAAATTCGTCGAAAATCTTGATGTCTCCTATCTCTTGTTTTGTACGTTTTTTCCACGTGTCTTGACATCCAATGTATCCCTGCAAAGTTTGGTGAAGATCTGAGTATGTCGTTTTTGACCTTATCTGGAACATCCTTTCTGAAAATTTGAAAATTGTTAAAAAATTCGTCCAAAATCTTGATGTCTCCAATCTCTTTTTTGTACGTTTTTTCCACGTGTCTTGACATCCAATGTATCCCTGCAAAGTTTGGTGAAGATCTGAGTATGTAGTTTTTGACCTTATCTGGAACCTCCCATCTGAAAATTTGAAAATTCTTAAAAAATTCGTCGAAAATCTTGATGTCTCCTATCTCTTGTTTTGTACGTTTTTTCCACGTGTCTTGACATCCAATGTATCCCTGCAAAGTTTGGTGAAGATCTGAGTATGTAGTTTTTGACCTTATCTGGAACCTCCCATCTGAAAATTTGAAAATTCTTAAAAAATTCGACCAATATCTTGATGTCTCCAATCTTTTGTTTTGTACGTTTTTTCCACGTGTCTTGACACATAATGTATCCATGCAAAGTTTGGTGAAGATCTGAGTATGTAGTTTTTGACCTTATATGGAACCTCCTATCTGAAAATTTGAAAATTCTTAAAAAATTCGTCCAAAATCTTGATGTCTCCAATCTCTTGTTTTGTACGTTTTTTCCACGTGTCTTGACATGCAAAGTATCCCTGCAACGTTTGGTGAAGATCTGAGTATGTAGTTTTTGACCTTATCTGGAACCTCCTATCTGAAAATTTGAAAATTCTTCAAAAATTCGTCGAAAATCTTGATGTCTCCAATCTCTTGTTTTGTACGTTTTTTCCACGTGTCTTGACATCCAATGTATCCCTGCAATGTTTGGTGGAGATCTGAGTATGTAGTTTTTGACCTTATCTGGGACCTCCTATCAGAAAATTTGAAAATTCTTCAAAAATTCGTCCAAAATCTTGATGTCTCCAATCTCTTGTTTTGTACGTTTTTTCCACGTGTCTTGACATCCAATGTATCCCTGCAAAGTTTGGTGAAGATCTGAGTATGTCGTTTTTGACCTTATATTGAACCTCCCATCTGAAAATTTGAAAATTCTTAAAAAATTCGTCCAAAATCTTGATGTCTCCAATCTCTTGTTTTGTACGTTTTTTCCACGTGTCTTGATATCCAATGTATCCCTGCAAAGTTTGGTGAAGATCTGAGTATGTAGTTTTTGACCTTATATGGAACCTCCTATCTGAAAATTTGAAAATTCTTAAAAAATTCGTCCAAAATTTTGATGTCTCCAATCTCTTGTTTTGTACGTTTTTCCACGTGTCTTGACATCCAATGTATCCCTGCAATGTTTGGTGAAGATCTGAGTATGTAGTTTTTGACCTTATCTGGAACCTCCCATCTGAAAATTTGAAAATTCCTAAAAAATCCGTCCAAAATCTTGATGACCCCAATCTCTTGTTTTGTACGTTTTTTCCACGTGTCTTGACATCCAATGTATCCATGCAAAGTTTGGTGAAGATCTGAGTATGTAGTTTTTGACCTTATACGGAACCTCCTATCTGAAAATTTGAAAATTCCTAAAAAATCCGTCCAAAATCTTGATGACCCCAATCTCTTGTTTTGTACGTTTTTTCCACGTGTCTTGACATCCAATGTATCCCTGCAAAGTTTGGTGAAGATCTGAGTATGTAGTTTTTGACCTTATATGGAACCTCCTATCTGAAAATTTGAAAATTCTTAAAAAATTCGTCCAAAATCTTGATGTCTCCAATCTCTTGTTTTGTACGTTTTTTCCACGTGTCTTGACATCCAATGTATTCCTGCAATGTTTGGTGAAGATCTGAGTATGTAGTTTTTGACCTTATATGGAACCTCCTATCTGAAAATTTGAAAATTCTTAAAAAATTCGACCAAAATCTTGATGTCTCCAATCTCTTGTTTTGTACGTTTTTTCCACGTGTCTTGACATCCAATGTATCCCTGCAAAGTTTGGTGAAGATCTGAGTATGTAGTTTTTGACCTTATATTGAACCTCCCATCTGAAAATTTGAAAATTCTTAAAAAATTCGTCCAAAATCTTGATGTCTCCAATCTCTTGTTTTGTACGTTTTTTCCACGTGTCTTGATATCCAATGTATCCCTGCAAAGTTTGGTGAAGATCTGAGTATGTCGTTTTTGACCTTATCTGGAACATCCTTTCTGAAAATTTGAAAATTGTTAAAAAATTCGTCCAAAATCTTGATGTCTCCAATCTCTTTTTTGTACGTTTTTTCCACGTGTCTTGACATCCAATGTATCCCTGCAAAGTTTGGTGAAGATCTGAGTATGTCGTTTTTGACCTTATCTGGAACCTCCCATCTGAAAATTTGAAAATTCTTAAAAAATTCGTCGAAAATCTTGATGTCTCCGATCTCTTGTTTTGTACGTTTTTTCCACGTGTCTTGACATGCAAAGTATTCCTGCAAAGTTTGGTGAAGATCTGAGTATGTAGTTTTTGACCTCATCTGGAACCTCCTATCTGAAAATTTGAAAATTCTTAAAAAATTCGTCCAAAATCTTGATGACCCCAATCTCTTGTTTTGTACGTTTTTTCCACGTGTCTCGACCTCCAATGGATCCCTGCAAAGTTTGGTGAAGATCTGAGTATGTCGTTTTTGACCTTATCTGGAACATCCTTTCTGAAAATTTGAAAATTCTTAAAAAATTCGTCGAAAATCTTGATGTCTCCAATCTCTTGTTTTGTACGCTTTTTCCACGTGTCTTGACATCCAATGTATCCCTGCAAAGTTTGGTGAAGATCTGAGTATGTAGTTTTTGACCTTATATGGAACCTCCTATCTGAAAATTTGAAAATTCTTAAAAAATTCGTCCAAAATCTTGATGTCTCCAATCTCTTGTTTTGTACGTTTTTTCCACGTGTCTCGACCTCCAATGGATCCCTGCAAAGTTTGGTGAAGATCTGAGTATGTCGTTTTTGACCTTATCTGGAACCTCCCATCTGAAAATTTGAAAATTCTTAAAAAATTCGTCGAAAATCTTGATGTCTCCAATCTTTTGTTTTGTACGTTTTTTCCACGTGTCTTGACATGCAAAGTATCCCTGCAACGTTTGGTGAAGATCTGAGTATGTAGTTTTTGACCTTATCTGGAACCTCCTATCTGAAAATTTGAAAATTCTTAAAAAATTCGTCGAAAATCTTGATGTCTCCAATCTCTTGTTTTGTACGTTTTTTCCACGTGTCTTGATATCCAATGTATCCCTGCAAAGTTTGGTGAAGATCTGAGTATGTCGTTTTTGACCTTATCTGGAACATCCTTTCTGAAAATTTGAAAATTCTTAAAAAATTCGTCCAAAATCTTGATGTCTCCAATCTCTTGTTTTGTACGTTTTTTCCACGTGTCTTGACACATAATGTATCCATGCAAAGTTTGGTGAAGATCTGAGTATGTAGTTTTTGACCTTATATGGAACCTCCTATCTGAAAATTTGAAAATTTTTAAAAAATTCGTCCAAAATCTTGATGTCTCCAATCTCTTGTTTTGTACGTTTTTTCCACGTGTCTTGACATCCAATGTAACCCTGCAAAGTTTGGTGAAGATCTGAGTATGTAGTTTTTGACCTAATCTGGAACCTCCCATCTGAAAATTTGAAAATTCTTCAAAAATTCGTCGAAAATCTTGATGTCTCCAATCTCTTGTTTTGTACGTTTTTTCCACGTGTCTCGACCTCCAATGGATCCCTGCAAAGTTTGGTGAAGATCTGAGTATGTCGTTTTTGACCTTATCTGGAACATCCTTTCTGAAAATTTGAAAATTCTTAAAAAATTCGTCGAAAATCTTGATGTCTCCAATCTCTTGTTTTGTACGTTTTTTCCACGTGTCTTGACATCCAATGTATCCCTGCAAAGTTTGGTGAAGATCTGAGTATGTAGTTTATGACCTTATATGGAACCTCCTATCTGAAAATTTGAAAATTCTTAAAAAATTCGTCCAAAATCTTGATGTCTCCAATCCCTTGTTTTGTACGTTTTTTCCACGTGTCTCGACCTCCAATGGATCCCTGCAAAGTTTGGTGAAGATCTGAGTATGTCGTTTTTGACCTTATCTGGAACCTCCCATCTGAAAATTTGAAAATTCTTAAAAAATTCGTCGAAAATCTTGATGTCTCCAATCTTTTGTTTTGTACGTTTTTTCCACGTGTCTTGACATGCAAAGTATCCCTGCAACGTTTGGTGAAGATCTGAGTATGTAGTTTTTGACCTTATCTGGAACCTCCTATCTGAAAATTTGAAAATTCTTAAAAAATTCGTCGAAAATCTTGATGTCTCCAATCTCTTGTTTTGTACGTTTTTTCCACGTGTCTTGATATCCAATGTATCCCTGCAAAGTATGGTGAAGATCTGAGTATGTCGTTTTTGACCTTATCTGGAACATCCTTTCTGAAAATTTGAAAATTCTTAAAAAATTCGTCCAAAATCTTGATGTCTCCAATCTCTTGTTTTGTACGTTTTTTCCACGTGTCTTGACACATAATGTATCCATGCAAAGTTTGGTGAAGATCTGAGTATGTAGTTTTTGACCTTATATGGAACCTCCTATCTGAAAATTTGAAAATTCTTAAAAAATTCGTCCAAAATCTTGATGACCCCAATCTCTTGTTTTGTACGTTTTTTCCACGTGTCTTGACACATAATGTATCCATGCAAAGTTTGGTGAAGATCTGAGTATGTAGTTTTTGACCTTATATGGAACCTCCTATCTGAAAATTTGAAAATTGTTAAAAAATTCGTCCAAAATCTTGATGTCTCCAATCTCTTGTTTTGTACGTTTTTTCCACGTGTCTTGACATCCAATGTATCCCTGCAAAGTTTGGTGAAGATCTGAGTATGTAGTTTTTGACCTTATCTGGAACCTCCTATCTGAAAATTTGAAAATTCTTCAAAAATTCGTCGAAAATCTTGATGTCTCCAATCTCTTGTTTTGTACGTTTTTTCCACGTGTCTCGACCTCCAATGGATCCCTGCAAAGTTTGGTGAAGATCTGAGTATGTCGTTTTTGACCTTATCTGGAACATCCTTTCTGAAAATTTGAAAATTCTTAAAAAATTCGTCGAAAATCTTGATGTCTCCAATCTCTTGTTTTGTACGTTTTTTCCACGTGTCTTGACATCCAATGTATCCCTGCAAAGTTTGGTGAAGATCTGAGTATGTAGTTTTTGACCTTATATGGAACCTCCTATCTGAAAATTTGAAAATTCTTAAAAAATTCGTCCAAAATCTTGATGTCTCCAATCTCTTGTTTTGTACGTTTTTTCCACGTGTCTCGACCTCCAATGGATCCCTGCAAAGTTTGGTGAAGATCTGAGTATGTCGTTTTTGACCTTATCTGGAACCTCCCATCTGAAAATTTGAAAATTCTTAAAAAATTCGTCGAAAATCTTGATGTCTCCAATCTTTTGTTTTGTACGTTTTTTCCACGTGTCTTGACATGCAAAGTATCCCTGCAACGTTTGGTGAAGATCTGAGTATGTAGTTTTTGACCTTATCTGGAACCTCCTATCTGAAAATTTGAAAATTCTTAAAAAATTCGTCGAAAATCTTGATGTCTCCAATCTCTTGTTTTGTACGTTTTTTCCACGTGTCTTGATATCCAATGTATCCCTGCAAAGTTTGGTGAAGATCTGAGTATGTAGTTTTTGACCTTATCTGGAACCTCCCATCTGAAAATTTGAAAATTCCTAAAAAATCCGTGCAAAATCTTGATGACCCCAATCTCTTGTTTTGTACGTTTTTTCCACGTGTCTTCACATCCAATGTATCCATGCAAAGTTTGGTGAAGATCTGAGTATGTCGTTTTTGACCTTATCTGGAACATCCTTTCTGAAAATTTGAAAATTCTTAAAAAATTCGTCCAAAATTTTGATGTCTCCAATCTCTTGTTTTGTACGTTTTTTCCACGTGTCTTGACATCCAATGTATTCCTGCAATGTTTGGTGAAGATCTGAGTATGTAGTTTTTGACCTTATATGGAACCTCCTATCTGAAAATTTGAAAATTCTTAAAAAAATCGACCAAAATCTTGATGTTCCGAATCCTATGTTTTGTATGTTTTTTCCACGTGTCTTGACATCCAATGTATCCCTGCAAAGTTTGGTGAAGATCTGAGTATGTAGTTTTTGACCTTATCTGGAACCTCCCATCTGAAAATTTGAAAATTCTTAAAAAATTCGACCAAAATCTTGATGTCTCCAATCTCTTGTTTTGTACGTTTTTTCCACGTGTCTTGACATCCAATGTATCCCTGCAAAGTTTGGTGAAGATCTGAGTATGTAGTTTTTGACCTTATCTGGAACCTCCCATCTGAAAATTTGAAAATTCCTAAAAAATCCGTGCAAAATCTTGATGACCCCAATCTCTTGTTTTGTACGTTTTTTCCACGTGTCTTGACATCCAATGTGTCCATGCAAAGTTTGGTGAAGATCTGAGTATGTCGTTTTTGACCTTATCTGGAACCTCCCATCTGAAAATTTGAAAATTCTTAAAAAATTCGTCGAAAATCTTGATGTCTCCGATCTCTTGTTTTGTACGTTTTTTCCACGTGTCTTGACATGCAAAGTATTCCTGCAAAGTTTGGTGAAGATCTGAGTATGTAGTTTTTGACCTCATCTGGAACCTCCTATCTGAAAATTTGAAAATTCTTAAAAAATTCGTCCAAAATCTTGATGACCCCAATCTCTTGTTTTGTACGTTTTTTCCACGTGTCTCGACCTCCAATGGATCCCTGCAAAGTTTGGTGAAGATCTGAGTATGTCGTTTTTGACCTTATCTGGAACATCCTTTCTGAAAATTTGAAAATTCTTAAAAAATTCGTCGAAAATCTTGATGTCTCCAATCTCTTGTTTTGTACGCTTTTTCCACGTGTCTTGACATCCAATGTATCCCTGCAAAGTTTGGTGAAGATCTGAGTATGTAGTTTTTGACCTTATATGGAACCTCCTATCTGAAAATTTGAAAATTCTTAAAAAATTCGTCCAAAATCTTGATGTCTCCAATCTCTTGTTTTGTACGTTTTTTCCACGTGTCTCGACCTCCAATGGATCCCTGCAAAGTTTGGTGAAGATCTGAGTATGTCGTTTTTGACCTTATCTGGAACCTCCCATCTGAAAATTTGAAAATTCTTAAAAAATTCGTCGAAAATCTTGATGTCTCCAATCTTTTGTTTTGTACGTTTTTTCCACGTGTCTTGACATGCAAAGTATCCCTGCAACGTTTGGTGAAGATCTGAGTATGTAGTTTTTGACCTTATCTGGAACCTCCTATCTGAAAATTTGAAAATTCTTAAAAAATTCGTCGAAAATCTTGATGTCTCCAATCTCTTGTTTTGTACGTTTTTTCCACGTGTCTTGATATCCAATGTATCCCTGCAAAGTTTGGTGAAGATCTGAGTATGTCGTTTTTGACCTTATCTGGAACATCCTTTCTGAAAATTTGAAAATTCTTAAAAAATTCGTCCAAAATCTTGATGTCTCCAATCTCTTGTTTTGTACGTTTTTTCCACGTGTCTTGACACATAATGTATCCATGCAAAGTTTGGTGAAGATCTGAGTATGTAGTTTTTGACCTTATATGGAACCTCCTATCTGAAAATTTGAAAATTTTTAAAAAATTCGTCCAAAATCTTGATGTCTCCAATCTCTTGTTTTGTACGTTTTTTCCACGTGTCTTGACATCCAATGTAACCCTGCAAAGTTTGGTGAAGATCTGAGTATGTAGTTTTTGACCTAATCTGGAACCTCCCATCTGAAAATTTGAAAATTCTTCAAAAATTCGTCGAAAATCTTGATGTCTCCTATCTCTTGTTTTGTACGTTTTTTCCACGTGTCTCGACCTCCAATGGATCCCTGCAAAGTTTGGTGAAGATCTGAGTATGTCGTTTTTGACCTTATCTGGAACATCCTTTCTGAAAATTTGAAAATTCTTAAAAAATTCGTCGAAAATCTTGATGTCTCCAATCTCTTGTTTTGTACGTTTTTTCCACGTGTCTTGACATCCAATGTATCCCTGCAAAGTTTGGTGAAGATCTGAGTATGTAGTTTATGACCTTATATGGAACCTCCTATCTGAAAATTTGAAAATTCTTAAAAAATTCGTCCAAAATCTTGATGTCTCAAATCTCTTGTTTTGTACGTTTTTTCCACGTGTCTCGACCTCCAATGGATCCCTGCAAAGTTTGGTGAAGATCTGAGTATGTCGTTTTTGACCTTATCTGGAACCTCCCATCTGAAAATTTGAAAATTCTTAAAAAATTCGTCGAAAATCTTGATGTCTCCAATCTTTTGTTTTGTACGTTTTTTCCACGTGTCTTGACATGCAAAGTATCCCTGCAACGTTTGGTGAAGATCTGAGTATGTAGTTTTTGACCTTATCTGGAACCTCCTATCTGAAAATTTGAAAATTCTTAAAAAATTCGTCGAAAATCTTGATGTCTCCAATCTCTTGTTTTGTACGTTTTTTCCACGTGTCTTGATATCCAATGTATCCCTGCAAAGTATGGTGAAGATCTGAGTATGTCGTTTTTGACCTTATCTGGAACATCCTTTCTGAAAATTTGAAAATTCTTAAAAAATTCGTCCAAAATCTTGATGTCTCCAATCTCTTGTTTTGTACGTTTTTTCCACGTGTCTTGACACATAATGTATCCATGCAAAGTTTGGTGAAGATCTGAGTATGTAGTTTTTGACCTTATATGGAACCTCCTATCTGAAAATTTGAAAATTCTTAAAAAATTCGTCCAAAATCTTGATGACCCCAATCTCTTGTTTTGTACGTTTTTTCCACGTGTCTTGACACATAATGTATCCATGCAAAGTTTGGTGAAGATCTGAGTATGTAGTTTTTGACCTTATATGGAACCTCCTATCTGAAAATTTGAAAATTGTTAAAAAATTCGTCCAAAATCTTGATGTCTCCAATCTCTTGTTTTGTACGTTTTTTCCACGTGTCTTGACATCCAATGTATCCCTGCAAAGTTTGGTGAAGATCTGAGTATGTAGTTTTTGACCTTATCTGGAACCTCCTATCTGAAAATTTGAAAATTCTTCAAAAATTCGTCGAAAATCTTGATGTCTCCAATCTCTTGTTTTGTACGTTTTTTCCACGTGTCTCGACCTCCAATGGATCCCTGCAAAGTTTGGTGAAGATCTGAGTATGTCGTTTTTGACCTTATCTGGAACATCCTTTCTGAAAATTTGAAAATTCTTAAAAAATTCGTCGAAAATCTTGATGTCTCCAATCTCTTGTTTTGTACGTTTTTTCCACGTGTCTTGACATCCAATGTATCCCTGCAAAGTTTGGTGAAGATCTGAGTATGTAGTTTTTGACCTTATATGGAACCTCCTATCTGAAAATTTGAAAATTCTTAAAAAATTCGTCCAAAATCTTGATGTCTCCAATCTCTTGTTTTGTACGTTTTTTCCACGTGTCTCGACCTCCAATGGATCCCTGCAAAGTTTGGTGAAGATCTGAGTATGTCGTTTTTGACCTTATCTGGAACCTCCTATCTGAAAATTTGAAAATTCTTAAAAAATTCGTCGAAAATCTTGATGTCTCCAATCTTTTGTTTTGTACGTTTTTTCCACGTGTCTTGACATGCAAAGTATCCCTGCAACGTTTGGTGAAGATCTGAGTATGTAGTTTTTGACCTTATCTGGAACCTCCTATCTGAAAATTTGAAAATTCTTAAAAAATTCGTCGAAAATCTTGATGTCTCCAATCTCTTGTTTTGTACGTTTTTTCCACGTGTCTTGATATCCAATGTATCCCTGCAAAGTTTGGTGAAGATCTGAGTATGTAGTTTTTGACCTTATCTGGAACCTCCCATCTGAAAATTTGAAAATTCCTAAAAAATCCGTGCAAAATCTTGATGACCCCAATCTCTTGTTTTGTACGTTTTTTCCACGTGTCTTGACATCCAATGTATCCATGCAAAGTTTGGTGAAGATCTGAGTATGTCGTTTTTGACCTTATCTGGAACATCCTTTCTGAAAATTTGAAAATTCTTAAAAAATTCGTCCAAAATTTTGATGTCTCCAATCTCTTGTTTTGTACGTTTTTTCCACGTGTCTTGACATCCAATGTATTCCTGCAATGTTTGGTGAAGATCTGAGTATGTAGTTTTTGACCTTATATGGAACCTCCTATCTGAAAATTTGAAAATTCTTAAAAAAATCGACCAAAATCTTGATGTTCCGAATCCTATGTTTTGTATGTTTTTTCCACGTGTCTTGACATCCAATGTATCCCTGCAAAGTTTGGTGAAGATCTGAGTATGTAGTTTTTGACCTTATCTGGAACCTCCCATCTGAAAATTTGAAAATTCTTAAAAAATTCGACCAAAATCTTGATGTCTCCAATCTCTTGTTTTGTACGTTTTTTCCACGTGTCTTGACATCCAATGTATCCCTGCAAAGTTTGGTGAAGATCTGAGTATGTAGTTTTTGACCTTATCTGGAACCTCCCATCTGAAAATTTGAAAATTCCTAAAAAATCCGTGCAAAATCTTGATGACCCCAATCTCTTGTTTTGTACGTTTTTTCCACGTGTCTTGACATCCAATGTGTCCATGCAAAGTTTGGTGAAGATCTGAGTATGTCGTTTTTGACCTTATCTGGAACATCCTTTCTGAAAATTTGAAAATTGTTAAAAAATTCGTCCAAAATCTTGATGTCTCCAATCTCTTTTTTGTACGTTTTTTCCACGTGTCTTGACATCCAATGTATCCCTGCAAAGTTTGGTGAAGATCTGAGTATGTAGTTTTTGACCTTATCTGGAACCTCCCATCTGAAAATTTGAAAATTCTTCAAAAATTCGTCGAAAATCTTGATGTCTCCAATCTCTTGTTTTGTACGTTTTTTCCACGTGTCTCGACCTCCAATGGATCCCTGCAAAGTTTGGTGAAGATCTGAGTATGTCGTTTTTGACCTTATCTGGAACATCCTTTCTGAAAATTTGAAAATTCTTAAAAAATTCGTCGAAAATCTTGATGTCTCCAATCTCTTGTTTTGTACGTTTTTTCCACGTGTCTTGACATCCAATGTATCCCTGCAAAGTTTGGTGAAGATCTGAGTATGTAGTTTTTGACCTTATATGGAACCTCCTATCTGAAAATTTGAAAATTCTTAAAAAATTCGTCCAAAATCTTGATGTCTCCAATCTCTTGTTTTGTACGTTTTTTCCACGTGTCTCGACCTCCAATGGATCCCTGCAAAGTTTGGTGAAGATCTGAGTATGTCGTTTTTGACCTTATCTGGAACCTCCCATCTGAAAATTTGAAAATTCTTAAAAAATTCGTCGAAAATCTTGATGTCTCCAATCTTTTGTTTTGTACGTTTTTTCCACGTGTCTTGACATGCAAAGTATCCGTGCAACGTTTGGTGAAGATCTGAGTATGTAGTTTTTGACCTTATCTGGAACCTCCTATCTGAAAATTTGAAAATTCTTAAAAAATTCGTCGAAAATCTTGATGTCTCCAATCTCTTGTTTTGTACGTTTTTTCCACGTGTCTTGATATCCAATGTATCCCTGCAAAGTTTGGTGAAGATCTGAGTATGTCGTTTTTGACCTTATCTGGAACATCCTTTCTGAAAATTTGAAAATTCTTAAAAAATTCGTCCAAAATCTTGATGTCTCCAATCTCTTGTTTTGTACGTTTTTTCCACGTGTCTTGACACATAATGTATCCATGCAAAGTTTGGTGAAGATCTGAGTATGTAGTTTTTGACCTTATATGGAACCTCCTATCTGAAAATTTGAAAATTCTTAAAAAATTCGTCCAAAATCTTGATGACCCCAATCTCTTGTTTTGTACGTTTTTTCCACGTGTCTTGACACATAATGTATCCATGCAAAGTTTGGTGAAGATCTGAGTATGTAGTTTTTGACCTTATATGGAACCTCCTATCTGAAAATTTGAAAATTGTTAAAAAATTCGTCCAAAATCTTGATGTCTCCAATCTCTTGTTTTGTACGTTTTTTCCACGTGTCTTGACATCCAATGTATCCCTGCAAAGTTTGGTGAAGATCTGAGTATGTAGTTTTTGACCTTATCTGGAACCTCCTATCTGAAAATTTGAAAATTCTTCAAAAATTCGTCGAAAATCTTGATGTCTCCAATCTCTTGTTTTGTACGTTTTTTCCACGTGTCTCGACCTCCAATGGATCCCTGCAAAGTTTGGTGAAGATCTGAGTATGTCGTTTTTGACCTTATCTGGAACATCCTTTCTGAAAATTTGAAAATTCTTAAAAAATTCGTCGAAAATCTTGATGTCTCCAATCTCTTGTTTTGTACGTTTTTTCCACGTGTCTTGACATCCAATGTATCCCTGCAAAGTTTGGTGAAGATCTGAGTATGTAGTTTTTGACCTTATATGGAACCTCCTATCTGAAAATTTGAAAATTCTTAAAAAATTCGTCCAAAATCTTGATGTCTCCAATCTCTTGTTTTGTACGTTTTTTCCACGTGTCTCGACCTCCAATGGATCCCTGCAAAGTTTGGTGAAGATCTGAGTATGTCGTTTTTGACCTTATCTGGAACCTCCCATCTGAAAATTTGAAAATTCTTAAAAAATTCGTCGAAAATCTTGATGTCTCCAATCTTTTGTTTTGTACGTTTTTTCCACGTGTCTTGACATGCAAAGTATCCCTGCAACGTTTGGTGAAGATCTGAGTATGTAGTTTTTGACCTTATCTGGAACCTCCTATCTGAAAATTTGAAAATTCTTAAAAAATTCGTCGAAAATCTTGATGTCTCCAATCTCTTGTTTTGTACGTTTTTTCCACGTGTCTTGATATCCAATGTATCCCTGCAAAGTTTGGTGAAGATCTGAGTATGTAGTTTTTGACCTTATCTGGAACCTCCCATCTGAAAATTTGAAAATTCCTAAAAAATCCGTGCAAAATCTTGATGACCCCAATCTCTTGTTTTGTACGTTTTTTCCACGTGTCTTGACATCCAATGTATCCATGCAAAGTTTGGTGAAGATCTGAGTATGTCGTTTTTGACCTTATCTGGAACATCCTTTCTGAAAATTTGAAAATTGTTAAAAAAATCGTCCAAAATTTTGATGTCTCCAATCTCTTGTTTTGTACGTTTTTTCCACGTGTCTTGACATCCAATGTATTCCTGCAATGTTTGGTGAAGATCTGAGTATGTAGTTTTTGACCTTATATGGAACCTCCTATCTGAAAATTTGAAAATTCTTAAAAAATTCGACCAAAATCTTGATGTTCCGAATCCTATGTTTTGTATGTTTTTTCCACGTGTCTTGACATCCAATGTATCCCTGCAAAGTTTGGTGAAGATCTGAGTATGTAGTTTTTGACCTTATCTTGAACCTCCCATCTGAAAATTTGAAAATTCTTAAAAAATTCGACCAAAATCTTGATGTCTCCAATCTTTTGTTTTGTACGTTTTTTCCAAGTGTCTTGACACATAATGTATCCATGCAAAGTTTGGTGAAGATCTGAGTATGTAGTTTTTGACCTTATATGGAACCTCCTATCTGAAAATTTGAAAATTCTTAAAAAATTCGTCCAAAATCTTGATGTCTCCAATCTCTTGTTTTGTACGTTTTTTCCACGTGTCTTGACATCCAATGTATCCCTGCAAAGTTTGGTGAAGATCTGAGTATGTAGTTTTTGACCTTATCTGGAACCTCCCATCTGAAAATTTGAAAATTCCTAAAAAATCCGTGCAAAATCTTGATGACCCCAATCTCTTGTTTTGTACGTTTTTTCCACGTGTCTTGACATCCAATGTATTCCTGCAATGTTTGGTGAAGATCTGAGTATGTAGTTTTTGACCTTATATGGAACCTCCTATCTGAAAATTTGAAAATTCTTAAAAAATTCGACCAAAATCTTGATGTTCCGAATCCTATGTTTTGTATGTTTTTTCCACGTGTCTTGACATCCAATGTATCCATGCAAAGTTTGGTGAAGATCTGAGTATGTAGTTTTTGACCTTATATTGAACCTCCCATCTGAAAATTTGAAAATTCTTAAAAAATTCGTCCAAAATCTTGATGACCCCAATCTCTTGTTTTGTACGTTTTTTCCACGTGTCTTGACATCCAAAGTATCCCTGCAAAGTTTGGTGAAGATCTGAGTATGTAGTTTTTGACCTTATATGGAACCTCCTTTCTGAAAATTTGAAAATTCTTAAAAAATTCGTCCAAAATCTTGATGTCTCCAATCTCTTGTTTTGTACGTTTTTTCCACGTGTCTTGACATCCAATGTATCCATGCAAAGTTTGGTGAAGATCTGAGTATGTCGTTTTTGACCTTATCTGGAACCTCCCATCTGAAAATTTGAAAATTCTTAAAAAATTCGTCGAAAATCTTGATGTCTCCAATCTCTTGTTTTGTACGTTTTTTCCACGTGTCTTGATATCCAATGTATCCCTGCAAAGTTTGGTGAAGATCTGAGTATGTAGTTTTTGACCTTATCTGGAACCTCCCATCTGAAAATTTGAAAATTCTTAAAAAATTCGACCAAAATCTTGATGTCTCCAATCTTTTGTTTTGTACGTTTTTTCCACGTGTCTTGACACATAATGTATCCATGCAAAGTTTGGTGAAGATCTGAGTATGTAGTTTTTGACCTTATATGGAACCTCCTATCTGAAAATTTGAAAATTCTTAAAAAATTCGTCCAAAATCTTGATGTCTCCAATCTCTTGTTTTGTACGTTTTTTCCACGTGTCTTGACATCCAATGTATCCCTGCAAAGTTTGGTGAAGATCTGAGTATGTAGTTTTTGACCTTATCTGGAACCTCCCATCTGAAAATTTGAAAATTCTTCAAAAATTCGTCGAAAATCTTGATGTCTCCAATCTCTTGTTTTGTACGTTTTTTCCACGTGTCTCGACCTCCAATGGATCCCTGCAAAGTTTGGTGAAGATCTGAGTATGTCGTTTTTGACCTTATCTGGAACATCCTTTCTGAAAATTTGAAAATTGTTAAAAAAATCGTCCAAAATTTTGATGTCTCCAATCTCTTGTTTTGTACGTTTTTTCCACGTGTCTTGACATCCAATGTATTCCTGCAATGTTTGGTGAAGATCTGAGTATGTAGTTTTTGACCTTATATGGAACCTCCTATCTGAAAATTTGAAAATTCTTAAAAAATTCGACCAAAATCTTGATGTTCCGAATCCTATGTTTTGTATGTTTTTTCCACGTGTCTTGACATCCAATGTATCCCTGCAAAGTTTGGTGAAGATCTGAGTATGTAGTTTTTGACCTTATCTTGAACCTCCCATCTGAAAATTTGAAAATTCTTAAAAAATTCGACCAAAATCTTGATGTCTCCAATCTTTTGTTTTGTACGTTTTTTCCACGTGTCTTGACACATAATGTATCCATGCAAAGTTTGGTGAAGATCTGAGTATGTAGTTTTTGACCTTATATGGAACCTCCTATCTGAAAATTTGAAAATTCTTAAAAAATTCGTCCAAAATCTTGATGTCTCCAATCTCTTGTTTTGTACGTTTTTTCCACGTGTCTTGACATCCAATGTATCCCTGCAAAGTTTGGTGAAGATCTGAGTATGTAGTTTTTGACCTTATCTGGAACCTCCCATCTGAAAATTTGAAAATTCCTAAAAAATCCGTGCAAAATCTTGATGACCCCAATCTCTTGTTTTGTACGTTTTTTCCACGTGTCTTGACATCCAATGTATTCCTGCAATGTTTGGTGAAGATCTGAGTATGTAGTTTTTGACCTTATATGGAACCTCCTATCTGAAAATTTGAAAATTCTTAAAAAATTCGACCAAAATCTTGATGTTCCGAATCCTATGTTTTGTATGTTTTTTCCACGTGTCTTGACATCCAATGTATCCATGCAAAGTTTGGTGAAGATCTGAGTATGTAGTTTTTGACCTTATATTGAACCTCCCATCTGAAAATTTGAAAATTCTTAAAAAATTCGTCCAAAATCTTGATGACCCCAATCTCTTGTTTTGTACGTTTTTTCCACGTGTCTTGACATCCAAAGTATCCCTGCAAAGTTTGGTGAAGATCTGAGTATGTAGTTTTTGACCTTATATGGAACCTCCTTTCTGAAAATTTGAAAATTCTTAAAAAATTCGTCCAAAATCTTGATGTCTCCAATCTCTTGTTTTGTACGTTTTTTCCACGTGTCTTGACATCCAATGTATCCATGCAAAGTTTGGTGAAGATCTGAGTATGTCGTTTTTGACCTTATCTGGAACCTCCCATCTGAAAATTTGAAAATTCTTAAAAAATTCGTCGAAAATCTTGATGTCTCCAATCTCTTGTTTTGTACGTTTTTTCCACGTGTCTTGATATCCAATGTATCCCTGCAAAGTTTGGTGAAGATCTGAGTATGTAGTTTTTGACCTTATCTGGAACCTCCCATCTGAAAATTTGAAAATTCTTAAAAAATTCGACCAAAATCTTGATGTCTCCAATCTTTTGTTTTGTACGTTTTTTCCACGTGTCTTGACACATAATGTATCCATGCAAAGTTTGGTGAAGATCTGAGTATGTAGTTTTTGACCTTATATGGAACCTCCTATCTGAAAATTTGAAAATTCTTAAAAAATTCGTCCAAAATCTTGATGTCTCCAATCTCTTGTTTTGTACGTTTTTTCCACGTGTCTTGACATCCAATGTATCCCTGCAAAGTTTGGTGAAGATCTGAGTATGTAGTTTTTGACCTTATCTGGAACCTCCCATCTGAAAATTTGAAAATTCTTCAAAAATTCGTCGAAAATCTTGATGTCTCCAATCTCTTGTTTTGTACGTTTTTTCCACGTGTCTCGACCTCCAATGGATCCCTGCAAAGTTTGGTGAAGATCTGAGTATGTCGTTTTTGACCTTATCTGGAACATCCTTTCTGAAAATTTGAAAATTCTTAAAAAATTCGTCGAAAATCTTGATGTCTCCAATCTCTTGTTTTGTACGTTTTTTCCACGTGTCTTGACATCCAATGTATCCCTGCAAAGTTTGGTGAAGATCTGAGTATGTAGTTTTTGACCTTATATGGAACCTCCTATCTGAAAATTTGAAAATTCTTAAAAAATTCGTCCAAAATCTTGATGTCTCCAATCTCTTGTTTTGTACGTTTTTTCCACGTGTCTCGACCTCCAATGGATCCCTGCAAAGTTTGGTGAAGATCTGAGTATGTCGTTTTTGACCTTATCTGGAACCTCCCATCTGAAAATTTGAAAATTCTTAAAAAATTCGTCGAAAATCTTGATGTCTCCGATCTCTTGTTTTGTACGTTTTTTCCACTTGTCTTGACATGCAAAGTATTCCTGCAAAGTTTGGTGAAGATCTGAGTATGTAGTTTTTGACCTCATCTGGAACCTCCTATCTGAAAATTTGAAAATTCTTAAAAAATTCGTCCAAAATCTTGATGTCTCCAATCTCTTGTTTTGTACGTTTTTTCCACGTGTCTTGACATCCAATGTATCCCTGCAATGTTTGGTGAAGATCTGAGTATGTAGTTTTTGACCTTATCTGGAACCTCCCATCTGAAAATTTGAAAATTCCTAAAAAATCCGTCCAAAATCTTGATGACCCCAATCTCTTGTTTTGTACTTTTTTTCCACGTGTCTCGACCTCCAATGTATCCCTGCAAAGTTTGGTGAAGATCTGAGTATGTAGTTTTTGACCTTATATGGAACCTCCTATCTGAAAATTTGAAAATTCTTAAAAAATTCGTCGAAAATCTTGATGTCTCCGATCTCTTGTTTTGTACGTTTTTTCCACGTGTCTTGACATGCAAAGTATTCCTGCAAAGTTTGGTGAAGATCTGAGTATGTAGTTTTTGACCTCATCTGGAACCTCCTATCTGAAAATTTGAAAATTCTTAAAAAATTCGTCCAAAATCTTGATGTCTCCAATCTCTTGTTTTGTACGTTTTTTCCACGTGTCTTGACATCCAATGTATCCCTGCAATGTTTGGTGAAGATCTGAGTATGTAGTTTTTGACCTTATCTGGAACCTCCCATCTGAAAATTTGAAAATTCCTAAAAAATCCGTCCAAAATCTTGATGACCCCAATCTCTTTTTTGTACGTTTTTTCCACGTGTCTTGACATCCAATGTATCCCTGCAAAGTTTGGTGAAGATCTGAGTATGTAGTTTTTGACCTTATCTGGAACCTCCCATCTGAAAATTTGAAAATTCTTAAAAAATTCGACCAAAATCTTGATATCTCCAATCTCTTTTTTGTACGTTTTTTCCACGTGTCTTGACATCCAATGTATCCCTGCAAAGTTTGGTGAAGATCTGAGTATGTAGTTTTTGACCTTATCTGGAACCTCCCATCTGAAAATTTGAAAATTCTTAAAAAATTCGACCAAAATCTTGATGTCTCCCATCTTTTGTTTTGTACGTTTTTTCCACGTGTCTTGACACATAATGTATCCATGCAAAGTTTGGTGAAGATCTGAGTATGTAGTTTTTGACCTTATATGGAACCTCCTATCTGAAAATTTGAAAATTCTTAAAAAATTCGTCCAAAATCTTGATGTCTCCAATCTCTTGTTTTGTACGTTTTTTCCACGTGTCTTGACATCCAATGTATCCCTGCAAAGTTTGGTGAAGATCTGAGTATGTAGTTTTTGACCTTATCTGGAACCTCCTATCTGAAAATTTGAAAATTCCTAAAAAATCCGTGCAAAATCTTGATGACCCCAATCTCTTGTTTTGTACGTTTTTTCCACGTGTCTCGACCTCCAATGGATCCCTGCAAAGTTTGGTGAAGATCTGAGTATGTCGTTTTTGACCTTATCTGGAACCTCCCATCTGAAAATTTGAAAATTCTTAAAAAATTCGTCGAAAATCTTGATGTCTCCAATCTTTTGTTTTGTACGTTTTTTCCACGTGTCTTGACATGCAAAGTATCCCTGCAACGTTTGGTGAAGATCTGAGTATGTAGTTTTTGACCTTATCTGGAACCTCCTATCTGAAAATTTGAAAATTCTTAAAAAAATTCGTCGAAAATCTTGATGTCTCCAATCTCTTGTTTTGTACGTTTTTTCCACCTGTCTTGATATCCAATGTATCCCTGCAAAGTTTGGTGAAGATCTGAGTATGTAGTTTTTGACCTTATCTGGAACCTCCCATCTGAAAATTTGAAAATTCCTAAAAAATCCGTGCAAAATCTTGATGACCCCAATCTCTTGTTTTGTACGTTTTTTCCACGTGTCTTGACATCCAATGTATCCATGCAAAGTTTGGTGAAGATCTGAGTATGTCGTTTTTGACCTTATCTGGAACATCCTTTCTGAAAATTTGAAAATTGTTAAAAAATTCGTCCAAAATTTTGATGTCTCCAATCTCTTGTTTTGTACGTTTTTTCCACGTGTCTTGACATCCAATGTATTCCTGCAATGTTTGGTGAAGATCTGAGTATGTAGTTTTTGACCTTATATGGAACCTCCTATCTGAAAATTTGAAAATTCTTAAAAAATTCGACCAAAATCTTGATGTTCCGAATCCTATGTTTTGTATGTTTTTTCCACGTGTCTTGACATCCAATGTATCCCTGCAAAGTTTGGTGAAGATCTGAGTATGTAGTTTTTGACCTTATCTGGAACCTCCCATCTGAAAATTTGAAAATTCTTAAAAAATTCGACCAAAATCTTGATGTCTCCAATCTTTTGTTTTGTACGTTTTTTCCACGTGTCTTGACACATAATGTATCCATGCAAAGTTTGGTGAAGATCTGAGTATGTAGTTTTTGACCTTATATGGAACCTCCTATCTGAAAATTTGAAAATTCTTAAAAAATTCGTCCCAAATCTTGATGTTTCCAATCTCTTGTTTTGTACGTTTTTTCCACGTGTCTTGACATCCAATGTATCCCTGCAAAGTTTGGTGAAGATCTGAGTATGTAGTTTTTGACCTTATCTGGAACCTCCCATCTGAAAATTTGAAAATTCCTAAAAAATCCGTGCAAAATCTTGATGACCCCAATCTCTTGTTTTGTACGTTTTTTCCACGTGTCTTGACATCCAATGTATTCCTGCAATGTTTGGTGAAGATCTGAGTATGTAGTTTTTGACCTTATATGGAACCTCCTATCTGAAAATTTGAAAATTCTTAAAAAATTCGACCAAAATCTTGATGTTCCGAATCCTATGTTTTGTATGTTTTTTCCACGTGTCTTGACATCCAATGTATCCATGCAAAGTTTGGTGAAGATCTGAGTATGTAGTTTTTGACCTTATATTGAACCTCCCATCTGAAAATTTGAAAATTCTTAAAAAATTCGTCCAAAATCTTGATGACCCCAATCTCTTGTTTTGTACGTTTTTTCCACGTGTCTTGACATCCAAAGTATCCCTGCAAAGTTTGGTGAAGATCTGAGTATGTAGTTTTTGACCTTATATGGAACCTCCTTTCTGAAAATTTGAAAATTCTTAAAAAATTCGTCCAAAATCTTGATGTCTCCAATCTCTTGTTTTGTATGTTTTTTCCACGTGTCTTGACATCCAATGTATCCATGCAAAGTTTGGTGAAGATCTGAGTATGTCGTTTTTGACCTTATCTGGAACCTCCCATCTGAAAATTTGAAAATTCTTAAAAAATTCGTCGAAAATCTTGATGTCTCCAATCTTTTGTTTTGTACGTTTTTCCACGTGTCTTGACATGCAAAGTATCCCTGCAACGTTTGGTGAAGATCTGAGTATGTAGTTTTTGACCTTATCTGGAACCTCCTATCTGAAAATTTGAAAATTCTTAAAAAATTCGTCGAAAATCTTGATGTCTCCAATCTCTTGTTTTGTACGTTTTTTCCACGTGTCTTGATATCCAATGTATCCCTGCAAAGTTTGGTGAAGATCTGAGTATGTCGTTTTTGACCTTATCTGGAACATCCTTTCTGAAAATTTGAAAATTGTTAAAAAATTCGTCCAAAATCTTGATGTCTCCAATCTCTTTTTTGTACGTTTTTTCCACGTGTCTTGACATCCAATGTATCCCTGCAAAGTTTGGTGAAGATCTGAGTATGTAGTTTTTGACCTTATCTGGAACCTCCCATCTGAAAATTTGAAAATTCTTAAAAAATTCGACCAAAATCTTGATGTCTCCAATCTTTTGTTTTGTACGTTTTTTCCACGTGTCTTGACACATAATGTATCCATGCAAAGTTTGGTGAAGATCTGAGTATGTAGTTTTTGACCTTATATGGAACCTCCTATCTGAAAATTTGAAAATTCTTAAAAAAATCGTCCAAAATCTTGATGTCTCCAATCTCTTGTTTTGTACGTTTTTTCCACGTGTCTTGACATCCAATGTATCCCTGCAAAGTTTGGTGAAGATCTGAGTATGTAGTTTTTGACCTTATCTGGAACCTCCCATCTGAAAATTTGAAAATTCCTAAAAAATCCGTGCAAAATCTTGATGACCCCAATCTCTTGTTTTGTACGTTTTTTCCACGTGTCTTGACATCCAATGTATCCATGCAAAGTTTGGTGAAGATCTGAGTATGTCGTTTTTGACCTTATCTGGAACATCCTTTCTGAAAATTTGAAAATTGTTAAAAAATTCGTCCAAAATCTTGATGTCTCCAATCTCTTTTTTGTACGTTTTTTCCACGTGTCTTGACATCCAATGTATCCCTGCAAAGTTTGGTGAAGATCTGAGTATGTAGTTTTTGACCTTATATGGAACCTCCTATCTGAAAATTTGAAAATTCTTAAAAAATTCGTCCAAAATCTTGATGTCTCCAATCTCTTGTTTTGTACGTTTTTTCCACGTGTCTCGACCTCCAATGGATCCCTGCAAAGTTTGGTGAAGATCTGAGTATGTCGTTTTTGACCTTATCTGGAACCTCCCATCTGAAAATTTGAAAATTCTTAAAAAATTCGTCGAAAATCTTGATGTCTCCGATCTCTTGTTTTGTACGTTTTTTCCACGTGTCTTGACATGCAAAGTATTCCTGCAAAGTTTGGTGAAGATCTGAGTATGTAGTTTTTGACCTTATCTGGAACCTCCCATCTGAAAATTTGAAAACTCCTAAAAAATCCGTGCAAAATCTTGATGACCCCAATCTCTTGCTTTGTACGTTTTTTCCACGTGTCTTGACATCCAATGTATCCATGCAAAGTTTGGTGAAGATCTGAGTATGTCGTTTTTGACCTTATCTGGAACAACCTTTCTGAAAATTTGAAAATTGTTAAAAAATTCGTCCAAAATCTTGATGTCTCCAATCTCTTTTTTGTACGTTTTTTCCACGTGTCTTGACATCCAATGTATCCCTGCAAAGTTTGGTGAAGATCTGAGTATGTAGTTTTTGACCTTATCTGGAACCTCCCATCTGAAAATTTGAAAATTCTTCAAAAATTCGTCCAAAATCTTGATGTCTCCAATCTCTTGTTTTGTACGTTTTTTCCACGTGTCTCGACCTCCAATGGATCCCTGCAAAGTTTGGTGAAGATCTGAGTATGTCGTTTTTGACCTTATCTGGAACATCCTTTCTGAAAATTTGAAAATTCTTAAAAAATTCGTCGAAAATCTTGATGTCTCCAATCTCTTGTTTTGTACGTTTTTTCCACGTGTCTTGACATCCAATGTATCCCTGCAAAGTTTGGTGAAGATCTGAGTATGTAGTTTTTGACCTTATATGGAACCTCCTATCTGAAAATTTGAAAATTCTTAAAAAATTCGTCCAAAATCTTGATGTCTCCAATCTCTTGTTTTGTACGTTTTTTCCACGTGTCTCGACCTCCAATGGATCCCTGCAAAGTTTGGTGAAGATCTGAGTATGTCGTTTTTGACCATATCTGGAACCTCCCATCTGAAAATTTGAAAATTCTTAAAAAATTCGTCGAAAATCTTGATGTCTCCGATCTCTTGTTTTGTACGTTTTTTCCACGTGTCTTGACATGCAAAGTATTCCTGCAAAGTTTGGTGAAGATCTGAGTATGTAGTTTTTGACCTCATCTGGAACCTCCTATCTGAAAATTTGAAAAATCTTAAAAAATTCGTCCAAAATCTTGATGTCTCCAATCTCTTGTTTTGTACGTTTTTTCCACGTGTCTTGACATGCAATGTATCCCTGCAATGTTTGGTGAAGATCTGAGTATGTAGTTTTTGACCTTATCTGGAACCTCCCATCTGAAAATTTGAAAATTCCTAAAAAATCCGTCCAAAATCTTGATGACCCCAATCTCTTGTTTTGTACTTTTTTTCCACGTGTCTCGACCTCCAATGTATCCCTGCAAAGTTTGGTGAAGATCTGAGTATGTAGTTTTTGACCTTATATGGAACCTCCTATCTGAAAATTTGAAAATTCTTAAAAAATTCGTCGAAAATCTTGATGTCTCCGATCTCTTGTTTTGTACGTTTTTTCCACGTGTCTTGACATGCAAAGTATTCCTGCAAAGTTTGGTGAAGATCTGAGTATGTAGTTTTTGACCTCATCTGGAACCTCCTATCTGAAAATTTGAAAATTCTTAAAAAATTCGTCCAAAATCTTGATGTCTCCAATCTCTTGTTTTGTACGTTTTTTCCACGTGTCTTGACATCCAATGTATCCCTGCAATGTTTGGTGAAGATCTGAGTATGTAGTTTTTGACCTTATCTGGAACCTCCCATCTGAAAATTTGAAAATTCCTAAAAAATCCGTCCAAAATCTTGATGACCCCAATCTCTTGTTTTGTACTTTTTTTCCACGTGTCTCGACCTCCAATGTATCCCTGCAAAGTTTGGTGAAGATCTGAGTATGTAGTTTTTGACCTTATATGGAACCTCCTATCTGAAAATTTGAAAATTCTTAAAAAATTCGTCCAAAATCTTGATGTCACCAATCCTATGTTTTGTATGTTTTTTCCACGTGTCTTGACATCCAATGGATCCCTGCAAAGTTTGGTGAAGATCTGAGTATGTCGTTTTTGACCTTATCTGGAACCTCCCATCTGAAAATTTGAAAATTCTTAAAAAATTCGTCGAAAATCTTGATGTCTCCGATCTCTTGTTTTGTACGTTTTTTCCACGTGTCTTGACATGCAAAGTATTCCTGCAAAGTTTGGTGAAGATCTGAGTATGTAGTTTTTGACCTCATCTGGAACCTCCTATCTGAAAATTTGAATATTCTTAAAAAATTCGTCCAAAATCTTGATGTCTCCAATCTCTTGTTTTGTACGTTTTTTCCACGTGTCTTGACATCCAATGTATCCCTGCAATGTTTGGTGAAGATCTGAGTATGTAGTTTTTGACCTTATCTGGAACCTCCCATCTGAAAATTTGAAAATTCCTAAAAAATCCGTCCAAAATCTTGATGACCCCAATCTCTTGTTTTGTACTTTTTTTCCACGTGTCTCGACCTCCAATGTATCCCTGCAAAGTTTGGTGAAGATCTGAGTATGTAGTTTTTGACCTTATATGGAACCTCCTATCTGAAAATTTGAAAATTCTTAAAAAATTCGTCCAAAATCTTGATGTCACCAATCCTATGTTTTGTATGTTTTTTCCACGTGTCTTGACATCCAATGTATCCATGCAAAGTTTGGTGAAGATCTGAGTATGTCGTTTTTGACCTTATCTGGAACCTCCCATCTGAAAATTTGAAAATTCTTAAAAAATTCGTCGAAAATCTTGATGTCTCCGATCTCTTGTTTTGTACGTTTTTTCCACGTGTCTTGACATGCAAAGTATTCCTGCAAAGTTTGGTGAAGATCTGAGTATGTAGTTTTTGACCTCATCTGGAACCTCCTATCTGAAAATTTGAAAATTCTTAAAAAATTCGTCCAAAATTTTGATGTCTCCAATCTCTTGTTTTGTACGTTTTTTCCACGTGTCTTGACATCCAATGTATCCCTGCAATGTTTGGTGAAGATCTGAGTATGTAGTTTTTGACCTTATCTGCAACCTCCCATCTGAAAATTTGAAAATTCCTAAAAAATCCGTCCAAAATCTTGATGACCCCAATCTCTTGTTTTGTACGTTTTTTCCACGTGTCTTGACATCCAATGTATCCCTGCAAAGTTTGGTGAAGATCTGAGTATGTAGTTTTTGACCTTATCTGGAACCTCCTATCTGAAAATTTGAAAATTCTTAAAAAATTCGTCCAAAATCTTGATGTCTCCAATCTCTTGTTTTGTACGTTTTTTCCACGTGTCTTGACATCCAAAGTATCCCTGCAAAGTTTGGTGAAGATCTGAGTATGTAGTTTTTGACCTTATATGGAACCTCCTTTCTGAAAATTTGAGAATTCTTAAAAAATTCGTCCAAAATCTTGATGTCTCCAATCTCTTGTTTTGTACGTTTTTTCCACGTGTCTTGACATCCAATGTATCCATGCAAAGTTTGGTGAAGATCTGAGTATGTCGTTTTTGACCTTATCTGGAACCTCCCATCTGAAAATTTGAAAATTCTTAAAAAATCCGTGCAAAATCTTGATGACCCCAATCTCTTGTTTTGTACGTTTTTTCCACGTGTCTTGACATCCAATGTATCCATGCAAAGTTTGGTGAAGATCTGAGTATATCGTTTTTGACCTTATCTGGAACCTCCCATCTGAAAATTTGAAAATTCTTAAAAAATTCGTCGAAAATCTTGATGTCTCCAATCTCTTGTTTTGTACGTTTTTTCCACGTGTCTTGACATGCAAAGTATCCCTGCAACGTTTGGTGAAGATCTGAGTATGTAGTTTTTGACCTTATCTGGAACATCCTATCTGAAAATTTGAAAATTCTTCAAAAATTCGTCGAAAATCTTGATGTCTCCAATCTCTTGTTTTGTACGTTTTTTCCACGTGTCTTGACATCCAATGTATCCCTGCAATGTTTGGTGGAGATCTGAGTATGTAGTTTTTGACCTTATCTGGGACCTCCTATCAGAAAATTTGAAAATTCTTCAAAAATTCGTCCAAAATCTTGATGTCTCCAATCTCTTGTTTTGTACGTTTTTTCCACGTGTCTCGACATCCAATGTATCCCTGCAAAGTTTGGTGAAGATCTGAGTATGTCGTTTTTGACCTTATCTGGAACATCCTTTCTGAAATTTTGAAAATTCTTAAAAAATTCGTCGAAAATCTTGATGTCTCCAATCTCTTGTTTTGTACGTTTTTTCCACGTGTCTTGACATCCAATGTATCCCTGCAAAGTTTGGTGAAGATCTGAGTATGTAGTTTTTGACCTTATATGGAACCTCCTATCTGAAAATTTGAAAATTCTTAAAAAATTCGACCAAAATCTTGATGTTCCGAATCCTATGTTTTGTATGTTTTTTCCACGTGTCTTGACATCCAATGTATCCATGCAAAGTTTGGTGAAGATCTGAGTATGTAGTTTTTGACCTTATATTGAACCTCCTATCTGAAAATTTGAAAATTCTTAAAAAATTCGTCGAAAATCTTGATGTCTCCGATCTCTTGTTTTGTACGTTTTTTCCACGTGTCTTGACATGCAAAGTATTCCTGCAAAGTTTGGTGAAGATCTGAGTATGTAGTTTTTGACCTCATCTGGAACCTCCTATCTGAAAATTTGAAAATTCTTAAAAAATTCGTCCAAAATCTTGATGTCTCCAATCTCTTGTTTTGTACGTTTTTTCCACGTGTCTTGACATCCAATGTATCCCTGCAATGTTTGGTGAAGATCTGAGTATGTAGTTTTTGACCTTATCTGGAACCTCCCATCTGAAAATTTGAAAATTCCTAAAAAATCCGTCCAAAATCTTGATGACCCCAATCTCTTTTTTGTACGTTTTTTCCACGTGTCTTGACATCCAATGTATCCCTGCAAAGTTTGGTGAAGATCTGAGTATGTAGTTTTTGACCTTATCTGGAACCTCCCATCTGAAAATTTGAAAATTCTTAAAAAATTCGACCAAAATCTTGATGTCTCCAATCTCTTTTTTGTACGTTTTTTCCACGTGTCTTGACATCCAATGTATCCCTGCAAAGTTTGGTGAAGTTCTGAGTATGTAGTTTTTGACCTTATCTGGAACCTCCCATCTGAAAATTTGAAAATTCTTAAAAAATTCGACCAAAATCTTGATGTCTCCAATCTTTTGTTTTGTACGTTTTTTCCACGTGTCTTGACACATAATGTATCCATGCAAAGTTTGGTGAAGATCTGAGTATGTAGTTTTTGACCTTATATGGAACCTCCTATCTGAAAATTTGAAAATTCTTAAAAAATTCGTCCAAAATCTTGATGTCTCCAATCTCTTGTTTTGTACGTTTTTTCCACGTGTCTTGACATCCAATGTATCCCTGCAAAGTTTGGTGAAGATCTGAGTATGTAGTTTTTGACCTTATCTGGAACCTCCCATCTGAAAATTTGAAAATTCCTAAAAAATCCGTGCAAAATCTTGATGACCCCAATCTCTTGTTTTGTACGTTTTTTCCACGTGTCTTGACATCCAATGTATCCATGCAAAGTTTGGTGAAGATCTGAGTATGTCGTTTTTGACCTTATCTGGAACATCCTTTCTGAAAATTTGAAAATTGTTAAAAAAGTCGTCCAAAATCTTGATGTCTCCAATCTCTTTTTTGTACGTTTTTTCCACGTGTCTTGACATCCAATGTATCCCTGCAAAGTTTGGTGAAGATCTGAGTATGTAGTTTTTGACCTTATCTGGAACCTCCCATCTGAAAATTTGAAAATTCTTCAAAAATTCGTCGAAAATCTTGATGTCTCCAATCTCTTGTTTTGTACGTTTTTTCCACGTGTCTCGACCTCCAATGGATCCCTGCAAAGTTTGGTGAAGATCTGAGTATGTCGTTTTTGACCTTATCTGGAACATCCTTTCTGAAAATTTGAAAATTCTTAAAAAATTCGTCGAAAATCTTGATGTCTCCAATCTCTTGTTTTGTACGTTTTTTCCACGTGTCTTGACATCCAATGTATCCCTGCAAAGTTTGGTGAAGATCTGAGTATGTAGTTTTTGACCTTATATGGAACCTCCTATCTGAAAATTTGAAAATTCTTAAAAAATTCGTCCAAAATCTTGATGTCTCCAATCTCTTGTTTTGTACGTTTTTTCCACGTGTCTCGACCTCCAATGGATCCCTGCAAAGTTTGGTGAAGATCTGAGTATGTCGTTTTTGACCTTATCTGGAACCTCCCATCTGAAAATTTGAAAATTCTTAAAAAATTCGTCGAAAATCTTGATGTCTCCGATCTCTTGTTTTGTACGTTTTTTCCACGTGTCTTGACATGCAAAGTATTCCTGCAAAGTTTGGTGAAGATCTGAGTATGTAGTTTTTGACCTCATCTGGAACCTCCTATCTGAAAATTTGAAAATTCTTAAAAAATTCGTCCAAAATCTTGATGTCTCCAATCTCTTGTTTTGTACGTTTTTTCCACGTGTCTTGACATCCAATGTATCCCTGCAAAGTTTGGTGAAGATCTGAGTATGTAGTTTTTGACCTTATCTGGAACCTCCCATCTGAAAATTTGAAAATTCCTAAAAAATCCGTCCAAAATCTTGATGACCCCAATCTCTTGTTTTGTACTTTTTTTTCCACGTGTCTCGACCTCCAATGTATCCCTGCAAAGTTTGGTGAAGATCTGAGTATGTAGTTTTTGACCTTATATGGAACCTCCTATCTGAAAATTTGAAAATTCTTAAAAAATTCGTCGAAAATCTTGATGTCTCCGATCTCTTGTTTTGTACGTTTTTTCCACGTGTCTTGACATGCAAAGTATTCCTGCAAAGTTTGGTGAAGGTCTGAGTATGTAGTTTTTGACCTCATCTGGAACCTCCTATCTGAAAATTTGAAAATTCTTAAAAAATTCGTCCAAAATCTTGATGTCTCCAATCTCTTGTTTTGTACGTTTTTTCCACGTGTCTTGACATCCAATGTATCCCTGCAATGTTTGGTGAAGATCTGAGTATGTAGTTTTTGACCTTATCTGGAACCTCCCATCTGAAAATTTGAAAATTCCTAAAAAATCCGTCCAAAATCTTGATGACCCCAATCTCTTTTTTGTACGTTTTTTCCACGTGTCTTGACATCCAATGTATCCCTGCAATGTTTGGTGAAGATCTGAGTATGTCGTTTTTGACCTTATCTGGAACATCCTTTCTGAAAATTTGAAAATTGTTAAAAAATTAGTCCAAAATCTTGATGTCTCCAATCTCTTTTTTGTACGTTTTTTCCACGTGTCTTGACATCCAATGTATCCCTGCAAAGTTTGGTGAAGATCTGAGTATGTAGTTTTTGACCTTATCTGGAACCTCCCATCTGAAAATTTGAAAATTCTTAAAAAATTCGACCAAAATCTTGATGTCTCCAATCTTTTGTTTGTACGTTTTTTCCACGTGTCTTGACACATAATGTATCCATGCAAAGTTTGGTGAAGATCTGAGTATGTAGTTTTTGACCTTATATGGAACCTCCTATCTGAAAATTTGAAAATTCTTAAAAAATTCGTCGAAAATCTTGATGTCTCCAATCTCTTGTTTTGTACGTTTTTTCCACGTGTCTTGACATCCAATGTATCCCTGCAAAGTTTGGTGAAGATCTGAGTATGTAGTTTTTGACCTTATCTGGAACCTCCCATCTGAAAATTTGAAAATTCCTAAAAAATCCGTGCAAAATCTTGATGACCCCAATCTCTTGTTTTGTACGTTTTTTCCACGTGTCTTGACATCCAATGTATCCATGCAAAGTTTGGTGAAGATCTGAGTATGTCGTTTTTGACCTTATCTGGAACATCCTTTCTGAAAATTTGAAAATTGTTAAAAAATTCGTCCAAAATCTTGATGTCTCCAATCTCTTTTTTGTACGTTTTTTCCACGTGTCTTGACATCCAATGTATCCCTGCAAAGTTTGGTGAAGATCTGAGTATGTAGTTTTTGACCTTATCTGGAACCTCCCATCTGAAAATTTGAAAATTCTTCAAAAATTCGTTCAAAATCTTGATGTCTCCAATCTCTTGTTTTGTACGTTTTTTCCACGTGTCTCGACCTCCAATGGATCCCTGCAAAGTTTGGTGAAGATCTGAGTATGTCGTTTTTGACCTTATCTGGAACATCCTTTCTGAAAATTTGAAAATTCTTAAAAAATTCGTCGAAAATCTTGATGTCTCCAATCTCTTGTTTTGTACGTTTTTTCCACGTGTCTTGACATCCAATGTATCCCTGCAAAGTTTGGTGAAGATCTGAGTATGTAGTTTTTGACCTTATATGGAACCTCCTATCTGAAAATTACAAAATTCTTAAAAAATTCGTCCAAAATCTTGATGTCTCCAATCTCTTGTTTTGTACGTTTTTTCCACGTGTCTCGACCTCCAATGGATCCCTGCAAAGTTTGGTGAAGATCTGAGTATGTCGTTTTTGACCTTATCTGGAACCTCCCATCTGAAAATTTGAAAATTCTTAAAAAATTCGTCGAAAATCTTGATGTCTCCGATCTCTTGTTTTGTACGTTTTTTCCACGTGTCTTGACATGCAAAGTATTCCTGCAAAGTTTGGTGAAGATCTGAGTATGTAGTTTTTGACCTCATCTGGAACCTCCTATCTGAAAATTTGAAAATTCTTAAAAAATTCGTCCAAAATCTTGATGTCTCCAATCTCTTGTTTTGTACGTTTTTTCCACGTGTCTTGACATCCAATGTATCCCTGCAATGTTTGGTGAAGATCTGAGTATGTAGTTTTTGACCTTATCTGGAACCTCCCATCTGAAAATTTGAAAATTCCTAAAAAATCCGTCCAAAATCTTGATGACCCCAATCTCTTGTTTTGTACTTTTTTTCCACGTGTCTCGACCTCCAATGTATCCCTGCAAAGTTTGGTGAAGATCTGAGTATCTAGTTTTTGACCTTATATGGAACCTCCTATCTGAAAATTTGAAAATTCTTAAAAAATTCGTCGAAAATCTTGATGTCTCCGATCTCTTGTTTTGTACGTTTTTTCCACGTGTCTTGACATGCAAAGTATTCCTGCAAAGTTTGGTGAAGATCTGAGTATGTAGTTTTTGACCTCATCTGGAACCTCCTATCTGAAAATTTGAAAATTCTTAAAAAATTCGTCCAAAATCTTCATGTCTCCAATCTCTTGTTTTGTACGTTTTTTCCACGTGTCTTGACATCCAATGTATCCCTGCAATGTTTGGTGAAGATCTGAGTATGTAGTTTTTGACCTTATCTGGAACCTCCCATCTGAAAATTTGAAAATTCCTAAAAAATCCGTCCAAAATCTTGATGACCCCAATCTCTTGTTTTGTACGTTTTTTCCACGTGTCTCGACCTCCAATGTATCGATGCAAAGTTTGGTGAAGATCTGAGTATGTAGTTTTTGACCTTATATGGAACCTCCTATCTGAAAATTTGAAAATTCTTAAAAAATTCGTCCAAAATCTTGATGTCACCAATCCTATGTTTTGTATGTTTTTTCCACGTGTCTTGACATCCAATGGATCCCTGCAAAGTTTGGTGAAGATCTGAGTATGTCGTTTTTGACCTTATCTGGAACCTCCCATCTGAAAATTTGAAAATTCTTAAAAAATTCGTCGAAAATCTTGATGTCTCCGATCTCTTGTTTTGTACGTTTTTTCCACGTGTCTTGACATGCAAAGTATTCCTGCAAAGTTTGGTGAAGATCTGAGTATGTAGTTTTTGACCTCATCTGGAACCTCCTATCTGAAAATTTGAAAATTCTTAAAAAATTCGTCCAAAATCTTGATGTCTCCAATCTCTTGTTTTGTACGTCTTTTCCACGTGTCTTGACATCCAATGTATCCCTGCAATGTTTGGTGAAGATCTGAGTATGTAGTTTTTGACCTTATCTGGAACCTCCCATCTGAAAATTTGAAAATTCCTAAAAAATCCGTCCAAAATCTTGTTGACCCCAATCTCTTGTTTTGTACTTTTTTTCCACGTGTCTCGACCTCCAATGTTACCCTGCAAAGTTTGGTGAAGATCTGAGTAAGTAGTTTTTGACCTTATCTGGAACCTCCCATCTGAAAATTTGAAAAATCTTAAAAAATCCGTGCAAAATCTTGATGACCCCAATCTCTTGTTTTGTACGTTTTTTCCACGTGTCTCGACCTCCAATGGATCCCTGCAAAGTTTGGTGAAGATCTGAGTATGTCGTTTTTGACCTTATCTGGAACCTCCCATCTGAAAATTTGAAAATTCTTAAAAAATTCGTCGAAAATCTTGATGTCTCCGATCTCTTGTTTTGTACGTTTTTTCCACGTGTCTTGACATGCAAAGTATTCCTGCAAAGTTTGGTGAAGATCTGAGTATGTAGTTTTTGACTTCATCTGGAACCTCCTATCTGAAAATTTGAAAATTCTTAAAAAATTCGTCCAAAATCTTGATGTCTCCAATCTCTTGTTTTGTACGTTTTTTCCACGTGTCTTGACATCCAATGTATCCCTGCAATGTTTGGTGAAGATCTGAGTATGTAGTTTTTGACCTTATCTGGAACCTCCCATCTGAAAATTTGAAAATTCCTAAAAAATCCGTCCAAAATCTTGATGACCCCAATCTCTTGTTTTGTACTTTTTTTTCCACGTGTCTCGACCTCCAATGTATCCCTGCAAAGTTTGGTGAAGATCTGAGTATGTAGTTTTTGACCTTATATGGAACCTCCTATCTGAAAATTTGAAAATTCTTAAAAAATTCGTCGAAAATCTTGATGTCTCCGATCTCTTGTTTTGTACGTTTTTTCCACGTGTCTTGACATGCAAAGTATTCCTGCAAAGTTTGGTGAAGATCTGAGTATGTAGTTTTTGACCTCATCTGGAACCTCCTATCTGAAAATTTGAAAATTCTTAAAAAATTCGTCCAAAATCTTGATGTCTCCAATCTCTTGTTTTGTACGTTTTTTCCACGTGTCTTGACATCCAATGTATCCCTGCAATGTTTGGTGAAGATCTGAGTATGTAGTTTTTGACCTTATCTGGAACCTCCCATCTGAAAATTTGAAAATTCCTAAAAAATCCGTCCAAAATCTTGATGACCCCAATCTCTTTTTTGTACGTTTTTTCCACGTGTCTTGACATCCAATGTATCCCTGCAATGTTTGGTGAAGATCTGAGTATGTCGTTTTTGACCTTATCTGGAACATCCTTTCTGAAAATTTGAAAATTGTTAAAAAATTCGTCCAAAATCTTGATGTCTCCAATCTCTTTTTTGTACGTTTTTTCCACGTGTCTTGACATCCAATGTATCCCTGCAAAGTTTGGTGAAGATCTGAGTATGTAGTTTTTGACCTTATCTGGAACCTCCCATCTGAAAATTTGAAAATTCTTAAAAAATTCGACCAAAATCTTGATGTCTCCAATCTTTTGTTTTGTACGTTTTTTCCACGTGTCTTGACACATAATGTATCCATGCAAAGTTTGGTGAAGATCTGAGTATGTAGTTTTTGACCTTATATGGAACCTCCTATCTGAAAATTTGAAAATTCTTAAAAAATTCGTCGAAAATCTTGATGTCTCCAATCTCTTGTTTTGTACGTTTTTTCCACGTGTCTTGACATCCAATGTATCCCTGCAAAGTTTGGTGAAGATCTGAGTATGTAGTTTTTGACCTTATCTGGAACCTCCCATCTGAAAATTTGAAAATTCCTAAAAAATCCGTGCAAAATCTTGATGACCCCAATCTCTTGTTTTGTACGTTTTTTCCACGTGTCTTGACATCCAATGTATCCATGCAAAGTTTGGTGAAGATCTGAGTATGTCGTTTTTGACCTTATCTGGAACATCCTTTCTGAAAATTTGAAAATTGTTAAAAAATTCGTCCAAAATCTTGATGTCTCCAATCTCTTTTTTGTACGTTTTTTCCACGTGTCTTGACATCCAATGTATCCCTGCAAAGTTTGGTGAAGATCTGAGTATGTAGTTTTTGACCTTATCTGGAACCTCCCATCTGAAAATTTGAAAATTCTTCAAAAATTCGTCCAAAATCTTGATGTCTCCAATCTCTTGTTTTGTACGTTTTTTCCACGTGTCTCGACCTCCAATGGATCCCTGCAAAGTTTGGTGAAGATCTGAGTATGTCGTTTTTGACCTTATCTGGAACATCCTTTCTGAAAATTTGAAAATTCTTAAAAAATTCGTCGAAAATCTTGATGTCTCCAATCTCTTGTTTTGTACGTTTTTTCCACGTGTCTTGACATCCAATGTATCCCTGCAAAGTTTGGTGAAGATCTGAGTATGTAGTTTTTGACCTTATATGGAACCTCCTATCTGAAAATTAGAAAATTCTTAAAAAATTCGTCCAAAATCTTGATGTCTCCAATCTCTTGTTTTGTACGTTTTTTCCACGTGTCTCGACCTCCAATGGATCCCTGCAAAGTTTGGTGAAGATCTGAGTATGTCGTTTTTGACCTTATCTGGAACCTCCCATCTGAAAATTTGAAAATTCTTAAAAAATTCGTCGAAAATCTTGATGTCTCCGATCTCTTGTTTTGTACGTTTTTTCCACGTGTCTTGACATGCAAAGTATTCCTGCAAAGTTTGGTGAAGATCTGAGTATATAGTTTTTGACCTCATCTGGAACCTCCTATCTGAAAATTTGAAAATTCTTAAAAAATTCGTCCAAAATCTTGATGTCTCCAATCTCTTGTTTTGTACGTTTTTTCCACGTGTCTTGACATCCAATGTATCCCTGCAATGTTTGGTGAAGATCTGAGTATGTAGTTTTTGAGCTTATCTGGAACCTCCCATCTGAAAATTTGAAAATTCCTAAAAAATCCGTCCAAAATCTTGATGACCCCAATCTCTTGTTTTGTACTTTTTTTCCACGTGTCTCGACCTCCAATGTATCCCTGCAAAGTTTGGTGAAGATCTGAGTATGTAGTTTTTGACCTTATATGGAACCTCCTATCTGAAAATTTGAAAATTCTTAAAAAATTCGTCGAAAATCTTGATGTCTCCGATCTCTTGTTTTGTACGTTTTTTCCACGTGTCTTGACATCCAATGTATCCCTGCAAAGTTTGGTGAAGATCTGAGTATGTAGTTTTTGACCTCATCTGGAACCTCCTATCTGAAAATTTGAAAATTCTTAAAAAATTCGTCCAAAATCTTCATGTCTCCAATCTCTTGTTTTGTACGTTTTTTCCACGTGTCTTGACATCCAATGTATCCCTGCAATGTTTGGTGAAGATCTGAGTATGTAGTTTTTGACCTTATCTGGAACCTCCCATCTGAAAATTTGAAAATTCCTAAAAAATCCGTCCAAAATCTTGATGACCCCAATCTCTTGTTTTGTACGTTTTTTCCACGTGTCTTGACATCCAATGTATCCCTGCAAAGTTTGGTGAAGATCTGAGTATGTAGTTTTTGACCTTATCTGGAACCTCCCATCTGAAAATTTGAAAATTCCTAAAAAATCCGTGCAAAATCTTGATGACCCCAATCTCTTGTTTTGTACGTTTTTTCCACGTGTCTTGACATGCAAAGTATTCCTGCAAAGTTTGGTGAAGATCTGAGTATGTAGTTTTTGACCTCATCTGGAACCTCCTATCTGAAAATTTGAAAATTCTTAAAAAATTCGTCCAAAATCTTGATGTCACCAATCCTATGTTTTGTATGTTTTTTCCACGTGTCTTGACATCCAATGGATCCCTGCAAAGTTTGGTGAAGATCTGAGTATGTCGTTTTTGACCTTATCTGGAACCTCCCATCTGAAAATTTGAAAATTCTTAAAAAATTCGTCGAAAATCTTGATGTCTCCGATCTCTTGTTTTGTACGTTTTTTCCACGTGTCTTGACATGCAAAGTATTCCTGCAAAGTTTGGTGAAGATCTGAGTATGTAGTTTTTGACCTCATCTGGAACCTCCTATCTGAAAATTTGAAAATTCTTAAAAAATTCGTCCAAAATCTTGATGTCTCCAATCTCTTGTTTTGTACGTTTTTTCCACGTGTCTTGACATCCAATGTATCCCTGCAATGTTTGGTGAAGATCTGAGTATGTAGTTTTTGACCTTATCTGGAACCTCCCATCTGAAAATTTGAAAATTCCTAAAAAATCCGTCCAAAATCTTGATGACCCCAATCTCTTGTTTTGTACTTTTTTTCCACGTGTCTCGACCTCCAATGTATCCCTGCAAAGTTTGGTGAAGATCTGAGTATGTAGTTTTTGACCTTATATGGAACCTCCTATCTGAAAATTTGAAAATTCTTAAAAAATTCGTCCAAAATCTTGATGTCACCAATCCTATGTTTTGTATGTTTTTTCCACGTATCTTGACATCCAATGTATCCATGCAAAGTTTGGTGAAGATCTGAGTATGTCGTTTTTGACCTTATCTGGAACCTCCCATCTGAAAATTTGAAAATTCTTAAAAAATTCGTCGAAAATCTTGATGTCTCCGATCTCTTGTTTTGTACGTTTTTTCCACGTGTCTTGACATGCAAAGTATTCCTGCAAAGTTTGGTGAAGATCTGAGTATGTAGTTTTTGACCTTATATGGAACCTCCTTTCTGAAAATTTGAAAATTCTTAAAAAATTCGTCGAAAATCTTGATGTCTCCAATCTCTTGTTTTGTACGTTTTTTCCACGTGTCTTGACATCCAATGTATCCCTGCAAAGTTTGGTGAAGATCTGAGTATGTAGTTTTTGACCTTATATGGAACCTCCTATCTGAAAATTAGAAAATTCTTAAAAAATTCGTCCAAAATCTTGATGTCTCCAATCTCTTGTTTTGTACGTTTTTTCCACGTGTCTCGACCTCCAATGGATCCCTGCAAAGTTTGGTGAAGATCTGAGTATGTCGTTTTTGACCTTATCTGGAACCTCCCATCTGAAAATTTGAAAATTCTTAAAAAATTCGTCGAAAATCTTGATGTCTCCGATCTCTTGTTTTGTACGTTTTTTCCACGTGTCTTGACATGCAAAGTATTCCTGCAAAGTTTGGTGAAGATCTGAGTATGTAGTTTTTGACCTCATCTGGAACCTCCTATCTGAAAATTTGAAAATTCTTAAAAAATTCGTCCAAAATCTTGATGTCTCCAATCTCTTGTTTTGTACGTTTTTTCCACGTGTCTTGACATCCAATGTATCCCTGCAATGTTTGGTGAAGATCTGAGTATGTAGTTTTTGACCTTATCTGGAACCTCCCATCTGAAAATTTGAAAATTCCTAAAAAATCCGTCCAAAATCTTGATGACCCCAATCTCTTGTTTTGTACTTTTTTTCCACGTGTCTCGACCTCCAAAGTATCCCTGCAAAGTTTGGTGAAGATCTGAGTATGTAGTTTTTGACCTTATATGGAACCTCCTATCTGAAAATTTGAAAATTCTTAAAAAATTCGTCGAAAATCTTGATGTCTCCGATCTCTTGTTTTGTACGTTTTTTCCACGTGTCTTGACATCCAATGTATCCCTGCAAAGTTTGGTGAAGATCTGAGTATGTAGTTTTTGACCTCATCTGGAACCTCCTATCTGAAAATTTGAAAATTCTTAAAAAATTCGTCCAAAATCTTCATGTCTCCAATCTCTTGTTTTGTACGTTTTTTCCACGTGTCTTGACATCCAATGTATCCCTGCAATGTTTGGTGAAGATCTGAGTATGTAGTTTTTGACCTTATCTGGAACCTCCCATCTGAAAATTTGAAAATTCCTAAAAAATCCGTCCAAAATCTTGATGACCCCAATCTCTTGTTTTGTACTTTTTTTCCACGTGTCTCGACCTCCAATGTATCCCTGCAAAGTTTGGTGAAGATCTGAGTATGTAGTTTTTGACCTTATATGGAACCTCCTATCTGAAAATTTGAAAATTCTTAAAAAATTCGTCCAAAATCTTGATGTCACCAATCCTATGTTTTGTATGTTTTTTCCACGTGTCTTGACATCCAATGGATCCCTGCAAAGTTTGGTGAAGATCTGAGTATGTCGTTTTTGACCTTATCTGGAACCTCCCATCTGAAAATTTGAAAATTCTTAAAAAATTCGTCGAAAATCTTGATGTCTCCGATCTCTTGTTTTGTACGTTTTTTCCACGTGTCTTGACATGCAAAGTATTCCTGCAAAGTTTGGTGAAGATCTGAGTATGTAGTTTTTGACCTCATCTGGAACCTCCTATCTGAAAATTTGAAAATTCTTAAAAAATTCGTCCAAAATCTTGATGTCTCCAATCTCTTGTTTTGTACGTTTTTTCCACGTGTCTTGACATCCAATGTATCCCTGCAATGTTTGGTGAAGATCTGAGTATGTAGTTTTTGACCTTATCTGGAACCTCCCATCTGAAAATTTGAAAATTCCTAAAAAATCCGTCCAAAATCTTGATGACCCCAATCTCTTATTTTGTACTTTTTTTCCACGTGTCTCGACCTCCAATGTATCCCTGCAAAGTTTGGTGAAGATCTGAGTATGTAGTTTTTGACCTTATATGGAACCTCCTATCTGAAAATTTGAAAATTCTTAAAAAATTCGTCCAAAATCTTGATGTCACCAATCCTATGTTTTGTATGTTTTTTCCACGTGTCTTGACATCCAATGTATCCATGCAAAGTTTGGTGAAGATCTGAGTATGTCGTTTTTGACCTTATCTGGAACCTCCCATCTGAAAATTTGAAAATTCTTAAAAAATTCGTCGAAAATCTTGATGTCTCCGATCTCTTGTTTTGTACGTTTTTTCCACGTGTCTTGACATGCAAAGTATTCCTGCAAAGTTTGGTGAAGATCTGAGTATGTAGTTTTTGACCTCATCTGGAACCTCCTATCTGAAAATTTGAAAATTCTTAAAAAATTCGTCCAAAATTTTGATGTCTCCAATCTCTTGTTTTGTACGTTTTTTCCACGTGTCTTGACATCCAATGTATCCCTGCAATGTTTGGTGAAGATCTGAGTATGTAGTTTTTGACCTTATCTGCAACCTCCCATCTGAAAATTTGAAAATTCCTAAAAAATCCCTCCAAAATCTTGATGACCCCAATCTCTTGTTTTGTATGTTTTTTCCACGTGTCTTGACATCCAATGTATCCCTGCAAAGTTTGGTGAAGATCTGAGTATGTAGTTTTGACCTTATCTGGAACCTCCTATCTGAAAATTTGAAAATTCTTAAAAAATTCGTCCAAAATCTTGATGTCTCCAATCTCTTGTTTTGTACGTTTTTTCCACGTGTCTTGACATCCAAAGTATCCCTGCAAAGTTTGGTGAAGATCTGAGTATGTAGTTTTTGACCTTATATGGAACCTCCTTTCTGAAAATTTGAGAATTCTTAAAAAATTCGTCCAAAATCTTGATGTCTCCAATCTCTTGTTTTGTACGTTTTTTCCACGTGTCTTGACATCCAATATATCCATGCAAAGTTTGGTGAAGATCTGAGTATGTCGTTTTTGACCTTATCTGGAACCTCCCATCTGAAAATTTGAAAATTCTTAAAAAATCCGTGCAAAATCTTGATGACCCCAATCTCTTGTTTTGTACGTTTTTTCCACGTGTTTTGACATCCAATGTATCCATGCAAAGTTTGGTGAAGATCTGAGTATGTCGTTTTTGACCTTATCTGGAACCTCCCATCTGAAAATTTGAAAATTCTTAAAAAATTCGTCGAAAATCTTGATGTCTCCAATCTCTTGTTTTGTACGTTTTTTCCACGTGTCTTGACATGCAAAGTATCAATGCAACGTTTGGTGAAGATCTGAGTATGTAGTTTTTGACCTTATCTGGAACCTCCTATCTGAAAATTTGAAAATTCTTCAAAAATTCGTCGAAAATCTTGATGTCTCCAATCTCTTGTTTTGTACGTTTTTTCCACGTGTCTTGACATCCAATGTATCCCTGCAATGTTTGGTGGAGATCTGAGTATGTAGTTTTTGACCTTATCTGGGACCTCCTTTCAGAAAATTTGAAAATTCTTCAAAAATTTGTCCAAAATCTTGATGTCTCCAATCTCTTGTTTTGTACGTTTTTTCCACGTGTCTCGACATCCAATGTATCCCTGCAAAGTTTGGTGAAGATCTGAGTATGTCGTTTTTGACCTTATCTGGAACATCCTTTCTGAAATTTTGAAAATTCTTAAAAAATTCGTCGAAAATCTTGATGTCTCCAATCTCTTGTTTTGTACGTTTTTTCCACGTGTCTTGACATCCAATGTATCCCTGCAAAGTTTGGTGAAGATCTGAGTATGTAGTTTTTGACCTTATATGGAACCTCCTATCTGAAAATTTGAAAATTCTTAAAAAATTCGACCAAAATCTTGATGTTCCGAATCCTATGTTTTGTATGTTTTTTCCACGTGTCTTGACATCCAAAGTATCCCTGCAAAGTTTGGTGAAGATCTGAGTATGTAGTTTTTGACCTTATATGGAACCTCCTTTCTGAAAATTTGAGAATTCTTAAAAAATTCGTCCAAAATCTTGATGTCTCCAATCTCTTGTTTTGTACGTTTTTTCCACGTGTCTTGACATGCAAAGTATCAATGCAACGTTTGGTGAAGATCTGAGTATGTAGTTTTTGACCTTATCTGGAACCTCCTATCTGAAAATTTGAAAATTCTTCAAAAATTCGTCGAAAATCTTGATGTCTCCAATCTCTTGTTTTGTACGTTTTTTCCACGTGTCTTGACATCCAATGTATCCCTGCAATGTTTGGTGGAGATCTGAGTATGTAGTTTTTGACCTTATCTGGGACCTCCTTTAAGAAAATTTGAAAATTCTTCAAAAATTTGTCCAAAATCTTGATGTCTCCAATCTCTTGTTTTGTACGTTTTTTCCACGTGTCTCGACATCCAATGTATCCCTGCAAAGTTTGGTGAAGATCTGAGTATGTCGTTTTTGACCTTATCTGGAACATCCTTTCTGAAATTTTGAAAATTCTTAAAAAATTCGTCGAAAATCTTGATGTCTCCAATCTCTTGTTTTGTACGTTTTTTCCACGTGTCTTGACATCCAATGTATCCCTGCAAAGTTTGGTGAAGATCTGAGTATGTAGTTTTTGACCTTATATGGAACCTCCTATCTGAAAATTTGAAAATTCTTAAAAAATTCGACCAAAATCTTGATGTTCCGAATCCTATGTTTTGTATGTTTTTTCCACGTGTCTTGACATCCAATGTATCCATGCAAAGTTTGGTGAAGATCTGAGTATGTAGTTTTTGACCTTATATTGAACCTCCCATCTGAAAATTTGAAAATTCTTAAAAAATTCGTCCAAAATCTTGATGACCCCAATCTCTTGTTTTGTACGTTTTTTCCACGTGTCTTGACATCCAAAGTATCCCTGCAAAGTTTGGTGAAGATCTGAGTATGTAGTTTTTGACCTTATATGGAACCTCCTTTCTGAAAATTTGAGAATTCTTAAAAAATTCGTCCAAAATCTTGATGTCTCCAATCTCTTGTTTTGTACGTTTTTTCCACGTGTCTTGACATCCAATATATCCATGCAAAGTTTGGTGAAGATCTGAGTATGTCGTTTTTGACCTTATCTGGAACCTCCCATCTGAAAATTTGAAAATTCTTAAAAAATCCGTGCAAAATCTTGATGACCCCAATCTCTTGTTTTGTACGTTTTTTCCACGTGTCTTGACATCCAATGTATCCATGCAAAGTTTGGTGAAGATCTGAGTATGTCGTTTTTGACCTTATCTGGAACCTCCCATCTGAAAATTTGAAAATTCTTAAAAAATTCGTCGAAAATCTTGATGTCTCCAATCTCTTGTTTTGTACGTTTTTTCCACGTGTCTTGACATGCAAAGTATCCCTGCAACGTTTGGTGAAGATCTGAGTATGTAGTTTTTGACCTTATCTGGAACCTCCTATCTGAAAATTTGAAAATTCTTAAAAAATTCGTCCAAAATCTTGATGTCTCCAATCTCTTGTTTTGTACGTTTTTTCCACGTGTCTTGACATCCAATGTATCCCTGCAATGTTTGGTGAAGATCTGAGTATGTAGTTTTTGACCTTATATGGAGCCTCCTATCTGAAAATTTGAAAATTCTTAAAAAATTCGTCCAAAATCTTGATGTCTCCAATCTCTTGTTTTGTACGTTCTTTCCACGTGTCTTGACATCCAATGTATCCCTGCAATGTTTGGTGAAGATCTGAGTATGTAGTTTTTGACCTTATATGGAACCTCCTATCTGAAAATTTGAAAATTCTTAAAAGAATTTAACAAAATCTTGATGTCCCCAATCCTATGTTTTGTATGTTTTTTTCACGTGTCTTGACATACAATGTATCCCTGCAGAGTTTGGTGAAGATCTGAGTATGTAGTTTTTGACCTTATCTGGAACCTCCCATCTGAAAATTTGAAAATTCCTAAAAAATCCGTCCAAAATCTTGTTGACCCGAATCTCTTGTTTTGTACGTTTTTTCCACGTGTCTTGACATCCAATGTATCCCTGCAAAGTTTGGTGAAGATCTGAGTATGTAGTTTTTGACCTTATCTGGAACCGCATTTCTGAAAATTTGAAAATTTTTAAAAAAATCGTCCAAAATCTTGATGTCTCCAATCTCTTGTTTTGTACGTTTTTTCCACGTGGCTTGACATCCAATGTATCCCTGCAAAGTTTGGTGAAGATCTGAGTATGTAGTTTTTGACCTTATATGGAACCTCCTATCTGAAAATTTGAAAATTCTTAAAAAATTCGTCCAAAATCTTGATGTCTCCAATCTCTTGTTTTGTACGTTTTTTCCACGTGTCTCGACCTCCAATGGATCCCTGCAAAGTTTGGTGAAGATCTGAGTATGCCGTTTTTGACCTTATCTGGAACCTCCCATCTGAAAATTTGAAAATTCTTAAAAAATTCGTCGAAAATCTTGATGTCTCCGATCTCTTGTTTTGTACGTTTTTTCCACGTGTCTTGACATGCAAAGTATTCCTGCAAAGTTTGGTGAAGATCTGAGTATGTAGTTTTTGACCTCATCTGGAACCTCCTATCTGAAAATTTGAAAATTCTTAAAAAATTCGTCCAAAATCTTGATGTCTCCAATCTCTTGTTTTGTACGTTTTTTCCACGTGTCTTGACATCCAATGTATCCCTGCAAAGTTTGGTGAAGATCTGAGTATGTAGTTTTTGACCTTATCTGGAACCTCCTATCTGAAAATTTGAAAATTCTTAAAAAATTCGTCCAAAATCTTGATGTCTCCAATCTCTTGTTTTGTACGTTTTTTCCACGTGTCTTGATATCCAATGTATCCCTGCAAAGTTTGGTGAAGATCTGAGTATGTCGTTTTTGACCTTATCTGGAACATCCTTTCTGAAAATTTGAAAATTGTTAAAAAATTCGTCCAAAATCTTGATGTCTCCAATCTCTTTTTTGTACGTTTTTTCCACGTGTCTTGACATCCAATGTATCCCTGCAAAGTTTGGTGAAGATCTGAGTATGTAATTTTTGACCTTATCTGGAACCTCCCATCTGAAAATTTGAAAATTCTTAAAAAATTCGACCAAAATCTTGATGTCTCCAATCTTTTGTTTTGTACGTTTTTTCCACGTGTCTTGACACATAATGTATCCATGCAAAGTTTGGTGAAGATCTGAGTATGTAGTTTTTGACCTTATATGGAACCTCCTATCTGAAAATTTGAAAATTCTTAAAAAATTCGTCCAAAATCTTGATGTCTCCAATCTCTTGTTTTGTACGTTTTTTCCACGTGTCTTGACATCCAATGTATCCCTGCAAAGTTTGGTGAAGATCTGAGTATGTAGTTTTTGACCTTATCTGGAACCTCCCATCTGAAAATTTGAAAATTCCTAAAAAATCCGTGCAAAATCTTGATGACCCCAATCTCTTGTTTTGTACGTTTTTTCCACGTGTCTTGACATCCAATGTATTCCTGCAATGTTTGGTGAAGATCTGAGTATGTAGTTTTTGACCTTATATGGAACCTCCTATCTGAAAATTTGAAAATTCTTAAAAAATTCGACCAAAATCTTGATGTTCCGAATCCTATGTTTTGTATGTTTTTTCCACGTGTCTTGACATCCAATGTATCCATGCAAAGTTTTTTGAAGATCTGAGTATGTAGTTTTTGACCTTATATTGAACCTCCCATCTGAAAATTTGAAAATTCTTAAAAAATTCGTCCAAAATCTTGATGACCCCAATCTCTTGTTTTGTACGTTTTTTCCACGTGTCTTGACATCCAAAGTATCCCTGCAAAGTTTGGTGAAGATCTGAGTATGTAGTTTTTGACCTTATATGGAACCTCCTTTCTGAAAATTTGAGAATTCTTAAAAAATTCGTCCAAAATCTTGATGTCTCCAATCTCTTGTTTTGTACGTTTTTTCCACGTGTCTTGACATCCAATGTATCCATGCAAAGTTTGGTGAAGATCTGAGTATGTCGTTTTTGACCTTATCTGGAACCTCCCATCTGAAAATTTGAAAATTCTTAAAAAATTCGTCGAAAATCTTGATGTCTCCAATCTTTTGTTTTGTACGTTTTTTCCACGTGTCTTGACATGCAAAGTATCCCTGCAACGTTTGGTGAAGATCTGAGTATGTAGTTTTTGACCTTATCTGGAACCTCCTATCTGAAAATTTGAAAATTCTTAAAAAATTCGTCGAAAATCTTGATGTCTCCAATCTCTTGTTTTGTACGTTTTTTCCACGTGTCTTGATATCCAATGTATCCCTGCAAAGTTTGGTGAAGATCTGAGTATGTCGTTTTTGACCTTATCTGGAACATCCTTTCTGAAAATTTGAAAATTGTTAAAAAATTCGTCCAAAATCTTGATGTCTCCAATCTCTTTTTTGTACGTTTTTTCCACGTGTCTTGACATCCAATGTATCCCTGCAAAGTTTGGTGAAGATCTGAGTATGTAGTTTTTGACCTTATCTGGAACCTCCCATCTGAAAATTTGAAAATTCTTAAAAAATTCGACCAAAATCTTGATGTCTCCAATCTTTTGTTTTGTAGGTTTTTTCCACGTGTCTTGACACATAATGTATCCATGCAAAGTTTGGTGAAGATCTGAGTATGTAGTTTTTGACCTTATATGGAACCTCCTATCTGAAAATTTGAAAATTCTTAAAAAATTCGTCCAAAATCTTGATGTCTCCAATCTCTTGTTTTGTACGTTTTTTCCACGTGTCTTGACATCCAATGTATCCCTGCAAAGTTTGGTGAAGATCTGAGTATGTAGTTTTTGACCTTATCTGGAACCTCCCATCTGAAAATTTGAAAATTCCTAAAAAATCCGTGCAAAATCTTGATGACCCCAATCTCTTGTTTTGTACGTTTTTTCCACGTGTCTTGACATCCAATGTATCCATGCAAAGTTTGGTGAAGATCTGAGTATGTCGTTTTTGACCTTATCTGGAACATCCTTTCTGAAAATTTGAAAATTGTTAAAAAATTCGTCCAAAATCTTGATGTCTCCAATCTCTTTTTTGTACGTTTTTTCCACGTGTCTTGACATCCAATGTATCCCTGCAAAGTTTGGTGAAGATCTGAGTATGTAGTTTTTGACCTTATCTGGAACCTCCCATCTGAAAATTTGAAAATTCTTCAAAAATTCGTCGAAAATCTTGATGTCTCCAATCTCTTGTTTTGTACGTTTTTTCCACGTGTCTTGACATCCAAAGTATCCCTGCAAAGTTTGGTGAAGATCTGAGTATGTAGTTTTTGACCTTATCTGGGACCTCCTATCAGAAAATTTGAAAATTCTTCAAAAATTCGTCCAAAATCTTGATGTCTCCAATCTCTTGTTTTGTACGTTTTTTCCACGTGTCTCGACCTCCAATGTATCCCTGCAAAGTTTGGTGAAGATCTGAGTATGTCGTTTTTGACCTTATCTGGAACATCCTTTCTGAAAATTTGAAAATTCTTAAAAAATTCGTCTAAAATCTTGATGTCTCCAATCTCTTGTTTTGTACGTTTTTTCCACGTGTCTTGACATCCAATGTATCCCTGCAAAGTTTGGTGAAGATCTGAGTATGTAGTTTTTGACCTTATATGGAACCTCCTATCTGAAAATTTGAAAATTCTTAAAAAATTCGTCCAAAATCTTGATGTCTCCAATCTCTTGTTTTGTACGTTTTTTCCACGTGTCTCGACCTCTAATGGATCCCTGCAAAGTTTGGTGAAGATCTGAGTATGTCGTTTTTGACCTTATCTGGAACCTCCCATCTGAAAATTTGAAAATTCTTAAAAAATTCGTCGAAAATCTTGATGTCTCCGATCTCTTGTTTTGTACGTTTTTTCCACGTGTCTTGACATGCAAAGTATTCCTGCAAAGTTTGGTGAAGATCTGAGTATGTAGTTTTTGACCTCATCTGGAACCTCCTATCTGAAAATTTGAAAATTCTTAAAAAATTCGTCCAAAATCTTGATGTCTCCAATCTCTTGTTTTGTACGTTTTTTCCACGTGTCTTGACATCCAATGTATCCCTGCAAAGTTTGGTGAAGATCTGAGTATGTAGTTTTTGACCTTATCTGGAACCTCCTATCTGAAAATTTGAAAATTCTTAAAAAAATCGTCCAAAATCTTGATGTCTCCAATCTCTTGTTTTGTACGTTTTTTCCACGTGTCTTGATATCCAATGTATCCCTGCAAAGTTTGGTGAAGATCTGAGTATGTCGTTTTTGATCTTATCTGGAACATCCTTTCTGAAAATTTGAAAATTGTTAAAAAATTCGTCCAAAATCTTGATGTCTCATATCTCTTGTTTTGTACGTTTTTTCCACGTGTCTTGACATCCAATGTATCCCTGCAAAGTTTGGTGAAGATCTGAGTATGTAGTTTTTGACCTTATCTGGAACCTCCCATCTGAAAATTTGAAAATTCTTAAAAAATTCGACCAAAATCTTGATGTCTCCAATCTCTTGTTTTGTACGTTTTTTCCACGTGTCTTGACACATAATGTATCCATGCAAAGTTTGGTGAAGATCTGAGTATGTAGTTTTTGACCTTATATGGAACCTCCTATCTGAAAATTTGAAAATTCTTAAAAAATTCGTCCAAAATCTTGATGTCTCCAATCTCTTGTTTTGTACGTTTTTTCCACGTGTCTTGACATCCAATGTATCCCTGCAAAGTTTGGTGAAGATCTGAGTATGTAGTTTTTGACCTTATCTGGAACCTCCCATCTGAAAATTTGAAAATTCCTAAAAAATCCGTCCAAAATCTTGATGACCACAATCTCTTGTTTTGTACGTTTTTTCCACGTGTCTTGACATTCAATGTATCCCTGCAAAGTTTGGTGAAGATCTGAGTATGTAGTTTTTGACCTTATATGGAACCTCCTTTCTGAAAATTTGAAAATTCTTAAAAAATTCGTCCAAAATCTTGAAGACCCCAATCTCTTGTTTTGTACGTTTTTTCCACGTGTCTTGACATCCAATGTATCCCTGCAAAGTTTGGTGAAGATCTGAGTATGTAGTTTTTGACCTTATATGGAACCTCCTTTCTGAAAATTTGAGAATTCTTAAAAAATTCGTCCAAAATCTTGATGTCTCCAATCTCTTGTTTTGTACTTTTTTTCCACGTGTCTTGACATCCAATGTATCCATGCAAAGTTTGGTGAAGATCTGAGTATGTCGTTTTTGACCTTATCTGGAACCTCCCATCCGAAAATTTGAAAATTCTTAAAAAATTCGTCGAAAATCTTGATGTCTCCAATCTCTTGTTTTGTACGTTTTTTCCACGTGTCTTGACATGCAAAGTATCCCTGCAACGTTTGGTGAAGATCTGAGTATGTAGTTTTTGACCTTATCTGGAACCTCCTATCTGAAAGTTTGAAAATTCTTCAAAAATTCGTCGAAAATCTTGATGTCTCCAATCTCTTGCTTTGTACGTTTTTTCCACGTGTGTTGACATCCAATGTATCCCTGCAATGTTTGGTGGAGATCTGAGTATGTAGTTTTTGACCTTATCTGGAACCTCCTATCTGAAAATTTGAAAATTCTTCAAAAATTCGTCCAAAATCTTGATGTCTCCAATCTCTTGTTTTGTACGTTTTTTCCACGTGTCTCGACCTCCAATGTATCCCTGCAAAGTTAGTGAAGATCTGAGTATGTCGTTTTTGACCTTATCTGGAACATCCTATCTGAAAATTTGAAAATTCTTAAAAAATTCGTCCAAAATCTTGATGTCACCAATCCTATGTTTTGTATGTTTTTTCCACGTGTCTTGACATCCAATGTATCCATGCAAAGTTTGGTGAAGATCTGAGTATGTCGTTTTTGACCTTATCTGGAACCTCCCATCTGAAAATTTGAAAATTCTTAAAAAATTCGTCGAAAATCTTGATGTCTCCGATCTCTTGTTTTGTACGTTTTTTCCACGTGTCTTGACATGCAAAGTATTCCTGCAAAGTTTGGTGAAGATCTGAGTATGTAGTTTTTGACCTCATCTGGAACCTCCTATCTGAAAATTTGAAAATTCTTAAAAAATTCGTCCAAAATTTTGATGTCTCCAATCTCTTGTTTTGTACGTTTTTTCCACGTGTCTTGACATCCAATGTATCCCTGCAATGTTTGGTGAAGATCTGAGTATGTAGTTTTTGACCTTATCTGGAACCTCCCATCTGAAAATTTGAAAATTCCTAAAAAATCCGTCCAAAATCTTGATGACCCCAATCTCTTGTTTTGTACGTTTTTTCCACGTGTCTTGACATCCAATGTATCCCTGCAAAGTTTGGTGAAGATCTGAGTATGTAGTTTTTGACCTTATCTGGAACCTCCTATCTGAAAATTTGAAAATTCTTAAAAAATTCGTCCAAAATCTTGATGTCTCCAATCTCTTGTTTTGTACGTTTTTTCCACGTGTCTTGATATCCAATGTATCCCTGCAAAGTTTGGTGAAGATCTGAGTATGTCGTTTTTGACCTTATCTGGAACATCCTTTCTGAAAATTTGAAAATTGTTAAAAAATTCGTCCAAAATCTTGATGTCTCCAATCTCTTTTTTGTACGTTTTTTCCACGTGTCTTGACATCCAATGTATCCCTGCAAAGTTTGGTGAAGATCTGAGTATGTAGTTTTTGACCTTATCTGGAACCTCCCATCTGAAAATTTGAAAATTCTTAAAAAATTCGACCAAAATCTTGATGTCTCCAATCTTTGTTTTGTACGTTTTTTCCACGTGTCTTGACACATAATGTATCCATGCAAAGTTTGGTGAAGATCTGAGTATGTAGTTTTTGACCTTATATGGAACCTCCTATCTGAAAATTTGAAAATTCTTAAAAAATTCGTCCAAAATCTTGATGTCTCCAATCTCTTGTTTTGTACGTTTTTTCCACGTGTCTTGACATCCAATGTATCCCTGCAAAGTTTGGTGAAGATCTGAGTATGTAGTTTTTGACCTTATCTGGAACCTCCCATCTGAAAATTTGAAAATTCCTAAAAAATCCGTGCAAAATCTTGATGACCCCAATCTCTTGTTTTGTACGTTTTTTCCACGTGTCTTGACATCCAATGTATTCCTGCAATGTTTGGTGAAGATCTGAGTATGTAGTTTTTGACCTTATATGGAACCTCCTATCTGAAAATTTGAAAATTCTTAAAAAATTCGACCAAAATCTTGATGTTCCGAATCCTATGTTTTGTATGTTTTTTCCACGTGTCTTGACATCCAATGTATCCATGCAAAGTTTGGTGAAGATCTGAGTATGTAGTTTTTGACCTTATATTGAACCTCCCATCTGAAAATTTGAAAATTCTTAAAAAATTCGTCCAAACTCTTGATGACCCCAATCTCTTGTTTTGTACGTTTTTTCCACGTGTCTTGACATCCAAAGTATCCCTGCAAAGTTTGGTGAAGATCTGAGTATGTAGTTTTTGACCTTATATTGAACCTCCCATCTGAAAATTTGAAAATTCTTAAAAAATTCGTCCAAAATCTTGATGTCTCCAATCTCTTGTTTTGTACGTTTTTTCCACGTGTCTTGACATCCAATGTATCCATGCAAAGTTTGGTGAAGATCTGAGTATGTCGTTTTTGACCTTATCTGGAACCTCCCATCTGAAAATTTGAAAATTCTTAAAAAATTCGTCGAAAATCTTGATGTCTCCAATCTTTTGTTTTGTACGTTTTTTCCACGTGTCTTGACATGCAAAGTATCCCTGCAACGTTTGGTGAAGATCTGAGTATGTAGTTTTTGACCTTATCTGGAACCTCCTATCTGAAAATTTGAAAATTCTTCAAAAATTCGTCGAAAATCTTGATGTCTCCAATCTCTTGTTTTGTACGTTTTTTCCACGTGTCTTGACATCCAATGTATTCCTGCAATGTTTGGTGGAGATCTGAGTATGTAGTTTTAGACCTTATCTGGAACCTCCTATCTGAAAATTTGAAAATTCTTCAAAAATTCGTCCAAAATCTTGATGTCTCCAATCTCTTGTTTTGTACGTTTTTTCCACGTGTCTCGACCTCCAATGGATCCCTGCAAAGTTTGGTGAAGATCTGAGTATGTCGTTTTTGACCTTATCTGGAACATCCTTTCTGAAAATTTGAAAATTCTTAAAAAATTCGTCGAAAATCTTGATGTCTCCAATCTCTTGTTTTGTACGTATTTTCCACGTGTCTTGACATCCAATGTATCCCTGCAAAGTTTGGTGAAGATCTGAGTATGTAGTTTTTGACCTTATATGGAACCTCCTATCTGAAAATTTGAAAATTCTTAAAAAATTCGTCCAAAATCTTGATGTCTCCAATCTCTTGTTTTGCACGTTTTTTCCACGTGTCTCGACCTCCAATGGATCCCTGCAAAGTTTGGTGAAGATCTGAGTATGTCGTTTTTGACCTTATCTGGAACCTCCCATCTGAAAATTTGAAAATTCTTAAAAAATTCGTCGAAAATCTTGATGTCTCCGATCTCTTGTTTTGTACGTTTTTTCCACGTGTCTTGACATGCAAAGTATTCCTGCAAAGTTTGGTGAAGATCTGAGTATGTAGTTTTTGACCTCATCTGGAACCTCCTATCTGAAAATTTGAAAATTCTTAAAAAATTCGTCCAAAATCTTGATGTCTCCAATCTCTTGTTTTGTACGTTTTTTCCACGTGTCTTGACATCCAATGTATCCCTGCAATGTTTGGTGAAGATCTGAGTATGTAGTTTTTGACCTTATCTGGAACCTCCCATCTGAAAATTTGAAAATTCCTAAAAAATTCGTCCAAAATCTTGATGTCTCCAATCTCTTGTTTTGTACGTTTTTTCCACGTGTCTCGACCTCCAATGGATCCCTGCAAAGTTTGGTGAAGATCTGAGTATGTCGTTTTTGACCTTATCTGGAACCTCCCATCTGAAAATTTGAAAATTCTTAAAAAATTCGTCGAAAATCTTGATGTCTCCGATCTCTTGTTTTGTACGTTTTTTCCACGTGTCTTGACATGCAAAGTATTCCTGCAAAGTTTGGTGAAGATCTGAGTATGTAGTTTTTGACCTCATCTGGAACCTCCTATCTGAAAATTTGAAAATTCTTAAAAAAATCGTCCAAAATCTTGATGTCTCCAATCTCTTGTTTTGTACGTTTTTTCCACGTGTCTTGACATCCAATGTATCCCTGCAATGTTTGGTGAAGATCTGAGTATGTAGTTTTTGACCTTATCTGGAACCTCCCATCTGAAAATTTGAAAATTCCTAAAAAATCCGTCCAAAATCTTGATGACCCCAATCTCTTTTTTTGTACTTTTTTTCCACGTGTCTCGACCTCCAATGTATCCCTGCAAAGTTTGGTGAAGATCTGAGTATGTAGTTTTTGACCTTATATGGAACCTCCTATCTGAAAATTTGAAAATTCTTAAAAAATTCTTCCAAAATCTTGATGTCACCAATCCTATGTTTTGTATGTTTTTTCCACGTGTCTTGACATCCAATGGATCCCTGCAAAGTTTGGTGAAGATCTGAGTATGTCGTTTTTGACCTTATCTGGAACCTCCCATCTGAAAATTTGAAAATTCTTAAAAAATTCGTCGAAAATCTTGATGTCTCCGATCTCTTGTTTTGTACGTTTTTTCCACGTGTCTTGACATGCAAAGTATTCCTGCAAAGTTTGGTGAAGATCTGAGTATGTAGTTTTTGACCTCATCTGGAACCTCCTATCTGAAAATTTGAAAATTCTTAAAAAATTCGTCCAAAATCTTGATGTCTCCAATCTCTTGTTTTGTACGTTTTTCCCACGTGTCTTGACATCCAATGTATCCCTGCAATGTTTGGTGAAGATCTGAGTATGTAGTTTTTGACCTTATCTGGAACCTCCCATCTGAAAATTTGAAAATTCCTAAAAAATCCGTCCAAAATCTTGATGACCCCAATCTCTTGTTTTGTACTTTTTTTCCACGTGTCTCGACCTCCAATGTATCCCTGCAAAGTTTGGTGAAGATCTGAGTATGTAGTTTTTGACCTTATATGGAACCTCCTATCTGAAAATTTGAAAATTCTTAAAAAATTCGTCCAAAATCTTGATGTCACCAATCCTATGTTTTGTATGTTTTTTCCACGTGTCTTGACATCCAATGTATCCATGCAAAGTTTGGTGAAGATCTGAGTATGTCGTTTTTGACCTTATCTGGAACCTCCCATCTGAAAATTTGAAAATTCTTAAAAAATTCGTCGAAAATCTTGATGTCTCCGATCTCTTGTTTTGTACGTTTTTTCCACGTGTCTTGACATCCAAAGTATCCCTGCAAAGTTTGGTGAAGATCTGAGTATGTCGTTTTTGACCTCATCTGGAACCTCCTATCTGAAAATTTGAAAATTCTTAAAAAATTCGTCCAAAATTTTGATGTCTCCAATCTCTTGTTTTGTACGTTTTTTCCACGTGTCTTGACATCCAATGTATCCCTGCAATGTTTGGTGAAGATCTGAGTATGTAGTTTTTGACCTTATCTGGAACCTCCCATCTGAAAATTTGAAAATTCCTAAAAAATCCGTCCAAAATCTTGATGACCCCAATCTCTTGTTTTGTACGTTTTTTCCACGTGTCTTGACATCCAATGTATCCCTGCAAAGTTTGGTGAAGATCTGAGTATGTAGTTTTTGACCTTATCTGGAACCTCCTATCTGAAAATTTGAAAATTCTTAAAAAAATCGTCCAAAATCTTGATGTCTCCAATCTCTTGTTTTGTACGTTTTTTCCACGTGTCTTGACATCCAAAGTATCCCTGCAAAGTTTGGTGAAGATCTGAGTATGTCGTTTTTGACCTTATCTGGAACCTCCCATCTGAAAATTTGAAAATTCTTAAAAAATTCGTCGAAAATCTTGATGTCTCCAATCTCTTGTTTTGTACGTTTTTTCCACGTGTCTTGACATGCAAAGTATCCCTGCAACGTTTGGTGAAGATCTGAGTATTTAGTTTTTGACCTTATCTGGAACCTCCTATCTGAAAATTTGAAAATTCTTCAAAAATTCGTCGAAAATCTTGATGTCTCCAATCTCTTGTTTTGTACGTTTTTTCCACGTGTCTTGACATCCAATGTATCCCTGCAATGTTTGGTGGAGATCTGAGTATGTAGTTTTTGACCTTATCTGGGACCTCCTATCAGAAAATTTGAAAATTCTTCAAAAATTCGTCCAAAATCTTGATGTCTCCAATCTCTTGTTTTGTACGTTTTTTCCACGTGTCTCGACCTCCAATGTATCCCTGCAAAGTTTGGTGAAGATCTGAGTATGTCGTTTTTGACCTTATCTGGAACATCCTTTCTGAAAATTTGAAAATTCTTAAAAAATTCGTCGAAAATCTTGATGTCTCCAATCTCTTGTTTTGTACGTTTTTTCCACGTGTCTTGACATCCAATGTATCCCTGCAAAGTTTGGTGAAGATCTGAGTATGTAGTTTTTGACCTTATATGGAACCTCCTATCTGAAAATTTGAAAATTCTTAAAAAATTCGACCAAAATCTTGATGTTCCGAATCCTATGTTTTGTATGTTTTTTCCACGTGTCTTGACATCCAAAGTATCCATGGATAGTTTGGTGAAGATCTGAGTATGTAGTTTTTGACCTTATATTGAACCTCCCATCTGAAAATTTGAAAATTCTTAAAAAATTCGTCCAAAATCTTGATGACCCCAATCTCTTGTTTTGTACGTTTTTTCCACGTGTCTTGACATCCAAAGTATCCCTGCAAAGTTTGGTGAAGATCTGAGTATGTAGTTTTTGACCTTATATGGAACCTCCTTTCTGAAAATTTGAGAATTCTTAAAAAATTCGTCCAAAATCTTGATGTCTCCAATCTCTTGTTTTGTACGTTTTTTCCACGTGTCTTGACATCCAATGTATCCATGCAAAGTTTGGTGAAGATCTGAGTATGTCGTTTTTGACCTTATCTGGAACCTCCCATCTGAAAATTTGAAAATTCTTAAAAAATCCGTGCAAAATCTTGATGACCCCAATCTCTTGTTTTGTACGTTTTTTCCACGTGTCTTGACATCCAATGTATCCATGCAAAGTTTGGTGAAGATCTGAGTATGTCGTTTTTGACCTTATCTGGAACCTCCCATCTGAAAATTTGAAAATTCTTAAAAAATTCGTCGAAAATCTTGATGTCTCCAATCTCTTGTTTTGTACGTTTTTTCCACGTGTCTTGACATGCAAAGTATCCCTGCAACGTTTGGTGAAGATCTGAGTATGTAGTTTTTGACCTTATCTGGAACCTCCTATCTGAAAATTTGAAAATTCTTAAAAAATTCGTCCAAAATCTTGATGTCTCCAATCTCTTGTTTTGTACGTTTTTTCCACGTGTCTTGACATCCAATGTATCCCTGCAATGTTTGGTGAAGATCTGAGTATGTAGTTTTTGACCTTATATGGAGCCTCCTATCTGAAAATTTGAAAATTCTTAAAAAATTCGTCCAAAATCTTGATGTCTCCAATCTCTTGTTTTGTACGTTCTTTCCACGTGTCTTGACATCCAATGTATCCCTGCAATGTTTGGTGAAGATCTGAGTATGTAGTTTTTGACCTTATATGGAACCTCCTATCTGAAAATTTGAAAATTCTTAAAAGAATTTAACAAAATCTTGATGTCCCCAATCCTATGTTTTGTATGTTTTTTCCACGTGTCTTGACATACAATGTATCCCTGCAGAGTTTGGTGAAGATCTGAGTATGTAGTTTTTGACCTTATCTGGAACCTCCCATCTGAAAATTTGAAAATTCCTAAAAAATCCGTCCAAAATCTTGTTGACCCGAATCTCTTGTTTTGTACGTTTTTTCACGTGTCTTGACATCCAATGTATCCCTGCAAAGTTTGGTGAAGATCTGAGTATGTAGTTTTTGACCTTATCTGGAACCGCATTTCTGAAAATTTGAAAATTTTTAAAAAAATCGTCCAAAATCTTGATGTCTCCAATCTCTTGTTTTGTACGTTTTTTCCACGTGTCTTGACATCCAATGTATCCCTGCAAAGTTTGGTGAAGATCTGAGTATGTAGTTTTTGACCTTATATGGAACCTCCTATCTGAAAATTTGAAAATTCTTAAAAAATTCGTCCAAAATCTTGATGTCTCCAATCTCATGTTTTGTACGTTTTTTCCACGTGTCTCGACCTCCAATGGATCCCTGCAAAGTTTGGTGAAGATCTGAGTATGTCGTTTTTGACCTTATCTGGAACCTCCCATCTGAAAATTTGAAAATTCTTAAAAAATTCGTCGAAAATCTTGATGTCTCCGATCTCTTGTTTTGTACGTTTTTTCCACGTGTCTTGACATGCAAAGTATTCCTGCAAAGTTTGGTGAAGATCTGAGTATGTAGTTTTTGACCTCATTGGAACCTCCTATCTGAAAATCTGAAAATTCTTAAAAAATTCGTCCAAAATCTTGATGTCTCCAATCTCTTGTTTGTACGTTTTTTCCACGTGTCTTGACATCCAATGTATCCCTGCAAAGTTTGGTGAAGATCTGAGTATGTAGTTTTTGACCTTATCTGGAACCTCCTATCTGAAAATTTGAAAATTCTTAAAAAATTCGTCCAAAATCTTGATGTCTCCAATCTCTTGTTTTGTACGTTTTTTCCACGTGTCTTGATATCCAATGTATCCCTGCAAAGTTTGGTGAAGATCTGAGTATGTCGTTTTTGACCTTATCTGGAACATCCTTTCTGAAAATTTGAAAATTGTTAAAAAATTCGTCCAAAATCTTGATGTCTCCAATCTCTTTTTTGTACGTTTTTTCCACGTGTCTTGACATCCAATGTATCCCTGCAAAGTTTGGTGAAGATCTGAGTATGTAGTTTTTGACCTTATCTGGAACCTCCCATCTGAAAATTTGAAAATTCTTAAAAAATTCGACCAAAATCTTGATGTCTCCAATCTTTTGTTTTGTACGTTTTTTCCACGTGTCTTGACACATAATGTATCCATGCAAAGTTTGGTGAAGATCTGAGTATGTAGTTTTTGACCTTATATGGAACCTCCTATCTGAAAATTTGAAAATTCTTAAAAAATTCGTCCAAAATCTTGATGTCTCCAATCTCTTGTTTTGTACGTTTTTTCCACGTGTCTTGACATCCAATGTATCCCTGCAAAGTTTGGTGAAGATCTGAGTATGTAGTTTTTGACCTTATCTGGAACCTCCCATCTGAAAATTTGAAAATTCCTAAAAAATCCGTGCAAAATCTTGATGACCCCAATCTCTTGTTTTGTACGTTTTTTCCACGTGTCTTGACATCCAATGTATTCCTGCAATGTTTGGTGAAGATCTGAGTATGTAGTTTTTGACCTTATATGGAACCTCCTATGTGAAAATTTGAAAATTCTTAAAAAATTCGACCAAAATCTTGATGTTCCGAATCCTATGTTTTGGATGTTTTTTCCACGTGTCTTGACATCCAATGTATCCATGCAAAGTTTGGTGAAGATCTGAGTATGTAGTTTTTGACCTTATATTGAACCTCCCATCTGAAAATTTGAAAATTCTTAAAAAATTCGTCCAAAATCTTGATGACCCCAATCTCTTGTTTTGTACGTTTTTTCCACGTGTCTTGACATCCAATGTATCCCTCCAAAGTTTGGTGAAGATCTGAGTATGTAGTTTTTGACCTTATATGGAACCTCCTTTCTGAAAATTTGAGAATTCTTAAAAAATTCGTCCAAAATCTTGATGTCTCCAATCTCTTGTTTTGTACGTTTTTTCCACGTGTCTTGACATCCAATGTATCCATGCAAAGTTTGGTGAAGATCTGAGTATGTCGTTTTTGACCTTATCTGGAACCTCCCATCTGAAAATTTGAAAATTCTTAAAAAATTCGTCGAAAATCTTGATGTCTCTAATCTTTTGTTTTGTACGTTTTTTCCACGTGTCTTGACATGCAAAGTATCCCTGCAACGTTTGGTGAAGATCTGAGTATGTAGTTTTTGACCTTATCTGGAACCTCCTATCTGAAAATTTGAAAATTCTTAAAAAATTCGTCGAAAATCTTGATGTCTCCAATCTCTTGTTTTGTACGTTTTTTCCACGTGTCTTGATATCCAATGTATCCCTGCAAAGTTTGGTGAAGATCTGAGTATGTCGTTTTTGACCTTATCTGGAACATCCTTTCTGAAAATTTGAAAATTGTTAAAAAATTCGTCCAAAATCTTGATGTCTCCAATCTCTTTTTGTACGTTTTTCCACGTGTCTTGACATCCAATGTATCCCTGCAAAGTTTGGAGAAGATCTGAGTATGTAGTTTTTGACCTTATCTGGAACCTCCCATCTGAAAATTTGAAAATTCTTAAAAAATTCGACCAAAATCTTGATGTCTCCAATCTTTTGTTTTGTACGTTTTTTCCACGTGTCTTGACACATAATGTATCCATGCAAAGTTTGGTGAAGATCTGAGTATGTAGTTTTTGACCTTATATGGAACCTCCTATCTGAAAATTTGAAAATTCTTAAAAAATTCGTCCAAAATCTTGATGTCTCCAATCTCTTGTTTTGTACGTTTTTTCCACGTGTCTTGACACATAATGTATCCATGCAAAGTTTGGTGAAGATCTGAGTATGTAGTTTTTGACCTTATATGGAACCTCCTATCTGAAAATTTGAAAATTCTTAAAAAATTCGTCCAAAATCTTGATGTCTCCAATCTCTTGTTTTGTACGTTTTTTCCACGTGTCTTGACATCCAATGTATCCCTGCAAAGTTTGGTGAAGATCTGAGTATGTAGTTTTTGACCTTATCTGGAACCTCCCATCTGAAAATTTGAAAATTCCTAAAAAATCCGTGCAAAATCTTGATGACCCCAATCTCTTGTTTTGTACGTTTTTTCCACGTGTCTTGACATCCAATGTATTCCTGCAATGTTTGGTGAAGATCTGAGTATGTAGTTTTTGACCTTATATGGAACCTCCTATGTTAAAATTTGAAAATTCTTAAAAAATTCGACCAAAATCTTGATGTTCCGAATCCTATGTTTTGGATGTTTTTTCCACGTGTCTTGACATCCAATGTATCCATGCAAAGTTTGGTGAAGATCTGAGTATGTAGTTTTTGACCTTATATTGAACCTCCCATCTGAAAATTTGAAAATTCTTAAAAAATTCGTCCAAAATCTTGATGACCCCAATCTCTTGTTTTGTACGTTTTTTCCACGTGTCTTGACATCCAAAGTATCCCTGCAAAGTTTGGTGAAGATCTGAGTATGTAGTTTTTGACCTTATATGGAACCTCCTTTCTGAAAATTTGAGAATTCTTAAAAAATTCGTCCAAAATCTTGATGTCTCCAATCTCTTGTTTTGTACGTTTTTTCCACGTGTCTTGACATCCAATGTATCCATGCAAAGTTTGGTGAAGATCTGAGTATGTCGTTTTTGACCTTATCTGGAACCTCCCATCTGAAAATTTGAAAATTCTTAAAAAATTCGTCGAAAATCTTGATGTCTCTAATCTTTTGTTTTGTACGTTTTTTCCACGTGTCTTGACATGCAAAGTATCCCTGCAACGTTTGGTGAAGATCTGAGTATGTAGTTTTTGACCTTATCTGGAACCTCCTATCTGAAAATTTGAAAATTCTTAAAAAATTCGTCGAAAATCTTGATGTCTCCAATCTCTTGTTTTGTACGTTTTTTCCACGTGTCTTGATATCCAATGTATCCCTGCAAAGTTTGGTGAAGATCTGAGTATGTCGTTTTTGACCTTATCTGGAACATCCTTTCTGAAAATTTGAAAATTGTTAAAAAATTCGTCCAAAATCTTGATGTCTCCAATCTCTTTTTTGTACGTTTTTTCCACGTGTCTTGACATCCAATGTATCCCTGCAAAGTTTGGAGAAGATCTGAGTATGTAGTTTTTGACCTTATCTGGAACCTCCCATCTGAAAATTTGAAAATTCTTAAAAAATTCGACCAAAATCTTGATGTCTCCAATCTTTTGTTTTGTACGTTTTTTCCACGTGTCTTGACACATAATGTATCCATGCAAAGTTTGGTGAAGATCTGAGTATGTAGTTTTTGACCTTATATGGAACCTCCTATCTGAAAATTTGAAAATTCTTAAAAAATTCGTCCAAAATCTTGATGTCTCCAATCTCTTGTTTTGTACGTTTTTTCCACGTGTCTTGACATCCAATGTATCCCTGCAAAGTTTGGTGAAGATCTGAGTATGTAGTTTTTGACCTTATCTGGAACCTCCCATCTGAAAATTTGAAAATTCCTAAAAAATCCGTGCAAAATCTTGATGACCCCAATCTCTTGTTTTGTACGTTTTTTCCACGTGTCTTGACATTAAATGTATCCATGCAAAGTTTGGTGAAGATCTGAGTATGTCGTTTTTGACCTTATCTGGAACATCCTTTCTGAAAATTTGAAAATTGTTAAAAAATTCGTCCAAAATCTTGATGTCTCCAATCTCTTTTTTGTACGTTTTTTCCACGTGTCTTGACATCCAATGTATCCCTGCAAAGTTTGGTGAAGATCTGAGTATGTAGTTTTTGACCTTATCTGGAACCTCCCATCTGAAAATTTGAAAATTCTTCAAAAATTCGTCGAAAATCTTGATGTCTCCAATCTCTTGTTTTGTACGTTTTTTCCACGTGTCTCGACCTCCAATGGATCCCTGCAAAGTTTGGTGAAGATCTGAGTATGTCGTTTTTGACTTTATCTGGAACATCCTTTCTGAAAATTTGAAAATTCTTAAAAAATTCGTCGAAAATCTTGATGTCTCCAATCTCTTGTTTTGTACGTTTTTTCCACGTGTCTTGACATCCAATGTATCCCTGCAAAGTTTGGTGAAGATCTGAGTATATCGTTTTTGACCTTATCTGGAACATCCTTTCTGAAAATTTGAAAATTCTTAAAAAATTCGTCGAAAATCTTGATGTCTCCAATCTCTTGTTTTGTACGTTTTTTCCACGTGTCTTGACATCCAATGTATCCCTGCAAAGTTTGGTGAAGATCTGAGTATGTAGTTTTTGACCTTATATGGAACCTCCTTTCTGAAAATTTGAAAATTCTCAAAAAATTCGTCCATAATCTTGATGTCTCCAATCTCTTGTTTTGTACGTTTTTTCCACGTGTCTTGACATCCAATGTATCCCTGCAAAGTTTGGTGAAGATCTGAGTATGTAGTTTTTGACCTGATCTGGAACATCCTTTCTGAAAATTTGAAAATTGTTAAAAAATTCGTCCAAAATCTTGATGTCTCCAATCTCTTTTTTGTACGTTTTTTCCACGTGTCTTGACATCCAATGTATCCCTGCAAAGTTTGGTGAAGATCTGAGTATGTAGTTTTTGACCTTATCTGGAACCTCCTATCTGAAAATTTGAAAATTCTTAAAAAATTCGTCCAAAATCTTGATGTCTCCAATCTCTTGTTTTGTACGTTTTTTATACGTGTCTTGATATCCAATGTATCCCTGCAAAGTTTGGTGAAGATCTGAGTATGTAGTTTTTGACCTTATCTGGAACCTCCCATCTGAAAATTTGAAAATTCTTAAAAAATCCGTGCAAAATCTTGATGACCCCAATCTCTTGTTTTGTACGTTTTTTCCACGTGTCTTGACATCCAATGTATCCATGCAAAGTTTGGTGAAGATCTGAGTATGTCGTTTTTGACCTTATCTGGAACCTCCCATATGAAAATTTGAAAATTCTTAAAAAATTCGTCGAAAATCTTGATGTCTCCAATCTCTTGTTTTGTACGTTTTTTCCACGTGTCTTGACATGCAAAGTATTCCTGCAACGTTTGGTGAAGATCTGAGTATGTAGTTTTTGACCTTATCTGGAACCTCCTATCTGAAAATTTGAAAATTCTTAAAAAATTCGTCCAAAATCTTGATGTCTCCAATCTCTTGTTTTGTACGTTTTTTCCACGTGTCTTGACATCCAATGTATCCCTGCAAAGTTTGGTGAAGATCTGAGTATGTAGTTTTTGACCTTATATTGAACCTCCCATCTGAAAATTTGAAAATTCTTAAAAAATTCGTCCAAAATCTTGATGTCTCCAATCTCTTGTTTTGTACGTTTTTTCCACGTGTCTTGATATCCAATGTATCCCTGCAAAGTTTGGTGAAGATCTGAGTATGTAGTTTTTGACCTTATATGGAACCTCCTATCTGAAAATTTGAAAATTCTTAAAAAATTCGTCCAAAATTTTGATGTCTCCAATCTCTTGTTTTGTACGTTTTTTCCACGTGTCTTGACATCCAATGTATCCCTGCAATGTTTGGTGAAGATCTGAGTATGTAGTTTTTGACCTTATCTGGAACCTCCCATCTGAAAATTTGAAAATTCCTAAAAAATCCGTCCAAAATCTTGATGTCTCCAATCTCTTGTTTTGTACGTTTTTTCCACGTGTCTCGACCACCAATGTATCCCTGCAAAGTTTGGTGAAGATCTGAGTATGTCGTTTTTGACCTTATCTGGAACATCCTTTCTGAAAATTTGAAAATTCTTAAAAAATTCGTCGAAAATCTTGATGTCTCCAATCTCTTGTTTTGTACGTTTTTTCCACGTGTCTTGACATCCAATGTATCCCTGCAAAGTTTGGTGAAGATCTGAGTATGTAGTTTTTGACCTTATATGGAACCACCTTTCTGAAAATTTGAAAATTCTCAAAAAATTCGTCCATAATCTTGATGTCTCCAATCTCTTGTTTTGTACGTTTTTTCCACGTGTCTTGACATCCAATGTATCCCTTGCAAAGTTTGGTGAAGATCTGAGTATGTAGTTTTTGACCTTATCTGGAACATCCTTTCTGAAAATTTGAAAATTGTTAAAAAATTCGTCCAAAATCTTGATGTCTCCAATCTCTTTTTTGTACGTTTTTTCCACGTGTCTTGACATCCAATGTATCCCTGCAAAGTTTGGTGAAGATCTGAGTATGTAGTTTTTGACCTTATCTGGAACCTCCCATCTGAAAATTTGAAAATTCTTAAAAAATTCGACCAAAATCTTGATGTCTCCAATCTTTTGTTTTGTACGTTTTTTCCACGTGTCTTGACACATAATGTATCCATGCAAAGTTTGGTGAAGATCTGAGTATGTAGTTTTTGACCTTATATGGAACCTCCTATCTGAAAATTTGAAAATTCTTAAAAAATTCGTCCAAAATCTTGATGTCTCCAATCTCTTGTTTTGTACGTTTTTTCCACGTGTCTTGACATCCAATGTATCCCTGCAAAGTTTGGTGAAGATCTGAGTATGTAGTTTTTGACCTTATCTGGAACCTCCCATCTGAAAATTTGAAAATTCCTAAAAAATGCGTGCAAAATCTTGATGACCCCAATCTCTTGTTTTGTACGTTTTTTCCACGTGTCTTGAC